>NC_092370.1:106300934-106605595 GCF_030028105.1 Mobula birostris | reverse complement strand
ATTATGAAACACCTTTTCTGCTATCATATGAAATGTGCTCTACGTGCCATGTGCTGTGACTGTTGGTACTGTGTTTTGCACCTTGGCCCCAGCGGAACACTGCTTCATTGGGGTGTGTTTTTGTGTATGGTTAAATGACAATTAAACTCAAACTTGAAATTGAACCTTCATTCTTATCCTATTTACTGAAGAACGTAAAAATCTGAAACAAGGAAGTAAATGCTCAAAACACCAACTTTTTATAATGTAGTAAAATATGTATTTCATTGGACTATAATCAACAAAAAGGTGATAAGAAGCCAGTCATTCAGTGATGGAATGTGAGAAGAGAATAAAATGTGCAGTAGCCAGCGTTTATTGTCCATCCTAAGAAGCTCTTGAGAAGATGCTGGTGAGCCTTGCTCTTGGTGCATTGCATTCCCCATAATGAATACATTTGCACAATTTAGTGAAACCAAGGAAAAGATTGCAAGATATGCTCACAAATTTGAAATGACTACATATGCTCAAGCTAGAGTATTTGGAGATAATTTTGTTCTTATGCACCTTCTCCCCTTGTCCTTCTATTGGATTTAACAGACTATTAAATAAAGCTCAGGTCCTGTTATAAATACCACACTTCTGGTAGGACTGTCACGACAATTGGACACAATGTAGCCAGGAAGGATACTGAATGGCTCTGGCTCAGAAAATAATTGATGTGATCACATCAGTATGTTGATTGACTGATCGTGGGGTTGCTCTTTGATCTCCCAACTTACCAGTTCATAAAACCTAGCACTTGGTCATTTGATACCATTCCCACTAGACTCTGCCCACTCTTCAATCCTTTGAAATGTCCTTCCACATTTCAAAGAATTTATAATAAAAGAATGAAAAGAAGATCAGAATAAGAATGATAATTTATGGAATTTTGCATGATCCAGGAACTGGGAAATGAATAGCAACACACATCAAAGTTGCTGATGAACGCAGCAGGCCAGGCAGCATCTGTAGGAAGAGGTACAGATGACGTTTCAGGCCGAGACCCTTCGTTAATCCTAACCTTACTATTAAACCCGCCGATAAGGGGGTTGCTGTTGTAGTCTGGCGTACTCTACTGCTGCGTTCACCAGCAAATTTGATGTGTGTTGCTTGAATTTCCAGCATCTGCAGAATTCCTGTTGACTGGGAAATGAATGAAGCGTTTTCTGAAACGGACTGAGGATTCAAGCTGTTTAATGTCACCTCCAGTACAAAAGTGTAAGGGAGAATGAAATAATTGTTACTCTGGCTCCAGTGTAGCACAAAAAAACACAATAAGATAAAGAACACAATAATATTAAAGTGATGCCAGGCACAAGGGTGTCTTCACATAAGGTGACTGACAGGAAGTTAGGAAGTAGCTGTGGTTGGGGTGTGGGGATGTTGATCAGGTTTCTACTTAGGGAAATTAACTGCTTTTGAGTTGGGGGGGTGCGGTCCTGGCATGGATACTGAGTAGCCTCCTCCCTGATGGGAATGGGACAAACAGTCCAGGAGCAAGATGGGTGGGATATTTCATGACATTACTGGCTCTTTTCTGACACTTTTCTCTATGTATGTCCTTAATGGTAGGTACGCTGGTGCCAGTGATAAGACAACTTAACTATTAATGAGATAATAAACAGATACACTGTAAATATGTTGAAAGTACAGTGTCCACTGTTTTTGTTTCATGGAAGCTTTTATAACTCTGAAAGAGTAACAAGTTCTTTCACTTTACACCGCATGCTGTCAGAGCAGTGTTGCCGGGATAATCAAGGACACGACCCACCCAGCCAACACACTTTTCGTCCCTCTTCCCTCTGGGAGAAGGCTCAGGAGCTTGAAGACTCGTACAGCCAGATTTGGGAACAGCTTCTTTCCAGCTGTGATAATACTGCTGAGTGGAACCTGACCCGGATCTGGGCCGTACCCTCCAAATATCCGGACCTGCCTCTCGGATTTTTTGCACTACCTTACTTTCCCTTTTCTATTTTCAAGTTATGATTTATAATTTAAAATTTTACTACTTACTATCGATTTGTACTCCAGGGAGCACGAAGCGCAGAATCAAATATCGCTGTGATGATTGTACGCTCTAGTATCAATTGTTTGGCGACAATAAAATAAAGTTCATCATTTCATCTGATGCGTGGAATCAGAATCAGAATCAGGTTGATTACCACTGTCTTATATGTCACGTTTTTCTTTGTTTTCCAGCAGTGCAAAGACCAACTTGCTATAAATTACAAAATAAAGAAATCCTGACATCCCAGCACTTCAAAGTTCAAAATTCAAAGCAAATGTATTATTAAAGTACAGATATTTCACCATATACAACCCTGAGATTCATCTTCTTCAGGGTGTACTCAATAAATCTAGAGAATAATAAATATAACAGAATCAATGAAAGACTGCATCAACTTGGATATTCCACCAGTCTGCAAAAGCCAACAAACTGTGCAAATACAAAAAGAAAGAAATAACAAAAATAAATAAGTAAGCAATAAATATTGAGAACATGAGATGAAGAGCCCTTGAAAATGAGTCCATTAATTGTGGGAACATTTCAATGATGAGGCAAGTGAAGCTGAGTGAAGGTATCTCATGGTTCATCCAGGGCTTTGTATTTGGGAAGACTTTGAATGATTTTGGGGGAACACACTCATCTACAACTGTTTTAATAAAGTGTAATTACAATGAGTAATCATTCAGATCCAGAGATGATTCTTTGAACATGACCCAGTCCACCAATCTGAAGCAATCCCACAGCTGCTCCTCTGCCTCCTCTGACTACCTCTTCGTTGTCCTAATCTCTGGAGCTTTTCTCTTTATCCTCTGCCTGTATGCAGATAGGAGAAAGGCAGCCAAACCATCTGACTTACAGTCTGGGCATGGAACTGTAGGCATTCCTTATCTTAGTATAACAGGATTCTAGCATGTTGAGACGTCTCAATAAAATCCAAATTTGCTTGCATTCTTATACTACACAGTTAAGTAGTTTTGTTTTGCAGCTTTTGCAGGCTTTCTACACGGGTACACAGAGAAATGGAACCATCGTAAGGATCTTATGGCAATGATTACCTGTTCTCATATTTCATTCTTGATTATGGTGCCATGGAATAAATTGGGTATTTTACAACATAGGTTTTACGCTGATGGTAATTGGGCAGGGTTTTCTTCAAACAAGCCTGGTTGAAGTCTCTTGAATCTGATTTGAAACACATTGCGATGGACTGTTTCTTCTCTGGAAGCGGCATCATGCAGTTTCTCAATCGCCTGATTAACTTCCTCAGTTCTCCACTGGAATGCCAAATTGGATTAAATAAAGACAGTTTCTCTCCACAAACTTCTGATTTTACAAGCTCAAGTTTATTACTGGTGAATTTAACAAGCTGTAGTAAAGTTCCTGCTGTAGTTGATGTCTGCTATTCTTTCAAGAAGTGCAATCAAAATTTCTCCTCACCTTCGCCCTCATTTCTTTTTTTAAATCCATGAAGTTTTGTAACCAAACTTATTATCAATGGAAGCAAGTGTCTTATTTTTCACTATATTGAAGTCCTTCTGAATATGAACTATCTGTGGTAAATCTTGCTATTAAAAAGGTGACATTCCAAAGTTCTCTAACTTTTCAATGCATGGTATTGTAGCACTTAGCTTACCACAATTATAGCCCTAGCAACATGGATTCAATTTCTTCACTTTGTAAGGCGTTTGTACATTCTGCCTGTGACCGCATAGGATTCCTCCAGGTATCCTGGTTTCCTCACACCTTCCAAAGACTTACGGGTTTGTAGGTGAACTAGTCACATGGGTATAACTGGGAGGCGCAGTTGACTGGGCTGGAAGGTCCTGTTACTGTGCTGTATCTCTAATTAAGAAATAAAATCCAATTTTGCTTACACTCTTATACCATTCTGGTAAATAGTTCTGTTTTGCAGGCTCTTCCACAAAGGTACACAGAGAAATGGAACAATCATAAGGATTTTATGGCAATGATTACCTGACATCATCTTTCATTCTTGATTATGGTGCCATGGAATAAATTGGGTATTTTACAACATTATAGAAGGTTAAGTTGGTGTATCGTGTATACTTTCACTTGTTTCAGATTTCCAGTTCTGCAGTTTTGGTCTTTGGTTATGGTTACATGTTACAGCCAGCGATGTTATTGTAGGAAAGGAAAGAAGTTATAACAGCAAATGGAGAAGCTTTTTTTTCTGACCCAAATATATTTGAATATTCTTCAATCATAGAAAGGAAGAGAGAGGGCCAATCGAGGCTTATTTTCTGGCATTTCTCTCCCATGAAAACTTAATAGACTCAAAATAAATTATCTGTATATGATAACCTGTTTAAGATAAACAAACTCAGGCCAATATTTAAAAAGCACACTGAGGGAAAGACCTAATACAAGTGCATAAAATGTTTGGGCAAGGAAAGTGCCCATCAGAAATTGCATGGCATCCCGTGGAGTACAAGGCAGAAAGAGAACAGAATTTATGAGTGAAACAAGAGAAAAATTGTGAGTCAGGAGAAACAAAAAAAATTGCAAAAATTGACAGTTGAAAGCAATTTAGGAACCAAAAAAGTAAAACATTCAAAGAAAATGAGAACCATAAAATGCTTACAAAGCAATATAAAGATCAACATATTCAGTTTATTCTCTGCATGATTCTGAGGCAGATTCACTGATAGTCTACTTTTACCTAAAATGTTCCTTTAGAAGGAAAGCCATATTTGTCTTTGTGACTTTGCACATGACACCGAGCCTAGAGTTTGCTTACACTCACTCTCACCTGCACTCTTGCTTGCTCTTATTTTCGAGAAAATTCAGAAGTTACTAAATTGCTTGGGATGAGGTCTGCTTTCGTGCTTATTGAGCCAGCTGCACGGCTCATTGTGGTGTATTTATGAAGAGCTGTCATGGATGTGACAGGGTGATGAATTGGCCTGTGTGTTTCCTCGGTGCTGTGACTGACTGCTGCATCAGGACCCAGAGGTTCCACAATCCACAATCTATTTCCCCACAAATAAATGCCTGATCCTCACAGGAATCTCGCACTTTCAGAACATGAGGTCAAAAAATATAGTTAATCCTGAATGCCTAAGGAAAGGATATGTTTTCCAACCCCCCCCCTCCCCCCCACCCAACTAAAAAGCGAACTTAAAGTGCTGGTTCAGAATATCAAAGCCGCAATTGTGAATTGTAGTTGAATTATGGAAAATGCTTACTGCTAGGACAGCATTACTTTGGGGCAACATTGTGATATTTTGTGAAGGGAAAGGGTGAAAAATTGCTTCTTCTAAATTCATTTCATGGACTTTTCGAATGGAAGCAACTGCCCTCAATAAGATCATCCCTCGCAACCTTTACTCACTGATAAGTCAGTGCAGAAAATTAGCATTACTTTCCCTTTTTATACAGTTTTAGGAAAGTTTAAAGTCCTCTCAAACTCATGTTCTTCCCAGAAGTTTCTTTGTGTTGAAGACGAGAGGGGATGATAACATTCTATGGATTAAGATTGTACAGAGTAGAGCATTGAATAGCTAGCCACGCACAAATTATAGAAATAATTAGTGTTTAGATAATTTGTTTCTCAGCCTTAAACATCACAAAATACTTTGCAGCTAAGTTAGTACTTTTTAAACATAATCACCAGGTGAAAGAAGAGAATGCTGTAACAAAATTTGCCAAGATCATAATTATATGTATTGCCCTGAGATCTGAAGTGGTCCATTTAAGTGATTTGGCTGAGTAATGTTGGCAAAGAGACTGAAGCCAACTCCTCTGATCTTTTCAATGAATTTGATGGGAGTTTTCCATCCACATGCAATAGAAGACAATCTAATAATGCAATTAAAAACAGCATCTCTATGTATATCACTCACTGAAGCACTCTTAGCAAAGTAAAACACTCCAACATACTTTTCCAGAGCTATTATAAAATAAAATCTGCCAGTAAATGCCTAACAATATTCTAGCAATTTGGTCCTAGAGGTAGGTGCTGAACAGTTTCTTAAAGATAGAATTGGAGGATTAGAGGATTAGAAAGAGAATTAATTAAAGGGCATAATCCCTGTAGTATTGGAGCAATGGATGTCCAGGATTAGAATAGTGAATTCTAGAAGAAACAAAGCTATGGATGAGACTTTTAGCAGATTAGCTAAGGCTAAAACTAAGAATGATGTTGGCCTTGAGTTGTGTTGTAATTTTTGGAGTGGGACTTGATCCTAAAACCAGAAATGTATGCACTGAACCAAGTTCACTTATTTTATGCATAATTTAGTGTCTGGTCAGGTATTCTCAATGAAGACAGGGGCACATTGGAAAATCAGCTCTAAAGTTTAATGTATTAAATTTACTGGTCAGGAAATCAGACTTGATAGGGTTAAGAATATCCAAACCATTAAGGAATCATTTCGCATCAAACTGGGGAATCAGAACTTCTCTTGGACTTTCAATGTGCCTTGTTTTGATTGTCAAAAGTTTACATGTGACAAGCTGACTTTAATTTTTGGGTTCTCCTATATAGCTCCGACTGAAATTGGAAAGTAGATACATCCCGATGGAGGGTCTCACCTTGAAGCTTTAACCATCCCTTTGTCTCCACAGGTACCCACTGAGTTCTTCCAGCAGCTTATCTTTTGTTCCAGATTCCAGCACTGTCTTGAACCTCCAGATCAGTTATAATGTCCATCCGGAAAGAAAATAATCCATCTAGAAGACATCCTAAATATTACTCATCTGTTAATATATATTGTGCAGTATCAGAAATGAGTTAATACATTGAAATTACTTTCCCTTATCTGTCAATTTAATCAAGATGATACCTGTTTCAAAATGATTAGTAGCCTGGTCAAAATATGAAACCGGAATTTGAGGCATTCGCGAAGGGTTCTGGCTGATACTTGAGCCATTTCAATAGAACAGTACAACTCATATAATGTCATTGTTTGTGGGACAACCCTGGGTTGTAATTTAGCTGTTTTCCATTCCTACTTACAACTTCAAGGAGTGCTTCACTGGCTAGTAGGTACCCTAAGACTTGCAGTTATAGTGTTAGCAACGTAAATAAATGCAGCATAGATTTTATATTCTGTTTTTAAAGTTTCATTGCATAATTTTAACCCAAGAATCTCTCAATGAAACATTCTGTAACAAAACAGAGACATAAGAGAGACTGAAGATTCTGGAAATCTGGAGCAACACACACGACATGCTGGAGGAATTCAGCAGGTCATGCAACATCTGTGGAGAGAAGTGTCTAGACAATGTTTCAGGCTGAATCAAAGGTGGTAATGTATCAGCATATGGGAGGAAGATTGAAAATCTTGCTGAGTGGTGCCACAACAACAACCTCTTACTCAATATCAGCAAGACCAAGGGGATTATTTTTGTCTTCAGGAGGAGAAAACTAGAGGTCCCTGAGCCAGTCCTCATCAGATGATCAGAGGTGCAGAGGGTCAGCATCTTTCAATTCCTCGGTGTTATCTATTCAGAGGACCTGTTCTGGGCCCAGCATGTAAGTGCAATTACAAAGAAAGTATGACAGCACCTCTACTTCCTTAGGAGTTTACGAAGATTCAGCATGATATCTAAAACTTTGATAAACTTTGATATATGTGTGGTTGAAAGTATATTGACTGACTGCATCACAGCCATGCTCTTGAATGAAAAATCCTACAAAGGATAGTGGATACAGCCTAGTCCATCACAGGTAAATCCTTCCCACCAATGAACACATCTACAGGGAGCACTGTCGCAGGAAAGCAACATCAGGGATCCCTACCACCCAGGTCATTCTCTCTTCTTATTGCTGCCATCAGGAAGAAGGTACAGGAGCCTCAGGACTCACACCACCAGGTTTAGAACCAGTCACTAACCCTCAACTATCAGGCTTTTGAACCAAAGGGGATAACTTCACTAAACTGCACTTGCGTCATCACTGAAATGATCCCACAACCCATGTAGTCACTTTCAAGGACTCTTCATCTCATGTTTTCAATATTTATAGATTATTAATTTATTAAAATTTCTTTTTTATATTTGTATAGTTTATTGTTTTTTGAACACTGGTTGTGCACCCATTTAGCACCATTTTTCAATGATGCTATTATGGTTATTAGATTTATTGAGTATGCCCACAAGAAAATGAATCTCAGGGTTGCATCTATTGACATATATGTACTTTGATAATAAATTTACTTTGAACTTTGAGACCCTTCATCAGGACTGAGAAGGAACAGGGCTAAAGCTGGAATAAAAAGGCTGGGGGAATGAGAGGAGCAGGAGCAGAGTCTGGCAAGTAATGTGTGAGGCTGGAGACCAGCAGAGAGTCAATCACCCAGTTGTGCTCCTGGCAGATGGGGTGGTGAAGCCTTGTTAATTATAGTTGATTTGTCTGACAAAGGTAGAAATAGAAGTTGTGCTCCTGGCAAACGTTGCAATGAAGCCTTGTTAATTGCAGTTGATTTGTTTGGCAAAGATATAAATAGAAGGAAGTGAATGAGGACCGAGGAGAGAGAAAAATTACAGTGCTGCAACTGTGAGGTACAGATAACAGCAATAGCTGTAAATTGGAAATTAAAGAAAATACTGATAATATCCAATAAATCAGGGAGCATCTGTGTAGAGGGACAAAAACAGAGCTACTATTACAGCTTGGTTCTTTCATCAGAACCAGCCATTGAGTTCAAAATACATTCAACAATTTCAAGTTATCAGCATTTTCTTTTTATATGTTTCAAGCACACTGGATTCCTTTGGTAACTTAAGGTAACGATTCTGCTCCCATTTACACTTACTTGGAAACTGATCTTTGTTTCATGTCTAATCACTACTCTCTTCCACTTTTCATCTTTTGTCATTTAATTTTCCCTGTCATGGACATTACCGCAGAACTTTATTAGTCTCTCCAATTTTACTCAGCTTCTTGCATTTTAAACCTGGAGCATTTTAAGTTGCTGAAGCTATTTAGTGTGCAAAGTGATATCTGTGGAGAGGGAAACAGAAATAATGATCATCAACTTGATTCAGATGTGCCTGGACCTACTGAGCATTTTCAGCAATTTCGCTTTTTATCTTACTTTTTAAAAACTTGTTTTTCCTTGAATTTCCCCAGTCAAAAATGTTAACTTGTTTTCTTACTCTAAGGATGTGATGAGTATTTCCAACATTTCCTATTCTGATTTTGGTGCACTGAAGTAAAACTAATTTTCCATAAATACTATACACAACATCACTTATTCATAATCATGTTCACAACTCTGTCAGCAATATCTATGCATTTGTACACATGTACAGATTAATTCTGTATTTGATGTGGTAGCACAGTATTACTGGAGAAAAAGGTAAACTTCTGGAAGAAACTAATGGGTCAAGAAACATTAGTTGTGGCAGTGGTAGGTTGACACTTCAGTTTGAGATTCTGCGTCAGGACTGAGAGAGTGAAGGAAAGATAACCAGTGTACAGAGGTGAAAGGGAGGGATGAGGTAGAAGCTGGTGGGTGATGGATGAAATCATTAAGGGAAGCATGATGGGCAGGTGGAACTAGGTGGAGTGGAGATAGGAAAGGTGAACCAAGGTGGTGTGATCCCATTGGAACAGGCAGAAGTGGCAAAGAATAATGTGCTGAAAGCAGGGTGAAAGGTGAAGACTTTATCTCTGCACTAATGGGGTAGAGGGGCAAAAGCTGAGAGAAGATGTGTAGCAAATGAAGGAAAAGTGTGTGAGGGTTCCATCATCTCAGCATGTTTCCCAAAGAACATGAGAACTTCATAAGTTCTCGAGTGGCAAGCCTCATCTGGAGAACAGGTGGAAAGGAGACAGAGAAATTGTAGATGGGGAAAAGCTTTCTTGACGAGAAGAGGTGTAGACTTATAGCAAATAGCAGTTATAGTTTGTCTCCTGAAGTAGAGTCACAGAGGTATAAAGTACCACAACACGGAAGCAAGCCCTTCTGTCCATCTAGTGAATGCTGAACTGCCTAGTCCCATCGACCCACACCTGGACTATAGCCTTCCATACCCCTCCCATCCATGTACCTCTCCAAACTTCTCTTAAATGTTGCAATCGAACCCACATCCACCACTTTCGAGCACAACTCATTCCACACTCAATCCATTCTCTTGAATGAAGAAGTTCATCCTCAGGTTCACCTTAAATATTTAACTTTTCATCTTTAACCTATGACCTCTAGTTCTAGTCTTATCCAACCATAGTGGAAAAAAGCCTTCTTACTTTTACCTTGTGAACACTCCTCATAATTTTGTATACCTCTAAAAAATCTCCCCTCATTTTCGTCTGCTCCTGGGAACAAAGTCCTAACCGATTCAACCTTTCTCTAAAACTCAGTTCCTCAGTTCCTCATGTCCCGGCAACATCCTTGTAAATTTTCTCTGTACTATTTCAATCTTATTGATAACTTTTCTGCAGGCAAGTGATCAAAACTGCACACAACACTCCAAATTTGGCCTCACCACGATTTAGACATAGGAACATAGAACATAGAAAACCTATAGCTCAATACAGGCCCTTTGGCCCATGATGTCATGCCAAAAATGTACTTATTTTAGAAATTACCTAGGGTTACCCATAGCCCTCTATTTTTCTAAGCTCCATGTACCTGTCCAACAGTCTCTTAAAAGACCCTATCGTATCCACAACCGTCGCCGGCAGCCCATTCCAAGTACACACCACCCTCTGCGTAAAAACTTGCCCCTGACATCTCCTCTGTACCTACTTCCAAGCACCTCAAAACTGTGCCCTCTCGTGTTAGCCATTTCAGCCCTGAGAAAAAGCCTCCAACTATCCACACGATCAATGCCTCTCATCAACTTCAGCATAACATCTCTTGATTTATGAAGACCAATGTGCCAAAAGCTGTCTTTATAATTTACCTGTAAATCAACTTTCAAGGAATTATGGATCTGTATTCCCAGATCCCTTTTTTTCTACAAGGATGGAGACAGAATGATCCAGGAAAGAAAGAGATGTTTTGGAAAGAGATGTATCAGAAATAGCCAAGAAGCATTTGAGGGCAAGGTGGAGATTGATGGCTAAGGTGAAGAATTTGATGTGTTCTACACAAGTGCAGGTATGCAGGAAACAGCACCAATGCAATCACTAAGGTGGCAGGGAAAGAATTAGGAAGGGGTTCAAGAATTGGGGACCTGTTGAGAAACGAGACTCTTCTACAAAGCAAACAGAAAGATATGTGTACCTGAGACCCACATGCTAGTCTCCATGGCTACACTATTGATGTACAAACAGTGAGAGGAATCAGAAGAGTAGTTGCTGAAAATAAAACCATAGTATGTCAGGTGATAGAGGAGAACTGGTGGGTTTTGTTACTAGGTTATGTTACTGAACTGATCTTGCAAAGAAAAAAAATCAAAACTTTGTTTATCAACTGGAAGACAAATTTAGTTAACTTAATTAAATGTTAGCATTGTAATGACAAAACTTCAGCTTGTTCCTTAGGAGGTCTGCTATGCTTAGCAGATCTTGTTTATATCTGAAACCCAAAATGTACAGTGCAGTTGATATACAAGTGTCCCAAAATGAATATTGAATAATTAATTATATTACAACTATTAAGAATATTAATAATAATATCCAATGACCAATCCTTCAGGTTGGCGGTGAATCTGTGGAATTCATTGCCATGGACAGTTGTGAAGACAAAATCATTGGGCATAATTAAAGTGGAGGTTGATAGATTCTTGTTTAATCAAGGCATCAAAGGTGATGGGGAGAAGAGTGGGATTGAGAGGGATATTAAATTACCTATGATGGAATGGCAGTGCAGACTCAGTAAGTTGAATGGACTGCTTCTGCTCCTATGTCTTATGGTCTTATGGCCTGCACAGGCCTTGGTTTTGGACCAAACAGAGGCATGCTCTCACCACATAATACCCTATTTACTAACAACTGAAGATTTGGCAGAAGAAATGGCTAAGTCATGAAGGTAATGTTAGGTGAGACCTCTGATAGCTGGCACGAGAACAAACTTGAAAGAAAGATCTTGACCTCATTTTCATTACCTACCTCTTCCTTAACACGGAGGATGAAAGCTGTAATTCTTAGACACCAATCACTTTAGTGAAGAAAATTGCGACCAAAGTTCTCTAAAGCAGTGCCCTAGGTGTAGCTTTATCCAACTCAGCTTCATCAATAATCATTCCACTATCATAAATGAGCACACTTGCTGATGGTTGCAAACTGTTCAATTGCTTCAAGATGCAAGGGAGCCAGATGAGTTTTTATAACAATCCAATATTTTCACAGATACCAATGCACACAAAATGCTGAAAGAATTCAGCAGATTATGCAGCATCCATAGGGCAAAACGAACAATCAATATTTTGTGCGGAGACCCTTCATCAGGACTGAAAATGAAGGCCCCTTCCATTCATTTTTCTCCTTAGATGCTGCCTGACTTCCAGCATTTCATGTGTGTGATAATCTGCATCTGCAGTCTCTCGTGCCATTTTATTGCACAGCTACCATTCATTTTGTTAACTGAATTTGCATTGTCATCAGCTGGGGTGAAATATAAAATTATGCTGCCAGATAAATAGCCCAAGCCTCTCAAAGTACAATATAACAAACACAATGCTACTCTACCCTAGTATAATGCATAGCATTCCTCAATCTCATGACAGGTTGGTGACTGATAAATAAATTAATGACTGTCTATATCATCCAGGTTGCTTATTTAAGATGATAAAACCATAAGATATAGGAAGAGAGTTTGGCAACACGGACCATTGAGTCTGTTCCGCCATTCCATCATGGCTGACTTATTAGCCTCTCAACCCCATTCTCCTGTTTTCTTCCTGTAACCTTTGAAGCCCTGACTAACCAAAAATCTATCAACTTCCACTTTAAGTATACTCAATGATTTGGCCTCCACAGCTGTCCATGGTAGTCAATTCCACAGTTCAACACGCTCTACCTAAAGAAGTTTCTTCTCATCTCTGTTCTAAATAGAAGCCTTTTCTATTCTGAGAATGTTCCCCTGGTTGTAGACTCATTCATTGTAGGAAACATCCTCACCACATCCATTCTGTCTAGGCCTTTCAATAGACAATAGGTTTCATTGAGATTCCCCTCATTCTTCTAAACTCCAGTGAGTACAGGGTCAGAGCCATCAAACACTCCTCATACATTAACTATTCCATCCTCAAAATCATCCTCATGAACCTCCTCTGGACCCTCACCAATCCCTGTACATCTTTCCTTAGATAGGGGGTCCAAAACTGCTCTCAATACTCCAAATGTGATCTGACAGTGTCTTATAAAGCATCAACATCATATCATTGGTCTTATATTCTAGTCCTTTCGAAATGAATGCTAACATTAGATTTGCCTTCCTTACCACTGACTCAAACTGCAAGTTAAACTTTTATGGGAATTCTGCACAAGGACTCCCAAGTCCCTTTGTAT
This sequence comes from Mobula birostris, assembly GCF_030028105.1. NCBI lineage: Eukaryota > Metazoa > Chordata > Chondrichthyes > Myliobatiformes > Myliobatidae > Mobula > Mobula birostris. The sequence goes on along the minus strand of NC_092370.1, from coordinate 106,592,138 downwards.
CTCTGATTTTTGCCTTTTCCTCTGTTTAGAAAATAGTCTGCACCTTTATTCCTTCCACTAAAGTGCATGACCATACCCTTCCATAAACTATACTCACCTGCCACTTTTTTGCCCATTCTCCCAATCTGCCTAAGTCCTTTTGCAGAGTCCCTGCTTCCTAAACATTACCTGTCCCTCCACCAATCTTTGTATCATCTGAAAACTTGGCCACAAAGTCATCAATTCTATTATCCAAATTGTTGACATATATCGTGAAAAGAAGCGTTCCCAATATTGATCTCTATGGAACACCACTTGTCATGTGCAGCCAAACCAGAATAGAAACATAGAAACATAGAAAATAGGTGCAGGAGTACTGTTTCCTGTGGCAGAGAATTCCACAGATTCACCACACTCTGCGTGAAGAAGTTTTTCCTAATCTCGGTCCTAAAAGGCTTCCCTTCTATCCTCAAACTGTGACCCCTTGTTCTGGACTTCCCCAACATCGGGAACAATCTTCCTGCATCTAGCCTATCCAATCCCTTTAGGATCTTATACGTTTCAATCAGATCCCCCCTCAATCTTCTAAATTCCAACGAGTACAAGCCCAGTTCATCCAGTCTTTCTTCATATGAAAGTCCTGCCATCCCAGGAATCAATCTGGTGAACCTTCTTTGTACTCCCTCTATGGCAAGGATGTCTTTCCTCAGATTAGGGGACCAAAACTGCACATAATACTCCAGGTGTGGTCTCACCAAGGCCTTGTACAACTGCAGTAGTACCTCCCTGCTCCTGTACTCAAATCCTCTCGCTATAAATGCCAGCATACCATTCGCCTTTTTCACCGCCTGTTGTACCTGCATGCCCACTTTCAATGACACCCAGGTCTCGTTGCACCTCCCCTTTTCCTAATCGGCCACCATTCAGATAATAATCTGTTTTCCTATTTTTGCCACCAAAGTGGATAACTTCACATTTATCCACATTAAATTGCATCTGCCATGAATTTGCCCACTCACCCAACCTATCCAAGTCACCCTGCATCCTCTTAGCATCCTCCTCACAGCTAACACTGCCACCCAGCTTCGTGTCATCCGCAAACTTGGAGATGCTGCATTTAATTCCCTCATCCAAGTCATTAATATATATTGCAAACAACTGGGGTCCCAGCACTGAGCCTTGCGGTACCCCACTAGTCACCGCCTGCCATTCTGAAAAGGTCCCGTTTATTCCCACTCTTTGCTTCCTGTCTGCTAACCAACTCTCCACCCACACCAATACCTTACCCCCAATACTGTGTGCTTTAAGTTTGCACACTAATCTCCTGTGTGGGACCTTGTCAAAAGCCTTCTGAAAATCCAAATATACCACATCCACTGGTTCTCCCCTATCCACTCTACTAGTTACATCCTCAAAAAATTCTATGAGATTCGTCAGACATGATTTTCCTTTCACAAATCCATGCTGACTTTGTCCGATCATTTCACCACTTTCCAAATGTGCTGTTATCACATCCTTGATAACTGACTCCAGCAGTTTCCCCACCACCGACATTAGGCTAACCGGTCTATAATTCCCCGGTTTCTCTCTCCCTCCTTTTTTAAAAAGTGGAGTTACATTAGCCACCCTCCAATCCTCAGGAACTAGTCCAGAATCTAACGAGTTTTGAAAAATTATCACTAATGCATCCACTATTTCTTGGGCTACTTCCTTAAGCACCCTGGGATGCAGACCATCTGGCCCTGGGGATTTATCTGCCTTCAATCCCTTCAATTTACCTAACACCACTTCCCTACTAACATGTATTTCGCTCAGTTCCTCCATCTCACTGGACCCTCTGTCCCCTACTATTTCTGGAAGATTATTTATGTCCTCCTTAGTGAAGACAGAACCAAAGTAATTATTCAATTGGTCTGCCATGTCCTTGCTCCCCATAATCAATTCACCTGTTTCTGTCTGCAGGAGACCTACATTTGTCTTTACCAGTCTTTTCCTTTTCACATATCTATAAAAGCTTTTACAGTCCGTTTTTATGTTTCCTGCCAGTTTTCTCTCATAATCTTTTTTCCCCTTCCTAATTAAGCCCTTTGTCCTCCTCTGCTGAACTCTGAATTTCTCCCAGTCCTCAGGTGAGCCACTTTCTCTGGCTAATTTGTATGCTTCTTCTTTGGAATTGATACTATCCCTAATTTCTCTTGTCAGCCACGGGTGCACTACCTTCCTTGATTTATTCTTTTGCCAAACTGGGATGAATAGGCCCTCTTTTTATGATTCTGCCTCCTGTCAGTCAGTCAATCTTCTATCCATGTTAGTCCCTTTCCTGTAATACCATGGGCTCATATCTTGTGAAGCAGCCTCATATGTGGCACCTTGTCAAAAGCCTTCTGAAAATCTAAATGAACAAAACCCATTGACTCTCCTTTGTCTATCCTGCCTGTCATTTCCTCAAATAAATTTCAATAGATTTGTCAGGCGAGATTTCTTGTTAAGGAAACCAGTAGACTTTGGCCTACTTTATCATGTGCCTCCAAGTACCCCACAACTTCATCCTTAATAATGGACTCCAGCAAACAGGCCTATAATTTCCCTTCTTCTATCTCCCTCTCTTCTTAAACAGTGGAGTGGCAATTGTAATTTTCCAGTCCTCTGGAACCATTCGAGAATCTAGTGATTCTTGAAAGATCACTGCTAATGTCTCCACAATCTCTTCAGCTACCTCTTTCAGAACCCTGGGATGTAGTCCATCTGCCCCAGGTGATGTATCTACCTCAGGTGATGTATCTGCCTCAGGTGACGTATCTGTCTCAGGTGACGTATCTACATCAGGTGACATATCTACCTCAGGTGACTTATCCACCCCAGGTGACATATCTACCTCAGGTGACTTATCTACCTCAGGTGATGTATCTACCTCAGGTGACTTATCTACCTTCAGTCCTTACAGCTTCCTAAGCACCTTCTCGTTATTAATAGCAACTACATTCACTTTTCCCCCTGACATCCTCAAATTTCTGGCTTACTGCTGGTGTCTTCCACAGTGAAGACCATTGTAAAAGTCAGTATTGGACACAAAAGTATATTTATATAACTAAAGTTCATCCACATTAGCTTTTGAGTTAACAATTTGTATTTCAGTGTTTGGGAGACATGTTAAGAATTAAGAAGGTAAAGTCTTAACAAATAGCAACATTAGGCTTTGTCATTTTAATTATAAATTCTGTAGAGGTCTAAACTGTTTATTTCTAATTACAGTCTACAAAGTGCCTTCCGATATTCTGCTGCATTAAGCTTGCTATATAAATGTAAATCATTACCCTTATTCTTATTTAAAGGGAGGAACATTATAAAAATACACAGATTACATTTTGTATTAAATCCAGTATGTTGTTAGAATTGACAAGCGAAGAACTTCAAACGCTGGAATTCTGAAATAAAAATAAATATAATTTTTAGGATGGCCAAGAGGCCAGGCAGCATATGTGGAAAGAGAAACAGACTAACATTTTAAATTAATTACCCTTTAAAGCTGGTGCCTGGCCTCTTCAATACTGTTAGAGTTTTTATGCTCAGTTGGATGCCTTACTAACTACATCACATTTCACAGGGTTGGACTGATGGCAGTCCATTGGATGATGGTAGAATCAGGCTTACCATCAAGGGGTCCAACAAGATGATATGCCATTCATGATATAGGATCACGCAGTAAGAACTGCCGTAGTGTTCAAGTTACCAAATACTACCCATGCCTGAGGAATTGGATTCCAGGACTATCTAAAGGGAAGAAAAGTTGGGGTGAATTGGAGGGCAGGGAAAGGATTTAAGAAAAAAACTTAAACCAGAATGATACTGTTGGGCCCAATCTTGGCCTACACTCCTCCCTGTGCAGAGAAAGTTTCTCAGGTTAACCTTTTTTTCCACAAAGTTAAAACCTAGAGAGTCAGCAGGATTAGGTTTTTTAAGATTTTTTTTCAACTGTTCTCACAGATCTCAGCACTGGGAGACTGTCAGCCTGTGAAATCCGTCCTTAATGCGGTGTAAGATTGGATTCCTACTGCCCCATGACACCAAATGTGCAATTTGCACAATATTCTGAAATATAAGTCTGAAATCTCTGAACTTGATATATTGCCTGTGCTTTCGCCAGCAAACCGTTTCGATCCCCCCGTGTCTTTTGATTTCCATTGAAATACATTGAATATTTCAGACTTTTTTAACCGATTATATATACTTTTCAAAAATATCCAGAGTCTTCACTCTGTCAGATCATGTGGGAAGTCCTTCATGCAAGAAAACCTTTGTCCTGTCACTTTAGAAATATTAGGTTCATATAATAGTGTGGTTTATCAGATAAGATTGGACACTTCTTTAGAGAGTTAAGTTTGGCAAAGGGCATAATTTTTTCATCAGTTTTTGTGTTGTGAGGAAGGGTTATGCTGGTCAAGATACGGGTTGTTTGTATAAGGGAAGTTAAATACTGTATATCTGATATGAATTGTCTGTAATACACCACAAGTTAAAAGTGCCATTCAGACTAATTGCAATAACAGTATGTTATGAATCTTTGATTTCTCTATGGCTTTAACAAGGTCAACCATTAATCACAATCCCTTCCTTATTGTCCGTTGCCTCCTTGTGGTTTCATTATTGCCAGCATGGCAAGACTTCTCTCCTCAGGTTTCATTACACTCTCCCACTTATATTTCTACTGTTTAACCCACTAGAAAACCTACATGTTAGTCTATCTCTTTGTCTTCTGGAAAACTAGTCAAATTCAAGACAATACTGCATTAACTCAGTATCCTGCATGAATTTGGATTGGGCTCAAATACTATATCAGAACCAAATACAAAACTGCCTACTTGTGCCACCAAATATCACCTGTGTCCCTTTAACCTTTGTACTAGCTGTGGCAATTACTTTCACTCTGCTGTTCTCAGTTGAGTTACCTTTATCACCCACTTAAAATCCATGAATGTGAAAATCCAACTCAAGCAATTTACATGATACATATCCTTTCAAATTCCTCTCCACTCTTGCCCAATAATCTTGCTGATTTACATAAGCTCTCACCAAAATACATCACTATTCTTAAGGCCTTTTGCAGCTATACAACACCAATCTACAATACTTTTTAACAGGCAACCCCAATCTTCCAGCTATGGCCTATTCTGTCTTCTAATCTTGCCTCTTCAGCCTTGTATCCAGGAAAGCCAGAAAGATGTTTTATCACTGTTTCCTAATTGTAGTTGAACATATTTAGTGGATGACTCACTTTTGGGAGAGTGTTTCTTTGGAGCAAAGGAGGTAGGTATTGGAAAGATCTGAGGAAAGATATTAGGCCTCATCCAGGGGTACAAAGGAGTGAGGGGTAAAGGTCATTAGGACATGTTGACCAGGAGAAATTTCATAGTCTGAGAAAACATCAGATTAGGCACATTATAAGTGTCATAACAGTGAAGTGTGGGGAACAATCATCAACAGGAAAGAATTGGACTGGGGAAACTATTCATCACTTTCTAACCCATTAGTAGTATAAAAAAACACTAACTTCTTCATCCAAAGGAGTTCGCCTGTATTTGGTTGCACGGTTTCCCATAGTCTGGAAAACACTTTTAATCTGAGGTAAATATAAAATGGAATTACAATCTGAGATATTCAGACTTACTAAAACAATTAAGGAAGAGACCCTCTTCCTGGAAGCAGACTAGAAGAACACTCCTCCCCCAATCTTAACACCACTCCCTTTTCATATTGGATAAAGTAAAACCAAAGTACTTTTTTACATTTTATCATGTTACCTGACCTAACCCAGCCAATCTTGAGAATTAAATTTTCTTCCCATACTCCAGAGAACAATTGGTCAATATCTGGAAGGGATTGCATTAATTCAATCAAATGCAAATCCTTCAAGACCTTTAAGAGATATTTTCACTCAAGCTTTTGGCAATTCTTCCTCAGGACTCTTTAGTTTGGTATGCGCTTTTTGAATTACTTCTCTTTGAAATATTTTCTTGTGATGTAGTTGAAGACGACACAACACTAAACTATATTCCAGCCAGTGCAGTTATATTTAAATTGTCTACCTTTCTTGCCAGTACAATAAGGTTGGTTAATTTTGAAAAGGCTAAACATATTATGCTGGTGCAGTATGAAATAAGGCATTTGAAACACTTAAGATGGGTTGGTTTCCCATACATAATTGCAGCTGTGAGATTAAAGACTTGTCGATGTTGAATATTTTAGCACTTTGGTGCAAGCACACTTAGAAAAAATGTTTCCCAATCGTTGAACCACTGCACAGCGGAAGAGGTTTGCTCTAACCTGACCTGCAGCCACTAAAAGGATGCTGAATCGGGGAAAAAATCAAATAGGAGCTAACCCAATCAGTAGGTCAAAGATGTTTAAAAAATGTTCCTTGCTTGGCAATGTTATGTACATTACTTTTATTAATAGACTCATATTCAAATCAAAATTTGTTTCATTGCTGTCACAGAGTAAAGAATAATGTAATAAAATGAATTTCATTAGCTAAGCTCCTTTATGGGTCTGAGGGGATCATCTTTCACATTGATGTATTATTTTTAAACTCCCCTGGTGTTTAAAACACCTGCCTCGTGCAGATATAACAGCAAAAGGATACATCTTTAGAGCTAGCAACATCTTTCAGGAGAGAATAATTTTATGTCCCTAACCGATTACTAGGTAGTAATTTCATAGAGGGGTTCAGGCGACATCATAATTGAAGAGGTTTCTAACTGCCATCTAAATCCAGAGGTGGGATTACTGTCAGGGAATTATTCCCAGCTATCTGACTTTTTTCCCAGGATGCATGGTAGTGCCTTTCACTCTGTTCCACTTTGCTGAGGGCTATATTGTCAAGATTAAGTGCTTGAAACTCCACTGTCAGAGATAGCAAAAGACTTGCATTTATATAGTGCCTTGTATGATTTCAGAACACTTCAAAGTAGTTTAGCAGCCAATAAAGTACTTCCAAAATTTAATCACTGTACCACTACAGGAAAGCAGCTGCTAATTTACACACTACAAACTCTGACAAACAGCAATGACCAGATAATATGTTAAGTTACATCGATTGAAGAGTAAATTTTGATCCAGTATGCCACAGATGACTCCTGTATCCTTTTTCAAAATAGTTATATGGAGTTTCCTGGTACAGCTGTCATCCTTGGTTAAAGTTTCATCCAACATTCCTGCACTGAATTGCTAAGCATAGGTATTTGCACAAGGAAGTTTCTAGAGTTTCTCTCAGATGCAAGGTTCTTCCGAAGAGTAGGAGCTTACTTGCAGTTGCAACTTCCAAATTCCAGCACCATGGTTTGGGTGGGAAAGAAAAATACATCTGTTTGCAAAGGCAAATACATTTCTAAAATCTTTAATGAAATAAAACATTATATTTGCCTATGTGAACTCTTGATTTCATAATGTACAAACATATGTCAATGAAAATGAATAACTATCACATGGGAAGATATAATTCTTAATCATTTTTTATTGAGTTGCAAGACTGAAAGAGGACTGAATTCCCTGTTTGATGATATACTATAGCTAAATCATGAATAGTTACACACAGCTTTGAAAGTTTGCAGATCTGGTAATAGAAGAATACAGTCTTGCATTATAGTGACAATACTTTCTTCTCTGTTCCTAAAGAGATTTCTTGTTGACTGCTATATTCAAGGGTATCAATTCCTATCCTGTATCTCATCCAAATGGACACTATGAATGCAGATCCTTGCTCTGAGTGATGCTAAACTCTATTCTTATGTGGATAGCATTTGAGAGCAGAAATCCTCATGCTGGCAATATTGATCAGGGTTCAATTCCCACCACTGTTTTTAAGGAATTTATACATTTTCACCATGACCATGTGGGTTTCCTGTTGGTGTTTAGGTTTCTTTCCACATCCCAAAGACACAAGGGTTAGGGTTGGTAAGTTGTGGGCATACTATGTTGGCACCAGAAGGATGGGAAACACATGAGGGCTGCCCCCAGCACATCCTTGTTATTATTAAAATGTTTAAAATCATTAAAATGATGAATTTCACTGTATGTTTTGATGTATGTGTGACAAATAAAGCTTATCTAATCTTTGGAAGAAAGCTAATTAAATTCTATTTTTCATGAATATGACCTTGGTTCTCTGCTTTGCCATCTTGCCTGCTCTTCAACTTTTCTCACTGTTGAACATATCATTGACTAGTTAGCTACTTCATCTCTTAATTGTCCAATCACAGTTAGTCATAACTAGTATCTCACTCCTAAGTCATTACTCTGAATCCAACATTTAATGGTTAGAGTCTTTAATAGGTGGATCAATAGAAGCAGAAAATAAAGGAGCTAACACAGAAGACAAAAGTGGATAATTGTATGCAACTGCACAGGTGAATGAATAATACCAGAACAAATACTCTGTTGTGTCACTAACTGGTAGAAGAGCACAATTACAGAATGAAATTTGAAAAAGCAATGTGTGCATATGGAAATTAGAACAAAAATATTTGATTTTATGTATACAAGTCTTGGATAATTATTTTCTGTTCTCCATTTAATCTGAAGATGGCATCTGGTCTTAATTTCTTATGAGCAGTGTGGAAGGTGAGTAATGAACCAACTTATTAAAAATCTTTATTGTATAACATTACATTCATATTTAGAAGAGAATCTGCCATGTAAGTGTAAATATGGTCCTGGCCAGCAGGGATACTGGCCTTATTTGTCATTTCAGCTCTTCAGCTAGTGATGCAGAGAAACTGCTACGCTTCCATTCACTACATATTTAGTTTACAAAGTTTTGCTGTTTTATTATAAATCACCAAAGTATGAAAATAAGTGCCAGCTTTAAAATGGGTTCTCAGTTAAATCTGCAAGCCACAGTTTAATTTTGCCACAGCCTCTAACACTGCAGTAAAGAAGATTTAGCACTCCATGTACATGCAACAACCAGCTGATTTCCCAAAAGCTCAGTTGGCATAACATCTGGTTTATAACCAATCTATTCAGGTCAAGAAGTTGTGAGAACTGATACCTGCAATCTTCAGGATTAGTTAACATTAGCTGGGGTGAGACTGCCCGTATAACTGACTCAAGAACACCTGATTTAAAGGATAGGATAATTAGATGGAAATTCCTTAATCCTAATTATTGGGATTACTGTGGGAACAAGCATAGGATTTTGAGTGAATGTAGGATTGAGATCATTTGGACAATTTCCCACCAGGGAATACCACCAATCTCTATTCACTGATTAACTTGCAACAAAATAGGAACAGGAGTAGGCTACCTGATCTCAAAAGCTTGCTCCACTATTCAGTGCAATCATGATTAATCTGCCCCAGGCCTCAACTCCCCTTCTGTGCCAGTCCCCTATAGTTCTCAATGCCCAAGCTTTCTGAAATTTATTTGGCTTCTTCATTAAAGAACTCAAGTGATCTGATGGGAGTTGTATTTTTCTTTGACTTTTTGGCCTTGATGTATTTGCTATTATGTATTTCTGGACACCCGTTATCAAACTAGTTAGTTGTAGGGCAACAGTAACACCAAGTTTTGGCACTGTGCTATCTGCTATTTAGTAAAGCAATGCTACGTCTATGACAAATGTCTATGTACTCTGAGGAGATACAATGGAGGGGTCAGATACTGAGTCCATTTGGTTAGAACTCAGGAATAGGAAGGGTACAATCACACTGATGGGATTGTACTGTGGACCCCCCAATAGCCACTGGGACACTGACAAACAGATATGCAACCAGATTAAGGAAATGTGTAAAAATAATAGGGTTGTTGCCCTGGGAGATTTCAACTTCCCTAATATAAACTGGGATTTTCTTAGTGCAGGAGGTTTAGATGGCACAGAATTTGTTAAGTGTATCCAGGAAGGGTTCCTAAATCAATAAGTGGACAGTCCAATGATAGGAGGGGCTGTCCTGGCCCTCGTGTTGGATAATGAGCCTGGTCAGGTGACAGATCTTTCAGTCAGTGAACAGTTAGGGAACAGTGACCACAACTCCTTAATTTTTAAGATAGCTTTAGATAAGTATAGGTTTAGTCCTTCTGGGAGAGTTTTAAATTGGAGTAGGGCAAATTATGGAGGCATTAGGCAGGAACTAAGAAGCATTAATTGGAAGCACTATTTTTCTGGTGAGTCCACATCAGACATGTGGAGGGTGCTTAAAGATCAATTATACAGAGTGCTGGAAAGGTACATTCCTGTTCAAAGAAAGGACAGGTATGGAAAGGTAAGAGAACCTTGGATGTACAGCGATGTGATGAATTTAGTCAAGATGAAACAGGAAAAATATGTAAAGCTTCAGGTCAAACCTATAAAGCACAGGAGGACTACAAAGAAGCCAGAAAAGAACTAAAGAAGGGAATGAAGAAAGCCAGGAGGGGCATGACAAGTCCTTGGCAAGTAAGATCAAAGTGAATCCCAAGGCATTCTACACATACATCAAGAGTAAAAGGATAACTTGGGAGAGGGTGGTGGCACACAAGGATAAATGGGGAAACATTTGCTTGGATACAGAGAATGTGGGTGAGGTACTTAATGAGTACTTTGCTTCAGTACTTACCAAGGAAAAGGATATGGAAGACCAGGAGATCAGTACCTAGTGTATAAATATGGTAGGGCATTTAGAGGTCAAGCAGGAGGAAGTGTTGGGCCTCCTAATGAGTATTAAGGTGGATAAGTCCCCAAGGCCTGATGTGATTTGCCCCAGCTTATTGAAGGTGGCAAGAGACGAGATTGCTGGGCCCCTGACCAGTATCTCTGTACCCACTTTAGCCACAAGTGAGTAGCTAATATTGTACCTCTGTTTAAGAATGAAACAAGGGAAAATCCTGGGAACTATAGACTGGTGTGTCTCATCAGTTGTAGGGAAATTCCTGAAGAAAATTCTTATGGACCGGTGACCTAATTAAGGAGGGCAAACATGGCTTTGCGTGTGGCAGGTCGTGCCTTACAAAATTGCCTGAGTTTTTTGACAAGGTGACAGGAGAGATTGACGAGAGTAGGGCAGTGGATGCTGTCAACATGGATTTTAGTAAGGCATTTGACAAAGTCCCTCATGGGAAGCTAATCCAGAAGGTTAATGTTCGTGGGATCTGGGGCAAATTGGCTGTTTGGATACAGAACTGGCTTGGACATAGAAGACAGAGGGTAGCTGTTGAAGGGACTTATTTGAGCCGGTGGTCTGTAATTAGTGGAGTTCCACAGAGATCTGTGCTGTGCTCTCTGCTGTGTAATGCACATAAATGACCTGGATGAAAATATAAATGGATGGGTTAGTAAAATTGCTGATGATACCAAGACTGGTGGAGTTGTGGATATTGCAGAAGACTGACAAAGAATACAGCACAAAATAGATCAGTTGCTGATCTGGACTGAGAAGTGCAGATGGAGTTTAACCTAGATAAATGCGAGGCAAATGCACAGAGACAGTGCACTTTTAAGGGCAAGGTCCTTAACAGTGTTGCTGAGCAGAGAGATCTTGGGATCCAAGTTCATAGCTCCTTGAACGTAGCCACAATAAAGCAGTTAAGAAGGTTTTTGGAATGCTTGCTTTTATTAGCCAAAGCACTGAGTTCAAAAGTCAGGAGGTTATGTTGCAACTTTATAAAACAGGTTAAGCCACATCTGGAATATTGCATACAGTTCTGGTCACCCCACTATTGGAAGGATGTTGAAGCTTTGGAGAGGCTGCAGAAGAGGTTCACTAGGATGCTGCCTGGTTTAGAGGGCATGTGTTATCATGAACGTTTGGATAAACTTAAGTTGTTTCCTCTAGAGTGTCGGAGGCTGAGGGGAAATCTGATATTGGTTTACTAGATTATGAGATACATAGATAGAGTGGACAGAGAATATCTGTTTCCCAGAGTTGAATTGTCTAATACCAGAGGACATGCATTTAAGGTGAGAGGAAGAAGGTTCAAGGGAGATGTGAGGGATAAGTTTTTTACTCATAGAGTCATGGACGTCTGGAATGTACTACCTGGTATGGTGGTGGAGGCAAATATATTAGAGGCACATGGATGTAAGGAAGATGGAGGGATATGGACATGGTGTAGGTAGGAGGGATTTGTGTTTGGGTGTTTTGATTTGCTTTTTAGCTGGTTCAGCACAACACTGAGCACCAAAACGTCTGTTCCTGAGCTGTAATCTTCTATGTTCTGTATTCTATGACATCACTTTCATGACAGCAGAAAGGGTCATATTTAAATTGTAGGATCTGGGTTCTGATGCTACTGCATGCATACTCTGTTAGTCAATAATTTCTCATTTTTATTCCACATTTCTAACATTCCAGCTTTTCCTTTACTTTCTTTACAGCACAATTGGGAAACTGTTGGCTTTCATTTTTAACAAATGCTAGGAACATGGATTTTTTAAGAAAACAACACATTTCAAGAAGGGTAAAGGTAATATAAACTACTGTGGGTGTTCAACACAAAAGCTCAAAGATAATTTTCTACATGGGCTTTCCTCCAAACTACATTGAAACCCTGCCACAAGACTGTTTCTGTTCTGGGCAGGAACCATCATTGAAAAATTTGAGAAAGGAAAGTATAGTCTTGGCAAAGTGCAGTTGGAGATAATTTCTGATGGATGAGGGACTCTCATTAAATAAAAAGTTTAATCTATTCTTGAGGTTATTGTATAATATAGGAAGAAAGAACTTATTTGCCCATTATGACTGTAGTGCCTTTGGAATATCTATCCATTCATTTCTGTTTCCCTCTACTCAAACATTTTCAAAATCCCTTTTAAGGGAGCTCTAATTGGACCTCTCACCAATTCATTCCCCTTTAGTTCTTAGCAAAGTCTATCAAATCTGTGTCCTGTAGTTGCTGACTCATTCACTGTCATTGGAATAGATTGGCAATCCCCATTTTTCATGTAAATAGGAACTTCTATCATTTGATGTAGCGAGGTTACATCCTTGGCAAAGGACTGGTAAAACTCATCCATCTTGGCCAGAAGTAGAGTCACATATGAGTAAGACAATAGTTTTCCCTTTTTTGGACTATTTCATGGTCACCTTTTACTGATAAGGGTTAACTTCACCTTATCTGAAATGCTTGGGGGCGGAAGTGTTTCAGATTTCAGATTTTGGAATATATTATGAGGTAGCTTGGTATTGCCATCATTTCCAACTCTGAATTTATGTGCTACCAGTAAGCATTCTTTGGCTCACACTTGTTCATCACATATAAGTATTAAACAGTAAAATTATTTTATACTAATAATATAGTGAAAATATAAAGTGTGGAGGGTTTCAAAAGCAGCACAGCAGCATCAGGAGAATAGCTGAATCAGCTGTTCAACAACAACATACATTGGCAAGCTTTCAGTCTCCACCTACAAATCTGTGTTTTGATTAGAAGGTTACAGTACACCCTATTTGTATTTTTTTTTAGGTTTTATGTAAGGTATAAAAACAATTAGCACTGTAGATTTGTTTTGGTGTTAGATTTTCATCAGTGACGACCTTTGCAAACTCATCAATGAATTTCTGTGCTGCTTTGTGAATTCAAATTCTCAGTCAGTTTTGAATATGTATTCCTGGGATTATTAGTCCAGACTGCTTAAATACTCCGCGATTAACAGAAGGCATAAACTGGTTTGAACATACTTCTTTCGTATGTGACTGTCAGTTCTTTGACCTGATGCTCACTTTGCACCCATAGTACCAGACAAAAGATAACAAACTTTCCTATGCTATCAGCAAAACAACAGCAAATTCAAGTATTATGAAACATTTCAAAAAGTGATTACAGTACATGCATTCATGTTTGAAGCAATATTCAAGGTGCTGAACAGTAATTTCTTCATGACAGAATATTTAAGAGGAAATATCATAAGTCAAATTCATAATGATCTAGATAATTAATATCACATGACCATAAGAAATAGGGGCAGAATTAGGCATATGGCCCTTCAAGTTTGCTCCATCATTTCATCATGGCTGATCCAATTTTCCTCTCAGTCCCAATCTCCTGCCTTCCTCCTACATCCCTTCATGTCCTGACCAGTCAAGAATTTATCAACCTCTGCCTTAAATCTACATAAAGCCTTGGCCTCCACAGCTGTCTGTGGCAATGAATTCCACAGATTCACCACTCTCTGGCTAAAGAAATTCCTCCTCATCGCTGTTCTAAAAGGATGCCCCTCTGTTCTGAGGCTTTATCCTCTGGTCTTAAACTCTCCCACCATAGGAAATATCCTCCCACATCTACTTTATCAAAGCCTTTCACCATTCAATAGGTTTCAATGAGGTCACCCCTCGTTCTTCTGAATTCCAGTGAATTCTTGCTTGGAGCCATCAAACACTCTTCATATGATAAGGCATTAAATTCTGTAAACATTTTTGTGAACCTCCTTTGGACTCATTCCAGTTTCAGTACATCCGTTCTAAGATAAGGGGCCAAAATCTGCTCACAATACTCCAGGCGAGGCTTCACCGGTGCTTTAAAAAGTCTCAACATTACCTCCTTGCTTTTACACTCTAGTCTTCTTGAAATGAATGCTAACATTGTATTTGCCTTCCTCACCACAGAACTCAAATTAAGTTAGGGAATCCTGCACAAGTACCCACTACACCTCAGATTTTTGTATTTCCTCTCCATTTAGAAAATAGTCAACCCTTTCTACCAAAGTGCGTGACTATACACCTCCCAACACTGCCACTTCTTTGCCCATTCTCCTAATCTGTCTAAGTCCTTCTGTATCCTCTCTATTTTCTCTAAACTACCTGCTCCTCCACCTATCTTTGTATCATCTGCAAAGTTTGCAACAAAGCCATCAATTCCATCATCCAAATCATTGTCATATAACTTTAAAAAATAGGTCTCTGTGGAAAACCACTTAGTCACGGGCAGCCAACCAGAAAAGGCCCCTTTTATTCACACTCTTTGCCTCCTGCCAGTCAGCCACTGCTTTATCCATGTAAAACCATAGGCTTGTAGCTTGTTAAGCAGCCTTGTGTGTGGCACCTTATCAATGGTCTTCTGAAAATACAAATACACAACATCAACCATTTCTTCTTTCTCTATATTGCTTGTTATTTCTTCAAACAATTCCAACCGATTGGTCAGGCAGATTTTCTCTTGAGGAGACCATGCTGACTATGGCCTGTTTTATTATGTTGCACCAAGTATTCCAAAACCACATCCTTAACAATCAACTCTAACGTCTTCCCACCACTGAGGTCAGACTAACTGGCTTATAATTTCCTTTCTTCTGCCTCTCTTCCTTCTTGAAATGTGGAGTGAAATTTGCAAATTTCCAGTCCTCTGGAACTATTACAGAATCTAGTGATTCTTGAAAGATCATTACTAGTGCCTCCACAATTTCTTCAACCATTTCCTTCAGAACTTTGGGGTGTACATCATCTGGTCTAGGTGTCTTATCAACCTTCAGACCTTTCAGTTTTCCAAAAACCTTCTCTCTAGTAATGGTAACTTCACAAACTTCATGCCCTCTGACACTTGGAACTTCCATCATACTGCTAGTATCTTCACAGTGAAAACTGATGCGAAATACTTATTCAGTTCATTGGCCATTTCCTTGTCACCCCCATTACTACCTCTCCAGCATCATTTTCCAGTGGTCCGATATTCACTCACCTCTCTTTTATACTTTATGTATCTGAAGAATCTTTTGGTATCCCCTTTAATATTATTTGCTAGCTTACTTTCATATTCTATCTTTACCTTCTTAATTTCTTCTTTAGTTGCCTTCTGTTGATTTTTAAAAGCTTTCCCGTCCTCTAACTTCTCACTAATTTTCCTCTATTTTATGCCCTCTCTTTAGCTTTTAAAAACAAGAGAAAATCTGCAGATGCTGGAAATCAAAGGAACACACACAAAATGCTGGAGGAACTCAGCAGGCTGGGTAGCATCTATGGAAAAGTGTACAGGCCTAAACCCTTCATTAGGACTGAAGTAAAAAAGATGAGGATTCAGAGTAAGAAGATGGGGGGAAGGGAGGAAGAAACACAAGGTGTGAAACTGGGTGGGGAGAGGGGTGAAGTAAAGACCTGGGAAGTTGATTGGTGAAAGAGATACAGGGATGGAGGAGGGGAAAAATGATAGGAGAGGACAGAAGGCCATGAAAAAAAGAAAAGTAGGAGGAGCACCAAAAGGAGGTGATGGGCAGTTAAGGAGAGAGAGGAAATTGGAATGGCAAATGATGAAGGAGAACTACGGGGCATTACCTTTAGATTTTATGTTGGCTTTGACTTCTCTTATTAGCCACAGTTGTGTCATCTTGCCTTTAAAATACTTCTTCCTCTTTGGGATGTATATCTCCTATGCCTTCCGAATTGCTTCCAGAAATTCCAGCCGTTGCTGCTCTGCCATCATCCCTGCCAGTGTTCTTTTCCAATCAACTCTGGCCAACTCCTCTCTCATGCCTCTGTAATTCCCTTTACTCCACTGTAATACTGACACATCTGACTATCACGATCACCTACCCCTAAGGATTCTTTTACCTTAAGCTTTCTAATCAATTCCTGTTCATTGCACAACACCCAGTCCAGAATAACTGATCCTCTAGTGGACTCAGTCATGAGCTGCTCTAAAAAGCCATCTCAGAGGCATTCTAGAAAATCCCCCTCTTGAAATCCCACACCAACCTGATTTTCCCAATCTAACTGCATATTGAAATCCCCCATGACTGTTGTAACATTGTCCTTTTGACATGCATTTTCTATCTCCTGTTGTAATTTGTAGTCCACCTCCTCACTACTGTTTGGTGGTCTGTATATAACTCCCATCAGCGTATTTTTACCCTTGAAGTTCCATAGCTCTATCCACAATAATTCAGCACCTTCGGGCCCTATGTCACCTTTCCTAATAATTAAATTTCATTTTTTACCAACAGAGCAATGCAACCCACCTGCCTTCCTGCCTGTCCTTTCAATACAATATATATCCTTGGACATTAAGCTCTCAGCTATAATCTTCTTTCAGCCATGATTCAGACATGCCAATCTATAACTGTGCTGCAAGTTCATCTAGCTTGATCCATATAACACTTAATACTTTTTGAAATCATTTTTCCCTCTGAGACATCAACCCATTTGATTTATATTGACAAAGCAACCATTAAAATACTTTCTATTTAGCACAATAACCAGAATTTTGCTGCAATCATATCGTGACACTAAACATGGTCACAATTGTGACACTTGTTGGACAACAAATTCTACACAAGTAGTATCAAAAGTGGAAGTTCAGAGCTGGTGTATAATTTACCTTGCTCTTTCACAACAGCCCTTTACTGGAATATTTACCAATAACTACATGAAAGGGCAAGAATGTCATGCACTTATCCACCTGTACCTGCCATTGTGTTCGATGATACAAAGATAGGTAGAGGAGCGGGTAGTGTGGAGGAATCAGGGAGCCTGCAGAGAGACCTAGATAGTTTATGGAATGGGCAAAGAAGTGGCAAATGAAATACAATGTTGGAAAGTGTATGGTCATGCACTTTGGTGGAAGAAATAAATGGGCAGACTATTATTTAGATGGGGAGAAAATCCAAAATGCAGAGACGCAAAGGGACTTGGGAGTCCTTATGCAGGATACCCTAGAGGTTGACCTCCAGACTGAGTCAGTGGTGAAGAAGGCGAATGCAATGTTAGCATTCATTTCTAGAGGTATAAAACATAAGAGCAATGATGTAATGTTGAGGCTCTATAAGGCACTCGTGAGACCACACTTGGAGTATTGTGTGCAGTTTTGGGCTCCTTATTTTAGAAAGGATATACTGACATTGGAGAGGGTTCAGAGAAGATTCATGAGAATGATTCCAGGAATGAAAGGGTTACCATATGAGGAACATCTGGCAGCTCTTGGGCTGTATTCCTTGGAGTTCAGGAAAATGAGGGAGGATCTCATAGAAACATTCCAAATGTTAAAAGGCCTGAACAGATTAGATATGGCAAAGTTATTTCCCATGGTAGGGGATTCTAGGATAAGAGGGAACAACTTCAGGATTGAAGGATGTCCCTTTAGAACAGAGATGCAGAGAAATTACATTAGTCAGAGGGTGGTAAATCTGTGGAATTTGTTGCCACGAGCGGCTGTGGAGGCCAGGTCATTGGGTGTATTTAAGGCAGAGATTGATAGGTTCCTGATTAGTCAGGACATCAAAAGGAATGGGGTGAAAGCAGGGGAGTGGGGATGACTGGAAGAATTGGATCAGCCCATGATTGAATGGCGGAGCAGAGTCGATGGGCCGAATGGCCTACTTCTGCCCCTATATCTTATGGTCTAAAAGGTTAGCAGAATTCCATTAACGTATGTGAATTTTTTGTAGTTTGATATATTAAGACTGCTTCCAAAATACCTCTATTGCACTGAAAATTAATAACCGCAACTATTGGTATTGGTATATTATTGTCACGTGTACCAAGACTCAATGGAAAACTTGCTTGCATTCTGTTCGTACAGGTCAAATTATTACACTATTAATTGAGGCAGAATGACGTAAAACAATAATAATGCAGAATAAAGTGTAAAAGGTGCCAAGAAGTGCAACGAAGGTAAATGATAAAGTACAAGATCATAATGAGTTAGACTATTAGGTCAAGAGTCCATCTTATAGTCCAGGAGGTCCATTCAAGAGTCTGATAACGTGGGTAGAAGCTGTTCTTGAGCCTGTTGGGCATGCTTTCAGACTTTTGTATCTTCTGCCCGATGGGAGAGGAGAGAAGAGAGAACGTCGGGGTGGGTGGGGTCTTTGATTACGCTGGCTGCTTTACTGAGGAAATGAGAAGTATAGACAGAAGCTCAATAGGTCAGGCAGAATCTACGTGTCCAAAGAAGGGAGACCGGTTCTCATAATATACTGAGCTGTGTCCACAACTCTGCAGGTTCTTGTGATCCTGTGCAGAGCAGATGCCATGCCAGGCCATTATGCATCTAGACAGAATGTTTTCTATGCTGCATCTATAAGAACTGATAAGAGTCAATGGGGACATGCCAAATTTCTTCAGCCTACTGAGGCAGTACAGGTGTTGGTGTGCTTTCTTGGCTATGTATCAATATTCCTGGAGTAAGACAGGCTATTGATGATATTCGCACCAAGGAACTTGAATCTCTCAACCTCAACACCATTGATGTAGACAGGAGCATGTGCACCACACCCTTTTTAAATCAATGACCAACTTTTTTGTTTTGTTGACATTCAGGGAAATGTTGTTGTCATAACACCATGTCACTAAGCTATCTCCTTCCCGTACTCTAACTCATCACTATTTGCGATGTGGCTCACTGTGGAGATTATTGTTGGAGATAAAAGAGACTCCAGTTGCTGGAAAACTGGAACAATACACAAAGGAGCTGGAGTAACGTAGCAGGTCAGGCAGTATCTACAAAGAGAAAGGGCAGTTAATTTTTTCAGTAAAAACCCTTCATCAGGACTTACTTTATTAATCTTATTAATCTGATTATTATTAATTGTTAATAGATATTTTTAAGTTTCTCTCCTTTGAGCATCATCATTAAAACTGCTTCCCCCATGATCCATGCTATCAGAGAAATGGGAAGTAGTTCATGTTTTTCAGGTCTCACCAAGAACGTTATTGCTGGTGGGCAATGTGATGTAAAAGGCACAGGTTAGTAGAGGACATTTTCCTTGCCAATGTTTAGTCTAAGATCTACAATATTCTCTTATACATATGTTTCATTGAAGGCATTGCGGGTTGCTTGAAGCTCAGCTTTTGAACTTATGCAAATGTAAGCATTACTTACATAATGCATCTCAACTAATGAGATTTGAGTAGCTTTGTTCTGGCATATGAATTGCTGGAGGTTAACAACTTCACATTAATTCTTAGGATTAGTTTCACTCAGAATGTATGTAAAAGTCAGCTGTGAAGTCTCATTTGCTACATTTGGGAAGAGGAGAGCATTCAGAGATGTTACATTCGAGATCAAATTCAAGAGAGGAGACAAGTATAACTGTGGTAAGTACAGAAGGGGACTACAGAAAAAGTCATCACTAGGTCATTCTATGTCATTCTTACCCAAGCTCAATTGCTGCTTCACCTCACTGAGATATTCAGAGGCACAATAAGCATGATCTTCACCACGTAACAACTCCATGAAATGTGCAGAGAGCAACACCAACACCTCATGTTGCAATTTTTAATCTTACCAAAACCTTTGTTTCCATTAACCAAGACTGACTCTTTACAACCAATAGCTCAGAGAAACTTACCTCCATCTTATAAGACTATAAGACACAGGAGCAGACTTAGGCTGCTAGGCCCATCAAGTCTGCTCTGCCGTTTAATCATGGTTGATTTATGTATTTCCCCTTAAACCCATTCTCCTGCCTTTTCCCTGTAACTTTTGATGTCCTTACGAATCAAGAACCTATCAAACTCTGCTTTAATATGCTCAATGACTTGGCTCCCACAGCTGCCTGTGCCAATAAATTCGACAGGCTCATCACCATTTGACAAAACAAATTCCTCCATGACAACATTTAAGCTGTGACATTAACAAAATAACGATTTTCAGTGAGGACTTGTTTCAACTAAGTAGGCATGTTTGCACCAACACTTTTCGCAATCTTTCTAACTTTAGTGTTGCATCTCATGCCCAAAATATGAGGGGTGATTGATAAGTTTGTGGCCTAAGATAGAAGGAGTCAATTTTAGAAAACCTAGCACATTTATTTTTCAACATAGTCCCCTCCTACATTTACACACTTAGTCCAGCGGTCATGGAGCATACAGATCCCTTCTTTGTAGAAGTCAGCATCTTGGACCTCCAGAAAGTGGTCCACAGCAGGGGTAATTGATAAATTCATGGCCTAAGGTAGAAGGAGATGAGTTATTAAATTCAAGCTTTCTGCATTATCACTCAAAGAGATGAACTGCATGTGCATGTAACGAGAGCTATATAACTCATCTTCTTCTACCTTAGGCTACGCCACGAACTTACCAATCACCCCTGGTGTGGACCACTTTCTGAAGGTCCAAGACGCCGACTTCTACAAAGAAGGGATCTGTATGCTCCATGACCGCTGGACTAAGTGTGTAAATGTAGGAGGGGACTATGTTGAAAAATAAATGTGCTAGGTTTTCTAAAATTGACTCCTTCTACCTTAGGCCATGAACTTATCAATCACCCCTCGTAGAATTTCAATGGGATCTGGCCTATTCCTGATTATTGTAACTTCTTAATTACAGATATGGCCTTCTTAACTTCTTGTCAGTCAGGAATGACAAGAAGTTCGCTTTGTTCAAAGATCTCGTAAACTGTGACTCTGCTTTTGGCCCAGTTTGCTTTGAGATAAAATGCAGAGTATTTGTGCCAAAAGCAGAGTCACAATTTACGAGATCCTTGAACAACTCCTTCCATGAGTGTTGACTTGTCACCCATCCCTGATGAGTTTGCTGCCATTCCTGGCTTTCTTTAAAGAATGACCTAAGGTATTAAGGGCTTAGAAAAGGAATTTAAAACACTGGACAAACTGTAACATGTAATGGCAGTTGGTGAGTTGCTGAGAATCCTGTGCTGTCTTCATCTGTTCTATAGATCCAAGATACTCTGCCTTCACACTCTACAAAGCTGCTTTTCCCCCCTTGAAAGGCAGATACACTGTCCAATCCAGGAACAACTTATACTTGTGGTTAATTAACTTCTCAGTCAGTACCATCAAGTTAGTCCTGATTCTTCTTGGTAAAGAAGCCAGGAATTTCATAACAAGTGTCAGTTATGAAAGTCTTCAGGGCAGCCAAAAAGTTGTGGACACTTTGCAGCTGCTATATGTTATGAGTCAGAAGGTTACCCTGCAGCCACTTCAGAGATACATCTAAACAGATTATAAATATACAATATCTGATGCTGCAACTTTCAGGCAGTGGTTCATCACTCCGGGTGAAAAGATTTCTCCTCACCTCACTGCTAATCTGACCAATTATTTAAATCTGTACCCTCTTGCCTCATCATGGTTATTGACTTTTCATGGAAATACAAATTTCTTATCCTTTATTTTTGCATAATTATGTACCTCTCAGTGAATGGGTGGAGGTGGCAGCAGAAAGAAAGTCATGCAATCAGAGAAAATCACTTTCCATCAGATTATCTGAAGAGCTGCATTTGAATAACATCAAATCTCTGTCCAGCCTTGGGAGATGCACAGCACCCTCATATTTTACTATGAAAACCAACAATGCAACTTTTCCATAGTCCTCTGAACTGTGTGGGGTGAACTTTGTTTTAGAAAGCGAAGGCACTCAACTTACAGCTTTCAGGCCAGCAGACAAGATTTTTTTTTCATTTTTTTAATAAATCCCTTTTCGATAATTAAGAAATTAACTGGATTTAATGCCTGCACTTAATGCGCATTTTAGCATAGTGATACTTCATCCTCTAAGAAAAATAAGGTCTAAATCAAATTACTGCAGCACTATTATGAGATGCTTGTTTCTGGTCAGCAAAAAGAGCACTGAAACCTTACTTCTTATATTTTCTTCCGAAATAAAAGGAGATTATTCAGCCTGTTGAGTCTATACTGTCTCTTGGAGTATTTCCCATCAGTTCTATCGCCCTTGTAACAAATAAGTTGTTATTTCCCTTATTTCCGTGTATTTACATATTCCCTCTCATACTCACAACTCCCTGTAATGAGCTCTTCGGTCTTGCACGTGGAGCTGCAGAGTTCAGACTCTAAGGCTTTTACAGCACTAACAAGACTTGTTAATTGTTTAGAGTTCCTCGTTTTTTTTTCATTTTGCTTTTTGTTTAAACTTGTTAAGTTTATTTTGATAAGCTCGGGGATTCCATGGTACTTGTATTATTTAACTATTATTTAACCAGATTCCTGATTAGCACCAATTGCAGGGTCCAGGTTTTGAGAATGAAACACCGCGCAGTGTCTCTTGCCCAGGCCACCGATGTTCTATTGGAATTGTTATGAATACCTGTAAACTCTGGTCATCGACACTACATTCAAAGCTTTTTCCAGATCTAACTGTCCCCAGATCTCAAGATTCTCAAGGTCATCAAGTTTTTCCAATTTTCTCATGGCCTTCCATGTTTTGGAGGTTTATCCAATCTTCACCCTGTCCTGAGGTTCCCAAGCCTCTCTCAAGGTTCTTAAGTCTCTCTTGAGTTTCTTGACTTTTCAAGTCTCCCCAGGCTGTCAAGTGCTGTCCATAGAGATGGGAGTACTCTACTGAGCTCTGGGCTTGTGCGGGGAGCTGGACAGCATTGGGCTCTGAGGTTTTTACAGTACTTGAATTGGTTAATTGTTCTTTAGTAAGAGTTGTTAATTGTTTACAGTTCCTTTTGTTTTTTCTCACGTAACTCACTCTTTGTAATGTGGCGTACTGGTGATTTCTTTTTTAACTTGTTAATTTATTTTGATCCCGCTCCGGGATTCTGTGGTATTTGTATTACTTAAGCGGATGCTTAAATAACTAGAGCTCTAGTTTTGAGAATGTTACATCTCGAGATGTCACATGGCTGAACCACTGATGTTCTGTTGGAATTGTTATGAGTAACTTCTGGCTGGTGGCCCCACATTGGAATCTGTCTTTCCTCCGCACTTGGGTTCTGACATTGCCAGCACAGACTCCCACCTGGATTTTGTGCTACCCACCTAGACTAGGAGCAATTTACAACTATCAATTAACTTATCAGCATACCTTGGGATGTTATCAGAATTTGGAACACATGAGGGAAACCCACATAGTTATGTGGAGTGCGTGCACACTCCATACAGCCAGACCTTCCGGCAGGACTGAGACCAGTTGCTGCAGATACAAGGCAGCAGCACTAATTGCTGCACCATTGTGCTACCTGTTATTCCACTGCTAACCATGGAAGTTATCAGTAAATTTCTATTCCACAAATAAGTGCTCATGAGACAAATGTAGTATTGAAATTAGTCCATGGAAGTTGCACATTTGATTCTTAGTCTGCTATGGTTAGTTAGTCAAAATAGCCTGAGTGTTGCTCGTTAATTAGGGTGAGTGAAGTGGTAAAACATGCTCAAACATCTCACTACTTGATATAATTTAACTTTCTGCCTCCCATTTCTTCATTAGATCTCTGTAGCATTGTTACTGGTACTAAACTACACTCTGATCTGGACTAACACATTATGTGACTTTATAAATGATTATTTATTCTTCCTCAAACAGCATTTTGAAGTCTTTGTTCTTTTAAGAATGCCATACCAATAACAAGCCTCCTTGCAGGTCTTTCCTTTTGCAATCTTCTTAATTCAGCTGTTATTTATTCCAAAACAAATACTCCAAATTCAGTACTGAGCAAAAGTCTTTGGCACATATATATATATATATACTGTAACTAGGGTGCTTAAGACTTTTGCACAATACTGTAGTAATTTTATGTATTGCACTGTATTGCTGCCTTACAATGAACAAATTTCATGGCATTTGAGTAATGATAAACCTGCTTCTGATATGGGTCTCTATTATGGACTGAGAGTGGAAAAAGGGCAGGAAGAAGGGAATCATGGTTGGGAAAAGGGGAAAGGAGAGAGGAGGGATCGGAAAGCACCAGAGAGACATTCTATAATGATCAATAAACCAACTGTCTCAGGGCAGGGTGTATCCCCCTGCCCCCCGCCCCCAGAACTCCACTCTGCCACCTGTCCCACACCCCCTCCTGTGGCGCTATACTCTTGCTACTCCCAAAATCCTTTGCTCCTGCCAGATTTACAAACTCATTCTCCACTCCATGTTGACAAATACAATACAGTGCAAAGTGTTAGGCATCATAGCTATATATACAGACTGTATGTGCACAGTACTGTAGATCTTAGGGCCCTCTTTAAAACGTGTTCTCCTGCAACAAGTTTGAAAAAAATCCCCACTTCCTTCTTCTCCCTATCTCTCTTAGCATCACTGTGAAAGTAGCGTTTCATAGAACGTTTACCAATAGCATTTTAGACAGAATTATATCTAAGGAAAGATTTTTACCAAATTAATGAAAAATCAATCCAACCTCAAAACTCCACTAATGTGTGTAATGTATTAGTTAGAGTTAGATGCTACAAAATTCAATACTTTGGACAAAATGCTCACTTGGCAGCATGCCATTTATATATTATTCATCTTTCAGGTTAGTCTAAAATAAGGATTTTAACCCTTTATGTCTTTGAATGGTTCACAGCATTCTGGGAAAGACACAATTGCAATAAAGAAAGTGCAAGGAAGTTTGCAAAATTTTTGCCAGGACTGAAAATTTTGGCAATGAAGAGAAGTTGGATGGGCTGAATAGGAAGGGATTGTCTTCCATGGAACAGCAAAGGTTGAGGGAAGATTTATTGATAGAATAAATAGCAGCATTAATAGGAAAGGGTTAAAAAAAAAAGAACATGGACTTAAAGTAGTTGGTAAAAGTAACAGAGGGGTTTGACGAATATGCTTTTCAGCCAGAGATTGGTAATGGAGTTCACAGCCTGAATCAGCCACAAAGGTAGGAATCTTCATCACATTTAAAACATAAATAAGACCAGAAGACATAAGAGCAGAATTAAGCCATTCAGTCCATTGAGTCTGCTCTGCCATTCCATCATGGATGCCACTCAACCCCATACACCTGCTTTCTTGCCATATCCTTTGATACCGACCAGGAAATGATCAACCTCTGCCATAAATATATGTACAGACTTGGCCTCCACCACAATCTGTGGCAGAGCACTCCACAGATTCGCTACTCTCTGGCTAAAAATTTCCTCCTTACCTCTGTTTTAAAGGACTGCCCCTCAATTTTGAGGCTGTGCCTTCTAGTTCTGGATAACCCCACCGTAGGAAATATCCTCTCCACATCCACCCAACCTAGTCATTTCAACATTCGGTAGATTTCAATGAGATTGGCCCACATTCTTCTAAATTCCAGTGACTACAGTCCCAAAGCTGCCAAATGCTCCTTATATGTTAACCTGTTCATTCCCAAAATCATCCCCGTGAACCTCCTCTAGACTCCCTCCATTGACAACACATCCTTTCTCAAATATGTGCCCAAAATGGTTGACAATACTCAAGTGCAGCCTGATTCATGTCTTATAAAAGCTCAGCATTATCTCCTTGCCTTTATATTCTACTCCCATTGAAATAAATGCAAAG
Source organism: Mobula birostris (assembly GCF_030028105.1). Classification (NCBI taxonomy): domain Eukaryota; kingdom Metazoa; phylum Chordata; class Chondrichthyes; order Myliobatiformes; family Myliobatidae; genus Mobula; species Mobula birostris. The sequence goes on along the minus strand of NC_092370.1, from coordinate 106,566,021 downwards.
ATTGCATTTGCCTTCCTTACCACAGACTCAACCTGTAAATTAACCTTCTGGGAGCCTTGCACGAGGTCTCCCAAGACCCTTTGCACCTCTAATGTTTGAACCTTCTCCCCATTTAGATAATAGTCCACAGTGTTGTTCCTTTTACCAAGATGCATTATCATACATTTCCTAACACTGCATTCCATCTTTCACTTTTTGTCTATTCTTCCAAATTATCGCATCGCTTTCTTAGCAATACCTACCCTTACACCAATCTTTGCATCATCCGCAAACTTGTCCACAAAGCCAGCATTCCATTATCTACAGAGAATGCTGGGGGAACACAGCAGGCCAGGCAGCATCTGGGAAGAGAGTACAGTGGACCAATACACACAAAATGCTGGAGGAAAACAACAGGCCAGGCAACATCTAGGAAAAGAGTACAGTCGACCTTAAAGAACCAGCAATTGAAAGTGTGGATCCGGAGGAGGATAAAGAAGCGTACCATTCCATTATAGGCGGCGGAGAGAGAATTCCAGATTTGTGGAAGTGACTGGGAAAGGGACACCATGTACCTCTTCATGGCGGAAAGCATGGCACGTGGAACGTGGTGGGAGAAGAAGGGGGAGAAGCAGTCAATTGAATGTGAGTTCCTGGGGTCCTCAGAGGGTTCAAATTGAGCAGCTTGAAAACAAATCTGGAAGCCGTGTGGCATTAGCTGGCATGAAGACACGTTCCCAGAAAGGATACATGGTTGTAGTAGTGGGTCTGGGTAAGCACGTGGTCAAAGAGTCAGAGAGCAGCGGGGATCGTAGAGAGGGAGCAGTGAGGGGGGTTTCACTGAACTCCCGTTCAAGGGATGATTTAAACTTCTTCAGGGTAGGCATCCCCGGAAGGGGCTTCACAGTGTCATAACCTGATCACAAACAAGAGAAAATCTGCAGTTGCTGGAAAGCTTGCAGCGTTGACTGTACTCTTCCTAGATGCTGCCTGGCCTGCTGAGTTTCTCCAGCATTTCATGTGTGTTGCTCAGATTTCCAGCATCTGCAGATTTTCTCTTGATTGTAGTTCCATTATCTAAATCATTGACAAACAATTTGAAAAGCAGCAGTCCCAATACTAACCCCTGAGGAACACCACTAATCACTGGCAGCCAACCAGAAAAGGCCCCCTTTATTCCTACTCCCTGCCTCCTGCCTGTCAGCTATTCTGCTATCCATGCCAGTATCTTTCCAGTAACGTCATAGGATTTTATCTTGTTAAGCACCCTCATGTGTGGCACCTTATCAAACGCGTTCTGAAAATCCAAGTAAATGACATCCACTGCCTTTCCTTTGTCCACCCTGCTTGTTACTTCTTCGAAGAATTCTAGCAGATTTGTCAAGTGAGGCTTCCCTTTACATAAAACATGTTCTTTGACTTATTTTATCATTAGTCTCCAAATACCTCGAAACCTCATCCTTAGTAATAGACTCAAACATTTTCCCAATCACTGAGGTTAGGCTAACTGGCCTATAATTTCCTTTCTTTTGCCTTCCTCCCTTCTTAAAGAGTGGAGTGACATTTGCAATCTTCTAGTCCTCTGGGACCACGCCAGAATCAAGTGATTCTTAAAAGATCATGACCAATGCATCCGTTATCTCTTCAGCAACCTCTCTCAGGACTCTGGGATGTAGTCCATCTGGCCCAGGTGATTTAACCACTTCAAGACCTCTGAGTGTGCTGAGCACTTTTTCTGTTGTAATAGCAATGGCACTCACTGTTGCTCCCTGACACTCACAGACCTCTGGCACACTGCTAGTGTCTTTCACTAAATGAATGATTACTTAATGAACTGAGACTTGGAGGTCTGGTCGAAGGGGGTGAGGGCACGGGGAGATTACTACCTGATGCGGGAAGTGCAATGTAGCTTTTTTAGACCTACATGGACATAATGCATTAATAACCTCCCTGTGTGTCCCAAATTTTCTCTCATTCAAAGATTTAGTAGCTCAATGGTTCAACTTAGAACATAGAACATAGAATGGTACAGCACAGTACAGGCCTTTCGGCCCACAATATTGTGCCGACCCTCAAACCCTGCCTCCCATATAAGCCCCCACTTAAATTCCTCCATATACCTGACTAGTGGTCTCTTAAACTTCACCAGTGTATCTGACTCCACCACTGACTCAGGCAGTGCATTTCACGCACCAACCACTCTCTGAGTAAAAAACCTTCCTCTAATATCCCCCTTGAACTTCCCATCCCTTACCTTAAAGCCATGTCCTCTTGTATTGAGCAGTGGTGCCCTGGGGAAGAGGTGCTGGCTATCCACTCTATCTATTCCTCTTATTGTCTTGTACACCTCTATCATGTCTCCTCTCATCCTCCTTCTCTCCAAAGAGTAAAGCCCTAGCTCCCTTAATCTCTGATCATAATGCATACTTTCTAAACCAGGCAGCACCCCGGTAAATCTCCTCTGTACCCTTTCCTATATCCTTCCTATAGTGAGGTGACCAGAACTGGACACAGTACTCCAAGTGTGGCCTAACCAGAGTTTTATAGAGCTGCATCATTACATCGCGACTCTTAAACTCTATCCCTCGACTTATGAAAGCTAACACCCCATAAGCTTTCTTAACTACCCTATCCACCTGTGAGGCAACTTTCAGAGATCTGTGGACATGTACCCCGAGATCCCTCTGCTCCTCCACACTACCAAGTATCCTGCCATTTACTTTGTACTCTGCCTTGGAATTTGTCCTTCCAAAGTGTACCACCTCACACTTCTCCAGGTTGAACTCCATCTGCCACTTCTCAGCCCACTCCTGCATCCTATCAATGTCCCTCTGCAATCTTTGACAATCCTCTACACTATCTACAACACCACCAACCTTTGTGTCGTCTGCAAACTTGCCAACCCACCCTTCTACCCCCACATCCAGGTCGTTAATAAATTCACGAAAAGTAGAGGTCCCAGAACAGATCCTTGTGGGACACCACTAGTCACAATCCTCCAATCTGAATGTACTCCCTCCACCACCACCCTCTGCCTTCTGCAGGCAAGCCAATTCTGGATCCACCTGGTCAAACTTCCCTGGATCCCATGCCTTCTAACTTTCCGAATAAGCCTACCGTGTGGAACCTTGTCAAATGCCTTACTAAAATCCATATAGATCACATCCACTGCACTACCCTCATCTATATGCCTTGTTGTGAAAAATTATACTTGTTCTTGAAGACTATTATCAAATGTCTAGGCCTGTATAAGTATAAGCATTGAGTATAAAACCAAAGAGGTTACACTAAGTCTTTGCATCCATCTAAGTATAATAACCAATTTGGACACTACTTTTGAGAAAAGGCATGAAGATCTTGGAGAATACATCTGAGATGTTCTCCTTCTTCTAAGAACAGGGGTTCCCTCCCTCGACTATTGATGATGCCTCACCCACATCTCTTTCCTGAACATCTGCACTCACCCCATCTTCCCACCGCTTTAACAGTGATAGAGTTCTTCTTGTCCTTACCTGTCATCCCATGCACCTCCGCATTCAACACATCTGCAACTTCTGCCATCTCCAAAGAGATCCTACCACTAAATATACCTTCATCTGCCCCACCTCTGCTTTCTGCATGTCCCTTCCTCTGCAATTCCCTTATCCATCCATTCTTTCCCACTAATATTCCACCTGATACTTATCCCTGCACGCAGCCTAAGTGCTACACCTGCCCATTCACCTTCTCCCTCACCTCCATTCAGGGTCCCAACAGTCCTTTCAGGTGAGGCAACATTCCACGTGCAAATCTGCTGGAGTCCTCTATTCTGTCCGGTGCTCTCAAAGCACCCTCCTCTACATTGGTGATACCCATTGTAAATTGGGGACAGACCACTCATCGAGCACCTTCGCTCCAACACCAGAAGCAGAACTTCCCGGTGCCCAAACATTTTAATTCCCATTCCCATTCCAAAATGTTGGTCTTGTGCCAAGGTGAGGTCACACTCTGGGTGGAGGAGCAACAGCTTACATTCTGTCTAAGTAGCCTCCAATCTGGTGGCATGAATATTGATTTCTACTTCAGGTAAAAAAAAAATTCCCTCTCCCTCCCCCCTTCCACTATACTCAACTTTGGCCTTGTACCTCTTCTCACCTGCCTATCGCTCCCTCCCTGGGTCTGCTCTCCTTCCCTTTCTCCTATTGTCCACTCTCCTCTCCTAACAGATTTCTTCTTCTACAGCCATTTACCTTTCCCACCCACTTGGTTTCACTTATTACCTTCCAGTTAGTCATTCCACCCCCCCAACCATTTTATTTTGCTGTCTTTCCCCTGTCCTTTTCAGTCCTGAAGAAGGGTCTTGAGCCAAAACGTCGACTGTTTATTCATTTCCATAGATGCTGCATGATCTGTTGAATTCCTCCAGCATGTTGTGCGTGTTGCTTTGGAGAATACTGTAGATAATTAGAAGAAACTTCCCAGGGCTGAAGATTACTTTTACATGGCTAGAGCAAAGAAACTGAAACTCTTCACATCAGCGAAGGCTGAGAAAAGATTTGACAGAAGAATTCAAATTATTGGCTGATTTAGATAAAATAAAGAAGAATTGTTTTCAAGGAGAACAAGGAAACGTTAACCAAGGAGATGTTAACCAGAGGAGATAAATTGATAGGCAAAGGAATCAGAGGCATGTGAGGATAAGCTTCCTTTGTAATTTCAAATACATTGATTGTTAGAAGGAGGGGAACAGACTTAATAATGTCTTTAAAAAGGGGAAATAGATCTATGCCTGAATGAGAATAAATGGAGGGAAAACATCTCCGCAGGATCCCACCACCAAGCACATCATTCCCTCACCCCTCCCAATGTTTCACTTTCTGCAGGGATCACTCCCTACACTACTCTGTTGTCCATTCATTCCTCCCCACAGATCCCCTTCCTGGAACTTATCCTTGCAAGTGGAATAAGTGCTCCTATGCCTCGTCCCTCACTGCCATTCAGGGCCCCAAACAGTCCTTCCACACTTCACCTCTGATTCTTTTGGGGTCATTTACTGCACCTGGTGTTCCTAGTGTGGCCTCCTGTATATTCTTGAGAACCAACATGGATTAGAAGACCTCTTTGCCAAGCATCTAGGGTCCGTTCATCAGAAATGCGGGATCTCATTTTAATTCTACTTCCCATTCCTATTCTGACATGTCAGTCCTTTGTCTCCTCTACTGCAGTAATGAGGCCACGCTAGGGTTGGCCTTATATTCTGGGTAGCCTCCAACCTGATAGCATGAACATTGATTTCTTGAACTTCTGATAATTGCACCCCCCCTTCACCATTCCCCATTCCTATTTTCCGCTCTCACCTTATCTCCTTACCTGCCCATCACCTCCCTCTGGTGCTCCTCCCACCCCCCCCCACCTTTCTTCCATGGCTTTCTGTCTTCTCCTATCGGATTCTCCCTTCTCCAGCCCGTTATCTTTTCACCAATTGACATCCGAGCTCTTTCCTTCACCCCTCCCTCTCTCAGTTTCACCTATCACCTACTACCTTATACTTCTTCCTACCCCCCCCCCCCAAACCACCTTCTTATCTTGACTTCTCATCTTTTTCCCTCAGTCTTAATGAAGGATCTCGGCCCAAAATGTTGACTGTTTGCCCTTTTCAATAGTTGTAGCTGGCCTGCTAAGCTCATCCAGCATTTTGTGTGTGTTGCTTGGATTTGCAGCATCTGCAGATTTTCCCTTGCTTGTGTTTCCTTTTCAAAATGGTTTTTTCACATTAAATAAACCAAATGACTTTATACTGTGATACTAAATTACAATCTTAGAATATGAAATAAAAATAATTTGCCAGCCTTAACAACATGCACAAATCTATAAATGAAATAAAAGAACATAAGAACTAGAAGCAGAGGTAGCCAGTACCCTCTCATCTCTGCTCCACATTCAGTGAGAACATGGCTGATTCTTTACCTTCAGCACAGGTGCATCACAAGCCTGCATGCCTAGCCCCATGCTCTACTTACTTCACAATTATGACTGTGTCACTAATGCCATACTCAAGTTTGCTAATGACGCCACTGTCATGGGAATCAAAGGTGGGGATGAATCAGCATACAGGAGGGAGATTGAAAATCTGGATGACAATAACCTCTCACTCGATGCCAGCAAGACCAAGGAGCTGATTATTGACTTCAGGAGAAGGAAACCAGAGATCCATGAGCTAGTTTCCATTGGGGGATCAGAGGTGGAGAGGCACAGCAACTTAGCAAATCCCTCGGAGTTATTATTGCAGAGAACCTGTCCTGGGCCCAGCATGTAAATACAATTACAAAGAAAGCACGGCAGCCCCTCTACTCACTTATGAGTTTGCCAAGATTCAGCATGACAAGTAAAGCTTTGACAAACTTCTATAAATGTGAAGTAGAGAGTATATTGACTAGTTGTATTACTGTCTGGTATGGAACCACCAATGCCCTTGAACAGAAAATCCTACAAAAGTAGTGGGTATGGCCCAGTCCCTCATGGGTAAAGCCTTCCCCACCAGTGAGCACATCTACATGAAACACTGTCACAGGAAAGCAGCATCCATCATCAGGGACCCCCACCAAGGAAGAGCTACCCTCTTCTTACTGCTGCCATCAGGACGAAGGTACAGGAGCCTCAGGACTCACACCACCAAGTTCAGGAACAGTTACTACCCCTTAACCATCAAGCTCTTGAACCAAAGGGTCCATCACTTGCCCCAACATTGAACTTTTCCCACAACCTATGGACTTCACTTTCATGGACTCTCCATTTCCTGTTCTCAATATTTATTGCTTATTTATTTATTATCATTATTTCTTCCTCTTTGTATTTGCATGGTTTGTTCTCATCTGCACTCTGGTTGAATGTCTAAATTGTGTGGTCTTTCACTGATTCTTTTACATTTATTATTCAATAAACTTATTAAGTATGCCCACTAGAAAATGAATCTCAGGGTTATAAATGGTGATGTATATGTATTTTGCTAATAAATTTACTTTGAACTTTGATACCACCTTCCTGCACGAACCGCACATTGCAGCATCTAGCTCACCAACTAACACCTGCAAAATTTGAATTACATAGTCTCATACCTGTTTAGCATGTCCAGCAGTATTATACTTCATTTGCATTCATTTTATGAAAGTCTTAATAATTAACTATGACACTGAAGATTTGTTCCTGTATCTGACTACTGAAAGTGTGGAATAAGAATTACTCATTGTCAGTTTTATTTGATTAGGTTTTTCTGTTTTTCACCCCTGGCTGATATGGACGGCTTCCCATCCAATATTTAACAAATATTTTTCACTTCAAAGTTCAAAGCTCAAAGTAAATTTATTATTAAAGTACATATATGTCAACATATACAACCCTGTGATTCATTTTCTTGCAGGCATACTCAATAAATGAATAAAAGAATTATAGTCACAATATAATGAATGGAAGACAGCACCAACGTGGGCATTCAACCAGTGTGCAAAAGACACCAAACTGAGCAAATACAAAAAGAAAGAAATAATAATAATAACAATAATAAAATAAGACCATAAGACCATAAAATATTGGACCAGAATTAGGCCACTTGGCCCATCGAGTCTGCTCCAGCATTTCATCATGATTGATCCAGTTTTCTTTCACCCCCAATCTCCTTCTTTCTCCCCCAAATCCCTTCATACCCTGACCAAACAAGAATCTATCTACCACTGCCTTAAATATACGTAAAGACTTGGCTTCCACAATTGCCTGTAGCAAAGAATTCACTATTCTCTGGCTAAAGAAACTCCTCCTCACCTCCATTCTAAAAGGATACTTCTCTATTCTGAGGCTCTGTCCTCTGGTATTAGACACTTCCACCATAGGAAACATCTTCCCTATATCCATCCTATCATGGCCTTTCACCATTTGATAGATTGCAATTAGGTCACCCCTCATTCTTCTGAATCCCAGTGAACACAGACCCAGAGCCATTAAACACTCTTCAAATTCTCGACAAGCCGTTCAATCCTGGAATCATTTTCCTAACCCTCCTTTGAACTTTCTCCAGTTTCAGCACAACCTTTCTAAGATAAGGAGCCCAAAGCTGCTCACAATACTCCAGGTGAGGCCTCACCTGTGCTTTATAAACTCTCAACTTCACATACCATACTTGGTATGGAAGTTGTCCTGTCCAAGACCAAAAGAAGCTGCAGAAGATCATGAACACGGCGCAGCATATCACACAAACCAATCTTCCGTCCATGGACTCACTTAACACCGCACGCTGTCGGAGCAGTGCTGCCAGGGTAATCAAGGACACGACCCACCCAGCCAACAAACTTTTCGTCCCTCTTCCCTCCAGGAGAAGGTCAGGAGCTTGAATACTCATATGGCCAGATTTGGGAACAGCTTCTTTCCAACTGTGATAAGACTGCTGAATGGATCCTGACCCGGATCTGGGCCGTACCCTCCAAATATCCAGACCTGCCTCTCGGCTTTTTTTGCACTACCTTACTTCCCATTTTTCTATTTTCTATTTATGATTTATAATTTACATTTTTAATATTTACTAATTTTAACTATTTTTAATAATTTTTAATATTTAATATTTGTAATCCAGGGAGTGTGAAGCGCAGAATCAAATATCGCTGTGATGATTGTAAGTTCTAGTACCAATTGTTTGGTGACAATAAAGTATAAAGTATATAAATTATACTTGCTTTTATATTATGATCCTCTTGAAACGAATGCTAACATCACATTTTAATTCCTCACCACAGATTCAACCTGCAAATGAACCTTTAGGAAATCCCGCAAAAGGACTTCCAAATCCCTTTGCACATCATATTTTTGTATTTTCTTTCCATTTAGAAAATAGCCAATCCTTTCATTTCTTTTACCAAAGTGCATTCCCATATACTTTCGACACTGTATTCCATCTGCCACTTCTTTGTCCATTTTCCTAATCTGCCTAAGTCCTTCTGTAGCCTTTCTATTTCTTCAAAACTACCTTCCCCTCTACCTACCTTCCTATCATCTGCAAACTTTGCAACAAAGCCATCAATTCTATCATCCAAATCATTGTCATATAATGTAAAAATGATTGGTCTCAGCACAGACCCCTGTGGAACACCACTGGTCACGAACAGCCAACCAGATAAGTCTCCCTTTATTTCCACTCTTTGCCTCCTGCCAATCAGCCACTACTTTATACATGCTAAAATCTTTCCTGTATTGTCATATGCTTAGAGCTTGTTAAGAAGCATCATGTGTGCTCCCCAGATTCCATCAGAACGTGGACTTTGCAATCGGGGGGAGAATGCGTTGGATCTTGTTTACACAAACACTCCCGATGTGTACCGGGTGGAGCCCTGCCCCCACCTCCGTTACTCAGACCACAGCTCTGTTATGCTAATCCCAGCATACAGACCGCTCGTCAGGTGCTTCAGACCAGTTCAGAAGCAGGTGAAAACCTGGCCAGCAGGAGGCATCTCTGCTCTCCAAGACTGCTTTGACACACTGACTGGCACATGTTCAGGGAGGCTGCAACCGATGGCGACTCTACCAATTTAGAGCAGTACACGGCATCAATGACTAGCTACATCAGCAAGTGCATTGATGACGTCACCGTGGCCAAGACCATCACTACACATGCTAACTAGAACCCATGGATGACCACGGAGGTGTGTGTGCTGCTGAGGACCCATGACTCCACCTTCAGAGCAGGTGACAAGGCAGCCCTAATAACAGCGAGGGCCAAGCTGTCCCGGGCCATCAGAGAGGCCAAGTGTGCACATGCCCAGTGAATCCACAGCCACCTCCAGGACAGCGGAGACACACGGCGCATGTGGAAGGGCATTCAGGACATCACCAACTACAGGAAAATAAAATCTTACTGTGCAGGTGATGCCTCCCTCCCAGATGCGCTGAACAACTTCTATGCTCGGTTTGAGGCAGATAATGACATGGCGGCAAGGAAGACCTCCCCTCCTCCAAATGACCAGGTGCCATGTCCTTCCATGGCCGATATGAGGAGAACCCTGTGCAGGGTTAACCCACAGAAGACTGCTGGACCAGACAATATTCCTGGCAGAGTGCTTAGAGGATGTGCAAACCAGCTAGCAGATATTCTCATTGACATCTTCAACATCTCCCTGAGCAGCGTCATCATTCCTACATGCTTCAAGGCCGCCACCATCGTCCCCATGCCGAAGAAGTCTTCAGCATCCTGCCTCAATGATTACTGTCCCGTTGCACTCACATCCATCATCATGAAGTGTTTCAAGCGGTTTGTCATGAGGCACATCAAGACCTTGCTGCCCCCCTCAATGGACCCCCTGCAGTTTACGTACCGTCCCAACCGTTCAACAGACGACTCCATTGCCATCACCCTCCACCTGGCCCTAACCCACCTGGACAAAAAAGACACGTACGTTCGAATGCTGTTCATAGACTTCAGTTCAGCATTCAACACAATCATTCCTCAGAAAGTGAATGGAAAGCTGAGCCTACAGGGCCTGAACACCTCCCTCTGCAACTGGATCCTAGACTTCCTGACTGGGAGACCTCAGTCAGTCGGGATTGGAAGCAGCATCTCCAACACCATCACACTGAGCACGGGGGGCTCCCCAGGGCTGTGTGCTCAGTCCACTGCTGTTCACTCTGCTGACCCACAACTGTGCTGCAACACACAGCTCAAACCACATCATCAAGTTCACCGATGACACGACCGTGGTGGGTCTCATCAGCAAGAACAATGAGTCAGCATACAGAGAGGAGGTGCAGCAACTTACAGATTGGTGCAGAGCCAACAACCTGTCTCTGAATGTAAACAAAACTAAAGAGATGGTTGTTGACCTCAGGAGGACACGGAGCGACCACTCTCCGCTAAACATCGACGACTCCTCTGTAGAGATCGTTCAGAGCACCAAATTTCTTGGTGTTCACTTGGCAGAGTATCTCACCTGGTCCCTCAACACTAGCTCCATAGCAAAAAAAGCCCAGCAGCGTCTCTACTTTCTGCGAAGGCTGAGAAAAGTCCATCTCCCACCCCCACTCCCCATCCTCACCACATTCTACAGAGGTTGTATTGAGAACATCCTGAGCAGCTGCATCACGGCCTGGTTCGGAAATTGTACCATCTCGGATCGCAAGACCCTGCAGCGGATAGTGAGGTCAGCTGAGAAGATCATCGGGGTCTCTCTTCCCGCCATCACAGACATTTACACCACACGCTGCATCCGTAAAGCAAACAGCATTATGAAGGACCCCACGCACCCCTCATACAAACTCTTCTCCCTCCTGCCATCTGGTAAAAGGCACCAAAGCATTTGGGCTGTCACGACCAGACTATGTAACAGTTTCTTCCCCCAAGCCATCAGACTCCTCAATACCCAGAGCCTGGCTTGACACCAACCTACTGCCCTCTACTGTGACTATTGTCTTGTTTATTATTTATTATTATTTATTGTAGTGCCTGCACTGTTTTGTGCACTTTATGCAGTCCTGGATAGGTCTGTAGTCTAGTGTAGTTTTTGTGTTTTTTCTTACGTAGTTCAATGTAGTTTTTGTATTGTTTCATGCACCATGGTCCAGTTGTGGTTGAAATGACAATAAAAGTGACCTGACTGGGAGATGCAGTGGATGTTGTATATTTGGATTTTCAGAAGGCGTTTGACAAGGTGCCACACATGAGGCTACTTAACAAGATAAGAGCCCATGGAATTACGGGAAAGTTACATAGGTGGATAGAGTGTTGGCTGATTGGCAGGAAACAGAGAGTGGGAATAAAGGGATCCTATTCTGGTTGGCTGCCGGTTACCAGTGGTGTTCCACAGGGATCAGTGTTGGGGCCGCTTCTTTTTACATTGTACATCAACGATTTGGATTATGGAATAGATGGCTTTGTGGCTAAGTTTGCTGATGATATGAAGATAGGTGGAGGGGCCGGTAGTGCTGAGGAAACGGACAGTCTGCAGAGAGACTTGGATAGATTGGAAGAATGGGCAGAGAAGTGGCAAATGAAGTACAATGTTGGAAAGTGTATGGTTATGCACTTTGGCAGAAAAAATAAACGGGCAGACTATTATTTAAATGGGGAAAGAATTCAAAGTTCTGAGATGCAACGGGACTTGGGAGTCCTCGTACAGGATTCCCTTAAAGTTAACCTCCAGGTTGAGTCAGTAGTGAAGAAGGCGAATACAATGTTGGCATTCATTTCTAGAGGAATAGAGTATAGGAGCAGGGATGTGATGTTGAGGCTGTATAAGGCGCTGGTGAGACCTCACTTGGAGTACTGTGGGCAGTTTTGGTCTCCTTATCTAAGAAAGGATATGCTGACGTTGGAGAGGGTACAGAGAAGATTCACGAGAATGATTCCGGGAATGAGAGGGTTAACATATGAGGAACGTTTGTCCGCTCTTGGACTGTATTCCTTGGAATTTAGAAGAATGAGGAGAGACCTCATAGAAACATTTCGAATGTTAAAAGGCATGAACAGAGTGGATGTGGCAAAGTTGTTTCCCATGATGGGGGAGTCTAGGACGAGAGGGCATGACTTCAGGATTGAAGGGCGCCCTTTCAGAACAGAAATGTGAAGAAATTTTTTTTAGTTAGAGGGTGGTGAATCTATGGAATTTGTTGCCACGGGCAGCAGTGGAGGCCAAGTCATTGGGCGTATTTAAGGCAGAGATTGATAGGTATCTGAGTAGCAAGGGCATCAAAGGTTATGGTGAGAAGGCGGGGCAGTGGGACTAAATAGGATAAAATGGATCAGCTCATGATAAAATGGTGGAGCAGACTCGATGGGCCGAATGGCCTATTTCTGCTCCTTTGTCTTATGGTCTTATGGACTTGACTTGACTTGACTTGAACGTGTTAAAGACCTGAAAATCCAAGTGTGCAACATCAACCAAATCTCCTTTGTCTATCCTGCATGTTATTCCTTCAAAGCATTTCAACTGATTTGTCAGGCAAGATTTTCCCTTCAGGAAACCATGCTGACTATAGTCCATTTTATCGTGTGCCCCCAAGTATCCTGAGACCTAATCCTTAACAATCGACTCCAACATCTTCCCAACCACTGAGGTCAGACTAACTGGCCAGTAATTTCCTTTTTGCTGCCTCCCTCCCTTCTTGAAGAGTGGAGTGAAAATTTTCAATTTTCCAGTCTTCCAGAAACATTCCAGAATCTAGTGCTTCTTGAAAAATTCTTATTAGTGCCACCACAATCTCTTTCAGAACCCTGAGATGTGAACCATAAGGTCCAGGTGACATCAATCTTCAGACTTTTCATTTTCCCGAGAGCTTCTCCCTTGTATTAGAAACTTCACACACTTCATGACCCCTGATACCTGGAACTTCCACCATACTGTTAGTGTCTTCCACAATGAAGACTGATGCAAAATACTTATTCAGTTTGTCCACCATTACTTTGTCTCCCATTACTACCCCTACAGCATCGTTCCCAGCAGTCCAATATCCACTCTCACCTCTCTTTTACACTTTATGTATCTGAAGAAACTTTTGGTATCCTCTTTAATATTATTAGCTAGCTTACTTTCATATTCCATCTGTATTTTTCTTAATGAATTTTTAGTTGCCTTCTTTTGGTATTTAAAAGTTTCCCAATCCTCTAACTTCCCACTAATTTTTGTTCTAGTATATGGCTTCTCTTTGGCTTTTGCGTTGACTGAGCAATAAATATTAAGAACATGAGATGAAGAGTCTTTGAAAGTGAGTGCATAGGTTGTGGGAATATTTCAATAATGTGGCAAGTGAAGTCAAGTGAATTTATCCCCTTTGGTTCAAGAGCCTGATAGTTGAGGGGTAATAACTGTTCTTGAACCTGGCGGTATGAGTCTTCCTGATGACAGCAGCAGTACCCAGTCCTGGGTACTGGGGGTCCCTGATGATGGATGCTGCTTTCCTGCAACAACACTTTGTGTAGATGTGCTCAATAATGGGGATGGTTTTCCCTTTGATGGACTGAGCTGTATCCACTACTTTTAGTAGTTCATCATCTGATTGAGAACTTTCTTACTTCCAGTAAGACTTGCCATATGGAGTGTATTTGTACCATTCTCTACCAGAACAACACATGGTCTGTGGAAAGGATTAATTTAGACATAACGTTCACAAGCTCACATCAGCATTTCATCATGACATTCTGATTTTCTCTGTTAATCATCAGAATTAAACATCTCAAGTTTCAAAGCAATTTCACAGACTTCCTACAACTCCTAAGATAGGTTCATTAAGTATGTTTTAAATGTGATTGTGGCAGCTAATGGATCACACAATAAATGCTTCTCTGTGAAATGGGGCACATTTCGATAAAGAAAGCTTGTCAGTCATTCAACAGTTCCTGCCAGTTCGAATCGAGTTACTTTCCATTTTATGTTCTCCATTATTATTCCACATTCTGATGATGGTGGTAATTCCAAAAAGAATATAAAATGTGCCCTTTGGTGCTTAGTGCTCAGTGCCTCAACTAATTTTCCCGGCATGATATAGCAGTGAGTCACTGTGCAATCATAAGAATTTTGTTGGTTGTTTTCATCTAGACAAATCTGCTTTACATAGAAGAATCCTGGAGGATTTATAGATAGCAGGAACAAGGAAAAGTAAAGGGAGATACGAGAAAAAGCGGAAAATACTGGAAGCATTCAGCAGCTGCAGAAAGAGAACTGATATGTTACTTTGTTTCACTTTCCTGACTGCTTGTGTTTTTATTTCGGGTTTTCAACATCTGCAAATCAGTAGCAAGGGCAGGATAATGGATACAAATTTTGAAGTCCAGCTTAACTATGTGGAGACTGAAACGACGCTTGACATTAACACAATGAAGATTAACGTTTAGGATGAAATATATGAAGCTGAAATTAAGAGTAGAGCTTAGCATGAAGAAGAAATGATTGTAGTAATAGAATCAATGAAGCCTGGAAAAGAGGATTCTTTGAGGGTAGATTTTGCTGATAAAAACAGCATCCAAATCAAGATGCCATTAGCAAATGGCTCATCAGGCAACAACCTGTAAAGAGACTGGGAGGTGCTAATAGCGCAAGCAGCCTTTTAGCAACATGATATTTATGCTGCTAATTAACTGTTTTTGACCGCATAGTGAATAATTATAGATAGGAAATCTTACACCTTCAGGATGTAGATTGTAAATATAATAACGTAAATATGTTAACCCTTCCACTGCCAAGGACATGAAACACAATTGCAGCAACTCTGCTATCTGGACATATAGAGAATCTAAGCATGGGATTTTATGATCTGCATTGTACAAAACCTTGTGGATCGTGAAACATTTAAGAAGAATGCCCATGATCACATGAAAATCCTGAACTGTAGCAACGTACTAAAACACAGCAATCATTTAAACAGTACTTCCCTTCCTTAATATCTCAGCATATTTTTTTCCAGTCTTAAGCTGAACTGTGCAGATCTGAACATCAAATTTCCAGTCTACATTGTTAATTGATCTGGGGGCACAATTAATGACTTAAAGAGAGGGGATAAATACTTTTTTGGTTTCTGATCCAATATTGAGCAGTTAGGTTTGGGCAATTGCTGAAGACAATTTTTTTGGCTGAAAGGCATTCATTGTCAAACTTCACCTATAAATAATCAACAGCTTAGTGGGACACAAGGGGAAAGAGTCCCTCCTACAATAAAGTTACATTTTTCATAAAAGTGAAAGCAATGGAATTCCATTCCACATATTTGAATTAAATATGACAGTGGAATGGCATGAAAGCTGAAATACTTCAGATTTAAATTTAAAATAACTTTTAAATAAGCTTCCTCAGCTTTCTTAATTTTTCCCCTCTTTCGTCCAACCACTTCATTCCCCACCCGTACTTCATCCGAGCAAAAGTCTCACAAGCTGCAGGACGACTTGGTGAGCTGACAGACTGTCAGAAGCTGCTCACAGAGAAACCCTGATCTTTGCAAGATTTTAGCAGAAAAATTTATTCCTGACTCGCCTGTAGCGAGAGTGAAGAATGGCTATGTTCCCTTTTTGCATGGATTTGAAATCACAGTGGTACACAAATCAGTGGATCAGGGTAAAATGGCCATTCATCATTCCCAAAGCCTGAATCGACAGGCCAAAAATAAGTCATGGATTTTTCCTTAGGTTCAAATAATTTGCCTGTTAATGTGAAGTGACAGGTAAAGAAAGCAAATCTCCCTACCTTCGCCCATTGCAATATGAATTTTGGCTTTGGATAACAGAATAGTCATTATTTAATAAAACTGAAATAAAGATTACTTGACTGGCATTTCTTGCAGTAAAATCTGATCACAAAGCTTTGAAAAAATAAAAAGAGACAATGCTTGGCATACTTGTTAGCGCAAGTCATAATTTAACCTCATAGGGTGAAGCTTAGGGATGCAATTTTAGTGGCAAACTGCTGACTTCAAAACTCTGCATTGCCAAATACCCATGTTTCTTCTACTACTCAAAAGAAAGAAGCCACCATATATTTTGTGAAACTTTGGATTGTGTTCTATCACTGCAATCAGCCTTTGGAGGAATCATTATAACACAGTTTCATCTGCCTGTTCAGGTGGGTAATTCCCAAAGATAAATGCGAGGATCTGCATTATACCTCTTTCATCCACATACCTGCTCTTCACTTGCTCCTTGCACAGAATGATTTATACTTTTCCCTACAATAAAAAAATGGCTGCAAAAGGCATTAGTTTTCTTCAAAAAATATCAAGTAGTGTCATCAGGTCCTATACAAATACAAACAGGATTTCATTTATTACTTTAAGTGTTACATATCTGGACTGCCGAATGGGAATAGTAAATAAGGCAGCTTTTGTCCTGCAGATTTCGCAGCTAGCCCAAAATCTTCCATAAACTTGAGTTTATCAAAAAAGCTGCTGTCCTTATTAAGCATTCAGTTCCTTCACCCTTCATTATTAATCCACTATTGACTCAGTTTTGAAATTTTCATTCTCTTATAAAATTTGGCCTTGGCCTCCACCCTTTTTTCTCCTCCAACTTCCTTTGACCATAATAGAACAATTTCTTTGTCTTACTGTTGATAGCTTGCCCCGTCTAAAGCCTAAGTTCTGGAATTCACCCCTAAACTGTGGTCTCCTCTCACATCTTAGGATATCCACCATAAAATCTACCACTTTCCCTTCCTTAATACAGTATTTCCTTTCTTGTCTCATTATTTTTTATTTACCTAACTCTGTCTGAGAATTTGATGGTGAGTCCTGATGAAGGATCTCAGCCCAAAAGGTCGACTATTTATTCCTCTCCATAGATGTTCCCAGACTTGTTGAGTTCCTACAACATTTTGTGTTTGTTGCTCTGGATTTCCAGCATCTGCCAAATCTTTTCTGTTTAAGTCATTCCTCAGCGTCCTTCAATCCAGGGAAAAGAAACCCAGTCTTTCCAATCTCCTCCTTTAACTAAAGACCTCCAAGAACCACACTCTCTACTCTAAGTACAATCTAATTAGTGTTTTATAAAGCTGTAATGTCACAGCTCAGACCTTAGGGAAACACAAGGGATTAAAGATGCGAAAATTTCTGTAGCAAACAGTCCCGAAAAAGTGTTTCGATCCAAAACATTAACATTTTCTTTACCCCACAACCCAGACTCAAACAAGAGAAAATCTGCTGATGCTGGAAATCCAAGCAACACAACACAAAATGCTGGAGGAACTCAACAGGCCAGGCAGCATCTATGGAAAAGAATAAACAGTTGATGTTTCTGGCCGAGACCCTTCATCAGGACTGGAAAAAAAGATGAGGTCAAAGTAGGGAGAGGGAAGGAAGATCCACAAGGTGATAGGAGAAACCAGGGGGGTGCTGCTAGACAGAAGGCCATTGAAGAAAGAAAAGGGTGAGGAGCATCAATGGCAGGTGATAGGCAGGTAAGCAGATAAAGTGAGAGAGGGAAATGGAAATGGGGAATGGTGAAGTGGGGGGGGGGGGCATTACCAGAGGTTCAATAAATCGATGTTCACGCCATCCAGTTGGGGGCTACCCTGACGGAATGTAAGATGTTGCTCCTCCAACCTGAGTGTGGCCTCATTGCGACGGTAGAGGAGGCTATGGACTGACAAGTCGAAATAGGAATGGGAAGTGTGATTAAAATGGGTGGCCACTAGGAGGTCCTGCTTTTTCTGGCAGACTGAGTGGAGGTGCTTGGCGAAGCAGTCTCCCGATCTGCTTCGAGTCTCACCGATATACAGGAAGCCACACCAGGAGCACTGGATACAGTAGATGACCTCAACAGACTCACAGGTGAAGTTTTGTCTCACCTGGAAGGACCATTTGGGGCCCTGAATGGTAGTGAGGGACAAGGTATAGGGGCAGGTGCAGGAATTGCTCCACTTGCATGGATAGGTACCTGGAGATCAGTGGGGAAAGAGGAATAGACAAGGGAGTCACATGGGGAGCAATTCACTACAGAAAGGAGAAAGTGGTGGGGGGGGGGGAGGAAGATGTGCTTGGTGGTGGGATCCACTGGAGATTACGGAAGTTATGGAGAATTATCTGCTGGGCGCAGAGGCTGGTGGGTAGAAGGTGAAGACAAGAGGAAGCCTATCCCTGAGGGGATGGCGGGAGGATGGGGTGAGGGCAGACGTGCACAAAGTGGAAGAGATGCGATTGAGGGCAGCGTTGATGGTGGAGGAACGGAAGCCCCTTTCTTTGAAGAAGGAGAAAATCTCCTTAGTTATAGAATCGAAGGCTTCATCCTGACAGTAGATGTGATGGAGGTGGAGGAATTGAGAGAAGGGGATGGCATTTTCATAAGTAACAGGGTGAGAAGAGCTATAGTCCGGATAGTTGTGAGAGTCAGTGGGTTTATAATAGACATCAGTAGATAAGCTGACTCCAGAGATAGAGACAAGAGATCGAGAAAGGGGAGGGAGGTATCAGAAATGGAGCGGGCAAATTTGAGGGCAGGGTGGAAGTTGGAGGCAAAGTTGATGAAGTCGACGAGCTCCATAAGTGTGCAGGAAGCAGCACCAATGAATTCACTGATATAGCACAGGAAAAGTTGGGGAGTGATATGAGTTCCACGTAGACTATTTATTATTTTATTTATTTATTTGGAAATACAGCAGGGAATAGAACCTTCCAATCCTTTGGGCCCCACTACGCAGCAACCCTCAATTTAGCCGGAGCCTAATCATGGGACAATTTACAATGACCAATTAACCTCGTAAATGGTATGTTTTTGGACAGTGGGAGGACACTGGAGCATCCGGAGAAAACCCACACATTCCACAGGGAGAACATACAGACTCTTTACAGATGACGTTGAAATTGAATCCGAACTCCGACGCCCCAAGCTGTAATCGCATTGTGCTAACCGCTACACTGACATGGCGCTTTAAATTTCCCAAATCCCAAATTTTATATTCTCTTGTCCTGGTTGTTGAAAGTAAGCCTTACAGATGCCTGTTTCACCACCATGTCTACCTGCATGCCACTTTCAAGGAAATATGGACTTGAAGCTTTGCTTCCTCCAGTCCATGAACATTCCTTAGTGTCCTACTGTATATGCCCTATTTGACTTCTCAAAATGCATCACTTTATACTTTTAAACTCCATCTACCATCGCTCCGATCAACTTTCTACTTGATCTATAGCCTGCTGTATTCTTCAGGATAAAAGGTAAGAACTGCAAAGCATTGAAGATCTTTGATCAGCTTCAGTGGTTGCAGCTCTATTAGTTCTATTTATTATATGACAGAGTCACTATTTATAATGCATATAGTCCCATGATATAGCTTCACCTAGCTTCCACACTCTTCATGAACCAGGCCTGGTTAGTAGAATGAACAATAACAGGGCACTGGATTGTAAAATTCTAAGACGGTTGATAGCCCATAATATCTTGTGGATTCCAGGTCTTGAACTGCCAGGTCTGTTCAGGGTCTATTGCACTAAGCATTATGGTCATGCATCACAAAATCAGAATCAGAATCAAATTTATCATCATTGACATATGCCATGAAGTCTGTGTTGATTTGTGATAGTAGTACAGTGCAAGGCATAAAAAATACTATTACACAATAAATAATTAGTACAAAAAAAGAAGAAAGAAGAAGTGTTTAGGGGTTCATAGACTTCCAGAAATCTGATGGTGGAGTCATTGAATATGGGTCTTCTGGCTCTGCACACTCTCCCAAATGGTAGTAATGAGAAGAGGGCACATCCAGGTGGTGAGGGTTCCTAGTGACGATCCATCTTTTGAGGAACCCCCTTTCAACGATGTCCTTGATGTTGGGGAGGATTGTGCCTGTGCAGAGCTGGCTGAATCTACAACCATCTGCAGCCTCCTGTGATCTTGCATTGAGGCCTCTATAGCAGGGAGTGATGCAACCATTCAGAATGCACTCCACCACACATCTACAGAAATAAGCAAGAGTCTTTGGTGACATATCAAATTCTTTCAAAACTCCTAATGAAGTAAAGCTGTTGGTGTGATTACATCACTTTGTTGGGCCACGATTGATTCTCCGAGATGTTGATGCCAAGTTACATGAAGCGGCTCATCCTTTCTACCAATGACTGCTTCAATAAGAACAGGCATGCGTTCTCCTGATTTCCCCTTCCTGAAGTTCGCAATCAATTCTTTGGTTTTATGTGTAGATGGAATATGGTTTCCCACGAGAAATATGCGTTTTCATAAATATGCTTTTGCATGCTGCTGTGGACACATGGAACAGCTGAAATAGCGGAGTCAATGTTGATGATACCCAAGGCCAGTTCCATCACCTCTGGCGGCTTGGTCTGCTAGTGAGAGTTGCTGCATAAAACATTTACGAGGGTGCTGGAATATTGGTTGTAAAGAAAAGTGTAGTCCAATTTACAATGTCATTACTGCCACTCTACATTGTTCATTTTAAACTGCAGTTTTAATCTGATAAATTGATTAACATACCAATTATAACAATTAGCAGCAGTTACTGAAATAGTATGGGATAATTTTCCTTTTTTTCATGCCTTAACATTTGTCTACTTAAAAATATTGAATTTATATCTAATATTTTAATATTTAAAAAATACAATCACAGAAACCATGAGGTCAAATTCTTCCTAAAGACATTTTCACCATTAATTTTTAGTGCAGGTGCAAAACAAGATTTAAGTTGGTTTACTGATAGGAAAAAATTCTCCCCCACATTACTTACAGCTAAATGTGAATTATCAATGAGCCATTCTGCTATAGAGCTTCATTACTCTTGATAACGATCCAATGCATGCTGCATTACAGAATCATTTTAATTCATGGGTGATCTTTATAATATTACAGTTCAGAATCCATTGAATGATATTCTTGATTTAAAAAGGCAATTATAATATTAATATAATTGGTTACTTCACACCATTCAATATATTTTAACCACTCAATCATTACAAGAAAAATTGTCTACTAAATGCATGGAGACAAAGGGGGAAATAGATAAAACAGATAAACAGTAATATACACATGCTAATCAACTTCCTTAAGGTGAAAAGACAATTAGCTATTTGCTTCAAAGAATTATGCAGAGGATACAGAGTGATTTGTCTGATCCTATAAGTAATTTAAATAGTGTATATGTTGTAATAGTTTTCCAAATGCTAAAATAGTTAATATTTGTGCATCTTCTCAATCAGCATCAGAAACATCCAAAGTGCTTCAGTGAAGAATGCATAGATTTGGAAAAAAAACCTAGATCAGACAGAGAATTGGTGAGATTGTAGGAAAGGTAGAATAGGAATAATGACTACTATGTACTCAAATTGGAAGGATGTGACAAATGGTGACGCACAGGGATCTGTATAAAAGACATTTCTTTTCTCTATTTTTGTAAGTGACATGGATGAAGAAATACAGTGCAATGTATCTAAGTTTACTGCCAACATTAAGTTCAGAGGCACAAAAGCAATGTAAATGAAAGAAATATGTTGCAAAGGAACATTGATAAATTAAGTGAGTTCAAAAAACTGTTGACAGCTGGAGTTCCATGTAGGAAACTGTAAGGCTACTTACCTCACCTAAGAAAGATAGATTGAAGTATTTACTAAATAGTGAGAAGCTGAAAGGTGTAGATAAACATAGAGATTTAGGGATCCAGGTACAGAAATCACTACAACCTACTGGATAGGCACAAAGAATAATTAAACCTAATGGAATACTGACCTCTTTCTCAAGAGGGCTGGAAAAAAAGGAGTAGAATTTATACCTAGCTAGGTGCTGTCTGCAGAATTCAGTGTTGGCTAGTACCTCAGGAAGCATAGTTTAGAAAGGCACAGTGACGTATCAGGAAGATGATGCTTAGATTAATTAGGTCGATTCTGAGGATAAGCTGCATGGACTACAAGGATATTCTAACTGAAGTGTTCACAATGATTTCCTTTCATGGAGGAATCCAGAACAAAGAAGCATTAGTTGAAGGTAAGAATTAATCCATTTGGAAATTAGAAAAGGAGAATGGAAACATCAAACTTTCTCCCTCAAAAAGCTGTTAAGATTAATCTAAAAGAAAATTTCAAAAGTGTGAATGTAAGAGTTTTGTTTGGCAATAATAATTATGGGTTCAAGTCAGGAAGATGGAGTTAACATACAAAGCCATTATAACCAAATTAAGTGATTGAGCATTCTTGAGAGACTGAACAGTCCATTCAAATTCCTATGATCTTTATGTGTATCTATATAGAAAACAAAGTTGTGTCTTGTGTGTTTTAATGTAGATAAATGACATACAAGTTCCAAGAATCTGAATAACCAATCAGCATATTTAGAATGCTGATTTTAATTAAAGGAAGATTTCCTTTGTTCTTTTGTGTCCCTCACACTTGTCCCCCAAGTCTTGTTTCCCTACTTGGTATACTGAGATGCCATGAGGTAAAGAAAGAGCTTCCTGCAACAGATCTTAATAGAGCGCAACGTGTTCCCCCAGTATGAAGTTTATAGCTTCAATTGCACTAATCAACTGACCAATGTCAATCTAGTGAAAATCTTCCTGAAGTGCCAAGTTAATAAATACTATATCTCTTTTAACAAAGCTTAATGGGTTGGTTGGTTGATCTGATGTGTTCTTTGATTTGGGGTTCTCTAGTCATTTAGCATCCATTAGTGGAGCAGGTGGTCACGTATTCCATGTATTGTTTACATTACAGGTGTGCGTCACTTAACGTCCATTCGGACAAGGTCCGATCGCGTATACATCCATAGTCCCAACCGCAGACATAACCAACCTCATGTATCGTGCGTCTCTTGAGTGTAGTAGTATTATCTCTCTGTTTAATTTTCTTTTGAAAATATTACCGTAAAGTGCGTCATGGCTTCTAAACGCAGCAAAACCACTCCTAGTGATAGCAGCAGCAAGAGGTAAAGGAAAAGTATTGATTTGGAAGTGAAACAATAGGTTATTAAACAATATGAAGGTGGAAAACCAGTGAATGCTATTGCTCGGGATTTAGGCATGTCGGCCTCGACAATCACGACTTATCCTGAAAAACAAAGAAAAAATTCTCGAAGCTGTTAATAAGGATCGGCTTCACTGAAAACTACAAGGCTCATGAAAATGCGAGAGGGGCCTATATCGGATATGGAGAAATTGCTAATGACGTGGACTTAGTCAATACATGTACACTACAGTACTCCATATAGGTTTGCTAAGTATATAACATGGTGCTCGCACAATGTCCAAATCACATAACGTCCGATTTCACAGAACGTATCGTGGATGTTAAGTGACGCATACCTGTATTTTAAAGGCTGTTTGACAAGGGAGGTCAAACTAGAGTTTTCGACTGTAGAGTCAGTGATGAAGAGTTCATTGAAAGCTAACAGCTCATTGCCAACCTGCAACTAATGGCTTCCCAATCTGAAAAGCAATGTTCACTCTAAGAGCCTTCCAGGACTAACCAGCTAACATAGTGGGTCCAGCACTTTGCATTCATCAACTTAATACTGAGGGCCTGATCAGATAAAAATGAGTTTGCTAGAGCTTATCAAGAAGAGCAGCACAATGGAATTTGTTTTTAAACCATTCCAGCAAGTACCCATCACAAATATGATGGGCTATATGGTGACCTATTTTGATGCATGTGTATATGTTTCACGAATTCATTAGGATGTAAGTGGCTTTACGCTATCCATTTTTGGACAGTATGCACTTCCTGAAAATCACTCCAGGAAACTCAAAGCTAAGGTGACCATCAAGCACTCATTTATAATAATCGCAGTTTTTTCTCCCTACATTCCCGTAAACTCTCTCCAGATTCTACCACTTACGTATGCAAGAAGGCAATTTAGAGTAGCAAATTAACTTACCAACTTGCATGTCTTTGGGATATGGGAGAGAACCAGAGTATCTGTCATCGCCAATAATAAAATAACTGGATCCAGAACACATGCATTCAAGCATTCTTTTTATTTTTATTTGTGCACAAGGAGAACAGCATGGCCCCTGT
The DNA here is from genome assembly GCF_030028105.1 of Mobula birostris. NCBI lineage: Eukaryota > Metazoa > Chordata > Chondrichthyes > Myliobatiformes > Myliobatidae > Mobula > Mobula birostris. The sequence continues at coordinate 106,541,607 of NC_092370.1, read as the reverse complement.
CACACACACTGTTCTGGTCGGAGCAAGAAACTGCTATTATTATACAGAATTGGCTTATCAGTTACAGATATTCATCATTGTATATTGCATATGTTTGTATTCCTCACTCGCAAGATCAATCAACCTTCACAATACAGGTATTAAAGTCAATCGAAACTTCAAGTGTACAGGCGATGATATTTTCAAGTTAGTAACGACAATCGAACCGTAGTTGTTTGGTATGTTTCACATCTTTCTGTTATCTCTTCTATTTCCAGCAGCCCCTTATTGTGTAAAGGGATGCTATGTTTTAGGAAGACCTTTCTGAAAAGTCTCACTAGAGGGGCCTCATTCATTTGGCTTGAATACACACTACCAGCCTACCTTGTCTGTAGTAAGCAGAGGTATCTCCGGAGGTCTCAGTTCACAGGTCTCTCTTGACTACAACTCCCCCAGGCCATCCTTGCCTTACTGCTATGTCCACGTATCCAAGGAAACTCACTTACTCTCAGAGAGAACTTGAAAACTCCACACAGGCAGCATTGGAGGTCAGGCAAGAACTCAGGTCATTGGACCTGTGAGGCAGCAGCTCTGGGGGATCTTAAGAATTGCAGGTACAAGAGGAAAACTGATATCGCGTTGAGTTATCATATGAACTAATATTGATATTAATATCATGTTAGATTCCATTACAAAAGCTTGTTATTTTTATCCTTTGAATCATCTGATAGAAACTCTGTGTCAGTCAATTTGGCTTAGACCTCTGAAGGTGATCTGTTTTAAATTTAAAGTTGATGATGAAGGAAAATGTAAACAAATTGTTCACTGTGAGGAAGGGTTCAAATACATAGGGAGGGTAATTAATAGGAAGGTGGGACTAAAACGGTAAATCAGCTGGAAGCTTGCTTCCAAAGTGTGTGTATGCTGCAAGGGCATAGCAGTGAAATATGTACTGAAGACGTCAAATTGCTGAAAAAGAGGTATGATGAGTACCTGGCCAACTAGTAGAGGATGGTTACTAGAGTTTAATGGGCTTTCCAGTTCATCGAGACTCATATATAATTTTATAAAAATACAGAAAGTATTAGCCTTCGTGTGCATTGAGGTGGTTAAATCTCCAGGGCCTGACTGAGTACATCCTCCAGCATCATGAGTAGCTAGGAGAGAAATTGCAGAAGCCTTTGCGGAGATATTTGCTTCATCATTAGCTGCTGGTGAAGTTGTGGACAACTGGAAGGTGGCAAACATTGTTCTGTTATTTAAAAAGGGAAGCAAGGACAAGCTAGAGACTACAGGCCATTCAGTCCAACATCAGTGGTGGAGAAGATGCTGGAGGGAATTCTGAAGAACAGGACCTACAAGCATTTGGAAGGGAAGAATCTAATTAGGAGGAGTCAGCAAGGGTTTGTGCATGGCATGACTGTTTGATTAATCTTTTAGCATTTTTGTAGAGGTAACCAAAAGGGTAGGTGAGGGTAGGGTGGTGGTTGTTGTCTATTTAGACTTTAGCAAGTGCCTTCAACGACATCCCACATGGCAAGCTGATCTGGAAGGTTAGGTCCCATGGAATCCAGGAAGAGCTAGATAAGTGGATTTTAAATTGGCTCAGAGGTAGGAAGCAGAAGGAGGTGGTTGAAAGTGGTTTCTCAGAATGGAGAAGTGTGACCAGTGGTGTGCCATAGGGGTCAGTTATGAGACCCTTGTAATTCATTATATATGTAAGTAATTTGGTCAGCAAGTTTGTTGATGGCACAAAATTAGGAGATGTTGGTGATAATGAAAGGATTATTGTACATTACAGGGGTACCTTAATCAGTTAAGGAAGTGGGCTAAGGAGTGGTAAATGCATTTCAATGAAGTATGAGGAAGTATGTTTTGGAAAATCAAACTAAAGTAGACAAATACTATAAATGGTAGAGTACTAGGGAGTGTATCGGAACAGAGGAACAAGTGCATGGTTCATTGAAAGAGGAATCACAAGTAGACAGGATGACAAAAAGCTTGTTTAGCATACTGGCCTTCAACAGATAGGGCACTGAGTGTAGGAGTTGGGATATTATATTGCAGATGTACAGGTCATGGGTGAGACTGCACTGGGAGTACTGTGCACAGCTTTGGTCACCCTGTTATAGGAAAGACGTGGTTAAACTAGAGAGCCTGAGTTACATGAAGGGATTTGCTAGGTTAGGCCTTTGTTTCTTGGGACTTAGAAAAGTGTTTAAAATTATGAAAGATTAGGTAATGTGGATGGTAACAGTCTTTTGCCTTGGGTAGAGGAGTACAAAGCCATGGGGCATAGATTTAAGGTGAGAGGGAAAAGATTTAAAATGGGCATGAGGGACATCTTCACAGAGAAGGTGGTGAGTATATGGAATGAGCTTCCAGAGGAAGTAATTGAGGCAGGTACAACAGTTTAATTTAGAAGCACTTAGAGGAGAGGGGCCTGGAGTCATTTGGACCAAAACTAGAAATTTGGAACTAGCTGGTTGGAGAACCTGGATGGTGTGGACTCATTGGGTCGAAAGCCCTGTATCCATGCTGTATTGCTCTATGACTCCATGGTCCTGAGAGAGGGACTACACTATTGTCACTGACTTCTGCAGCTTCTTCAAATCCTCTGTTCTTAGTATGGGTTAAACTTCATCTTCTTCCCCTCAACTACTACTCTACGAATTCTGTTTTCAGCATTATCTCTGGAAGACCTTTTATGCCCTAATACTTCTTTGGACTAAAGTAAATGTCTTCGGCTTTACCTTTCCATTATTTTATTGATAATATTAATTTCACAACCACCAGTTTATGACTCATTGACCAATGGTGGGAGAATTATCTTTTGGGTGAGAATATTCTACAGCATTAGTCAAAGAACAGAAGAATTTGTCTTGTGCCCCGGTCAACAGTTATTATGCAAAACACAATACAAATTAAAAGGCTTCTAAATTCAAAGTTCCAAGTAAATTTATTATTAAATTGTATATACGTCACCATATACCAACTCTGAGATTCAGTTTCTTGCAGGTTTACACCGTAAATGCAAGAAACACAATAGAAGCAATGAAAAACTGCACCCAACAGACAAACAACCAATGTGCAAAAAACATCAAACTGTGCAAACACAAATGAAAAAATAATTATAACATAAATAAATAAGCAATAAATATTAAGAACATGAGATGAAGAGTCCTTGAAAGTGAGTCCATAGGGTGTGGGAACAGTTCAGTGATGTGGTGAGTAAAGCTGAGTGAGGTTATCCCACTGGTTCAAGAGCCTGATGGTTGATAACTGTTCCTGAACCTGGCTGTGTGGGTCCTGAGGCTCCTCTACTTTCTTCTTGATGGCAGCAGCAAGTTGAAAACATGGCCTGGGTGCTGGGGATTCTTGATGAAGGATGCTGTCGTTCTGCAATAGTGCTCTGTGTAGATATGCTCAACGGTGGGGAGGGCTTTCCCTGTGATGGACTGCACTACTTTATGTAGGATTTTCCATTCAAGGGCATTGATGTTTCCATACCAAGCCATGATGCAACCAGTCAATATACTCTCCACCACACATCTATAAACGTTTGTCAAGGTTTTAGATGTCATCCTGACTCAGCAAACTTATTAGGAAGTAGAGGTACTGCTGTGCTTCTTTCATAATGCCACATGTGATGGGCCTAGGACAGATCCTCTGAAATGATAACACCAAGAAATTTAATGTTGGTAACCTTCTCCACTTCTGATCCCCTGATGAGGACTGGCTTACGGACCACTGGTTTCCTTCTCATGGCATCAATAATCAGCTCCTTGATCTTGCTGATATTGAATAAGAGGTTGTTGCTATGGCACCACTCAGCCAGGTTTTCAATTTCCCTCCTACAATTTATGCAGATCCGTCCACACTTTTATTTCAGCCAATGACTGTCAACAAACTTAAATATGGCATTGGAGCTGTGCTTTTCCTCACAGTAATACGTATAGAGTGAGTAGAGCTGCAGGCTGAGCATACCCCCTTGTGGTGCACCTGTGCTGATAGAGACTGAGGAGGAAATGTTGCCAGTCTAAACTGACTGGGTTCTGCAAGTGAGGAAATCAAGCTTAAATTGCACAAGGAGATATTGAAGCTTATTGATTAATTGTGAGGGATGATGGTATTGAATGCCAAGCTGTAGTCGATGAAGAGCATCCTGGTGTTGTCACAACCACGGCTTCGGCAGCGCAGTATATACGGCGATTGCACTTGTGAATATGCACGTGTCGGCTAATTATTATTGAATCATGATAATATCTAACTCCATACTTGTCATAGTGCTTGTCAAGACTTGGACATAGCTACGCTTCGTTATCTGCATTCTGCCTTGCCTGAGAAATTGGACGGTTGAGTTAACTGACTGTGAAGACTAGTGGTATTCATTTTATTCTTAGTTGTTCTTTTCAGCTGCAGTGTAGGCTTCATTTTCCGTTTGAGTGTTTTAGTCAACAGCCCTGTTTGACCTAGCATTTATTGTTTTCTTTTTCCTTTAATATTGTTCGCATTAAAGTCTGTGAGCTATCAACCTGCTTCAGTGTCTCTCACTCCGCACTTGGGCCATATCTGAACCTCGGTACAGATGTATGCATCTTCATTGCCCAGATGTTCCTGGGTTGAGTGAAGAGCCAATAAAATGGTATCTACTGTGAACCTGTAATGATATTAGGCAAATTGGAGTAGATCCAAGTCACTCCTCAAGCCAGAGTTGATAGGTTTCATCACTAGCCTCTCAAAGGACTTCAACACAGTGGGATGTCAGTGCTACTGGACAATAGTCCTTGAGGCAGGTTATCATGTTCTTCTTAGGCACTGGTATAAGTGAAGCATGCTTGAAGTAGGTGGGTACGTAAGACTGCTGAAGTGAAAAGTTAAAGATATCGATGAACACTCCAGCCAGTCATTTAGCATGGGTCTTTAGTACTCAGAGCTGGATGCTTTCTATGGACTCACTCTCCTGAAGGATGTTCTCACCTCGGCCTCAGAGACAGAAATCACAGGGTTGTCGAGGGCTATGATAGCCAAAGCAAGCATAGAAGGCATTGAGCTCATTTGAGAGCAAAGACTTGTTGTTGGCTATATTACTTGGTTTCACTTTGTAAGAGGTAATAGCATTCAAGCTCTTGGTATTTATGCCAAGGTATTTACACCAAATACCAATGGATGAAACTCTGCATAAATAACTTCCACTTTTCTTTTATTGAAACAGTGTTATATTTCAGCTATAAAATTCCTTGGGTGATCTTGAGTTATAACTTTTAGTAATTTATGTCACTTTTCATTATTCACCATTGCCTTAATGGCATTTTATGCATCAGACTACAAGATCTCATCTTGAAACCTCAATAAAATGATGCACAGAGAATTAGGAATCCATAATTATTATCCCTTGAAATCCTGATTGTCTTCAACTTCAACTGCACACTTTAGCATCAGGCTCATCATTAAGCACTCAGGAATCAAAATTTAAAGTTCAAAGTAAATTTATTATTGAAGTATGTTTGTGTCACCATATACTACCCTGAGATTCATTTTTTTGCAGGCATTCATAGTTGGCAGATATTAGGAATAAGCTGAGATGGAGTTGGGATGGTGCACTGGGTGATGGCAAAAAAGGAAAGTTACATCAAACCAACAAGAAAAAAAATCTATTTTCAACTAATTTCACCAATAATTTAAGAGATTTACGGTGTACACTAACTAAATAAATAGATTGTTTCAACCTTTCACCAAAATGATGAGAGTTTTCAAACATTCCAGTACATCAATGCTCTGTTTTTCTTTCTTTTTGCTGTTAAGTGATCTGCTTTTCAATTTTGCAAAAGTTTCCTTCATGCTTAGCTAAGCAGTTTCCAGTTAAACATGTCTGCAGTTTTTCTTTTTTATTTTATAATGTTAATATGTTTCATAGATTCAGATGCCTTAACCATAACCCTCCTGGGTTTATTTTGCTTAATATGTACCATCAGAGAGAGAATGCCTTCCGGACTTTTGTCTTAACAAAACTAAATGATAAGCAAATCCAACCACAAAGCAGCCACAATGTAAGGTTGTTATGCCTATCTACCCTCTGTCATCCATTGAGATATCAATCAACATCATTCAGTTCATCTTTGCAGTTCAAACCTCAACAGTACCTGTTATCTGGTAGACAAAGCAATACTCACCTCCGAGGTCATTAAGTTGCAGGTCCCAGTCCAGTAATGAAACACATATCCTCGACTGATAACTCCAAGGAAGTATTGAGGGACACTCCACCGTCTTAAGAAACTGTTTTTGAAACAAAAAATGACAATGAGGTCTGCTCTTGGGAATGTAAATGACCCCATTATGCTAATTAAAAAGCTAGCTTCCTTGGACGATATATACACTCAATTTCAGTTCAGTGAAACCAGTTATCTCATTAGAGTTTGCCAGGTTACTTATGTTTCTTATTGTTCTGACTTCTCATCCAAAATTTATATTATATATTTTATACCATTCTGAGACTGAGAAGGTTGTAAATGTTGCTGTGAATAGGAGCAGAAGCAGGATCCCACCATGTCCAATATCTGCTATTCCAGAATGTCAGCCCTCTCTGGACGATGACCCTAATTTGGAACAAAATCAATAAAATATACAATAGATCTAGTGGCACTGAAAGGGAAGACGTTAAAATGAAAGGTTAATCCCTTAACCTCATCCTATAAAGTTAAATTGTCTTTATTTTTAAATTTTGATAGACTTTTATATTTTTTCAGCATTGTTTGTTGTAGAGTCTGAGAGTTTGTAATTTTAATTCACAGCAGGATAAAGTGAATATATGACTTTGAATATCTTGCTGCTTTTTGACTTTATTCTACCTTGTCAGCTGACAAAGCTATAGAATGGGTGTTTAACAAGTCATAGTGGTCAATGGCAGCCCACAGGCTCCAACTCCATTAGCTCACAATTAGAAATGAATGGCTATTGATCTATATATCGCCAGGAGCTGTTTCTGTGACAACATCTCCCTGTGCCCTTATCTTTCTAAAACTTCTACACCAAAAATACATTACCTAAAAACTCACCGAGTAAATCAGATGTTTGCAGATAATCACACTTTAACTCTGACAAAATCATATGCTTATAATGTTTCAGAAATGTCTGTGTTCGCCTCTATACAGTCTCTTCAAACTGCTATGAGCTTAAAGATTCCTTTCTGACTTTCTTATTACGCTGGGATCCATATTCTGGTTCAACCCTGTCTATTCCTGTGTTTACATTATGATGACCGGTATTGGTCTAGCAGTTCAGTAACATGCAGACAAGGAGTCCTCGGTTTCTGTCAATGTATGAAGCCTATTAGGACTTAAAAGAGGCTGCTGACATGAATTCTGGTCTTACAAGAGTTATTCACCGAATAGCTCCGGCTGTTGCATTTTGGTCTGCCCTCATCTTGTGTGTAATTCTGCTGAGCACTGAAATCATCTTTCTTTCTTTTTCAATCTTTTTATTAATTTCAAAATATAGAAACAAAATATAGCAATAATACAAATAATATGAGATGTATTGTTACATTTAAAAAAAGAGTAATTGCAAAACCAAATAGTGGAAATTACCAAAACTCCCATACATGTAGAACTGATCACAGATAATATAAAGCAAAAAACACCCCTCTCGTCATTTACCTCAGCACTTTTATTATCAGCTTTCTGCATCAACCCAAACAAGAGCCGGCAGTTTTTGAGATATTATTTTAAGACATACATATTCCTTTCCTAATTAATTGAATATTCTTTTCCCTTACGAGTCTACCTTTCCACTTTTAATTTGTTATTTTTAAAATCCCAAGCTGAATGTCTCCTAACTACTGGCTCCTGATTAACCCCTTCCTCCCCCTTACTGCTGCTAAGCCTTGAATATCCCCATGAACTTCTGATCACAAAATTTGAAAAGACATCTACACCAAAAAATAATCTGTTCCTCTCTGTTGTACTTAATAAACCAGAGCAGAATGCTGAAAAGCATAGCCAAGATAAACTGTTAGGTCTTCTGTTGACTGATGGGGGAGATAAAAAAATTGAAGATTGTGAAAATGATGATTTAAAGTGATTCATCAAGGTCTGCCACTTGAGACAATATTCATGACTAAAGACTGCTAAGTATTGATGGCATAAGATACAGCTGTTTGCTGATAGCTACTAATAGAATGTGTGTTATTGTAAATCCTTCATTTATCTAGCCTGGCACAAAATATTCTATTGTCTTAAGTAAGAACATAATTGTTCAGTTATCAGCTGCCCAGGAAATGAAGGTGAAATGAATAGTTGTTTACATCAGTGTACGATTTTTTAATCTCATCCTTCCTACTGCATGCAATTAAATTTCACTCATGCCTATTCTTGACCAGCCCTTGTGTTTTAATTTTTTAATTATATCTCCATTAATGCTTTGTATAATTTTTCAGAATGTTTTAATAGTTTAGCCACAGCTGTCATGATCACCAAATCAGTTTACTTTTGTAGCTTTTTTCACTTCCTCGATGTAATCATAAATGGCATGATCTGTCTGAATGGCTCACAAAACAAAACTTTTCACTCCCTCTCAGTGCATGTGACAATCATAATCCAATACAAATACCAATACTATTACTGCATTCTGTAACAAATCGGTGGTACCAGTAAGTTACGGAATTGTAGCATATGATCAGATGTGAAATTTGAATGTTGTGGCTGAACTGAAACATTCTAAAGAACGGAGACAAAGAGAGAACTGTTTACAAACACGAGAAAATCTGCAGATGCTGAAAATCCAAAGCAACACACATAAAATACTGGAAGAACTCATCAGGTCAGGCAGCATTTATGGAAAAGATTAGATAGTCAATGTTTCAGGCCAAGACCCTTCTGCTGTCTGACCTGCTGAGTTCCTGAGAAGTTCCTTTTTTTGAGCAGGGGATAGTGGATAATCCAGAATAGATGAAAGTATTCTCATAGTCACAAGAGGAGAAACATTTAGCATATCACAAAGATTTCAAATCAAAGATGGAGAAATCATCAGATGCACTACAAACAACTCATTACCAGTTTTTAACATAAAACCTGAAACAGAAAAATGATTGATATCTTCTTAATGGAGTCAAGAGTGTAAGCAAGTGTGAGCAGATAATTGCACTTTGGCAAAATTGACTCACTCATCAAAGATCAGATTACTTGTGCAATGTGGGAACCCAGCTAGAGGAAATGGCTATTACAAGAAGCAGAGCTAACGTGAGATGTGTGCGTACCGTAGCTGTGAAGCTGTCCAAAGTCAGGCCAGAAATGCTTCATTGTCCTTTCTCTGGGAGGGGAGGAAATCACTTCATATTCCATCCATAGTCTGTGCACATGTATTAGATTAGTATTTGACAAAGATTGGCCTTAACTGCATAAAAATAAAACATTACAGCAATGGATGGCCATTCAGCCCACAATGATGTGCTGATCTTGATGCTGATTTATACAAACTGCCCTTATCCTGTTTATCACCAATATGCCTCTATTCTTGTCATTCGTGTGCCTACCTAAATGCTTTTTTACTTATTTTATTTATTAAAATTAGTGATACAGCACTGATATCTCTGCAAAGAGTAAGAATTTCAGGTTGTATACTGTATACATTCTCTGATATTAAATTGAACCATTTTTGATTTGAACAGGCCCTGCACACCACCCAATTACACGTATGTGACCAACTAACCTACTAACCAGCACATCTTTGGAACGTGGGAGGAAACCTGACATCTAGAGGTAACCCATATGGTCATGAGGAGAATATACAAACTCCTACAGACAGAGGTAGAATTGAATGTGGGTTGCTGGTACTGTAATAATGTTACACTAACCACTATGGTAGCATGCCACCCAAATCGCCATCAAACTGCCTGATTCCACTGTTACCTGTTCCAGCCACCTACCACTGTCTGCATTAAAAATTTGCCCCACACACCGTTTTCAAACACTCTCCCCAATCTTAAAAGCATGTCTTCTGGTGTTTGATGTTTCTATCTTGGGGAACAGAATCTGACTGTCTACACAATCTATACCTCTCATATTTAAAAAAAAAATCCTCTATCACATTTCCCCTCACCCTTCTACATTCTAAGAAGAACAACCCAAGTTTGTCTAACCTGTACTTATAGTTAATACCTTCTAATACAGGAAGAATCTGGTAACCTTCTTCTGCACCTTTTCCACAGTTTCCACATCCTTCTCATAGTGGGATGACTCAAACAGCACAGAATACTCCAGTTGTGGTCAGAATTAATTTTTATATAACTGCAACTTGACTTCCTTATTCCTATACTCCACACCTCTACCAATGAAGGAAAGCATGTCATATATATGCCTTTTCACTACCTTACCCATCTGCATAGTCACTTTCAGTGAACAATGGAGCCGGACCCTAAGATCCATCTGTACCTCAATACTATCAACGGGTCTAATGTTAACCTCCAATTTGACTTCCCGTAGTGCAACATTTCACACTTGCCCAGATTAAACACTATCTGTCACTTCCCTGTAGACTCATCTACCTCCATCATGGGCGCAAGCCTCCTCACCTTCGAGGACGTCTTCAAAAGGCAGTGCCTCAAGAAAGCAACATCCATCATTAAGGACCTCACCTTCCAGGAAATGCCCTTTTCTCATTACTACCATCAAGGAGGAGGTGAAAAAGCCTGAAGACCCACACTCAATGTTCTAGGAAGTTTCTTTCCCTCTGCCATCAGATTTCTGATCTGTCCATTAAGTCATGAACACTACCTCGCTGTTCCTCTTTTGCACATTTTTATTTATTCTTTTAATTGTAACAGAATATGTTATACCTTCACTGTACTGCTGCCACAATACAACAAATTTCAGGACTTATGTCAGTTTTGATTCTTTACCCATACCATCTCCATCCCACTGTATTCTTAGATAATCCTATACACTGCGCACAACTCCACCAATCCTCATGCAATCCACTGATTTGCAAATCCACCCATTTACATTTTCATTAAATAATTAATATATATCACAAATAACAGAGATCCCAGCACCAATCCTTGCAGAACACCATTAGTCACTGACCTCCAACCAAATATAACAGTCTTCCACCCTTACTCTCTGTATTCCACGGGTAAGCCAGTTCCACATCCAAACTTGCATTTTATGCATTATCTTAACTGTGTTTTACAGGAGTACTTCTGAGAGCATCCTGACAAATTGCATCTCCATCTGGTATGGGAGCAGTCAAGCATCAGACCGGATGTCCCTACCAAGGATTGTGAGAACAGCTGAGAGGAACATTGCTGTCTTCACACCATCCGTCTGTGAGATTTATCAGGAGTGCTGTGTACACAAAGCCCTTAGTATTATTAAGGATCCCATCCATCCACCCAGCATCCTCTTTGACTGTCTACCATCAAGCAGGAGACTCCGATACATAAAAACAAGAACGGTCAGGATGAAAAACAGTTTCTTCCCCAGGCCATTAGGCTTATGAACTCTCTGCTGCATTGTATTCGACGAGTCACTGGTTAATCTGTTCTGTACATAATACTATTTAATATTAATGCACTTTAGTTTGTTATTTATATGTGTCTCTGTAGATTTTATCCTTACCTTCAGAAGTTATCGGGTATTATGTGCATTATGTGTACCACTGTGCTTTTACGTGCTGGTTTGGAGAAACGTTGTCTCATTTCTATATACATTATATGGTTTTATATGTTACATATATGTATATAGTTAATGTACAACAATCACAATTTGTCATTGAACTAGTTGTGACTTTTATGCCTTAAAGTTTATAGACATGTGTGTTTGTTACAATGGGCCAGTGAGAGAGATAAACAGAGAGGAGAGGGGTGTACTGCAGAGCAAAAGACTAGTTACTTGAAGATATAGTTTAGATGAAATGTATCTTTTAAATACTTTTTCTATATCTCACAGTAATCAGATGGACAAATGTTTACATCATTGTTTTTGCCTCACCAATCCTTGTCTGATAGTATCAGTTGCTCAGAGTGGTCGCCTATCACAATAGATAATTTCATTTGCTGTCCATTGTAACTCCCCATTTGTGTATTAGCCCTGATACATTCAAACATTCACCTGACTAAGCATCTCATTTGGTTATGCTTTGTGCTAGGGGTAGATGCTTGCAGCTTGTGGAAGTTCTGAAGAATGATATGCTGGATGCTTAGGTCATAAGTGAGAATCAGGGGATTTCTATCCCAGTTCTGTCTGGAGAAATTGTGTGAAGACAGAAATGTGGGAAATGGATGCAAGTGAGGATTCCGTCAATAACTGTGGGCAGAAGTCCTGTTTTCCAAAAAAAAGACATTGCGCTTATACTGGAGTGGAAAAAGATGCAGCAGAAACAGAGAAACTAAGAAAAGGAAATGGGCATCCCTACAAGAGACCGGGTGGGAAGTGGGTAGTCTAGGTTGCTGTGACAGTCACCATCATCTGTGTTCCTTCTGACATGGTCTCTGGAGCTCCCAGTTGCTAGCTACTTTAATTCTGCTCCCCATTCCCAGACCAACAGGTCTGTCCCTCAGCCTCCTCCACTGCCAAGGTGAGGCTAAATGCAAACTAGAGGAAACACGCGTCATATACCACTTGGGTAGTCCACAACCTAATGGCATGCACATTGAATCTTCTAGTTTCAGGTCAGCAGCAACCCCTCTATCCCTTTTCTGTCTTCTCTTGATCTACTCAGTTCATCCTACATGCATTCCAGAACCCTTTCTTTCTCCTCTTCCCTCTAGTTCGTGGGTCGATCTCCTGCACAATCCTTCCATTAATTCCCCTCCATCACTATTCATGTCTGCTCTCCCCATCTTCCTTACATGATTCCAAACTCCACCTTTATCTCCTATCAGATTCCATCATCCTCAGCCCTTTGTTGCTTCTACCAATCACCAGCCAGTAGCTTCCACCAATCACCATCCAGTTCCTATCGCTATTTCCACACTCCCTTCCTCTATCTATCGATTACTCCTCCTCACCTGGATCCAGTTACTGATTACTAGTTCTTATTGAAACCCTTCCCTCCATCTTTTTATACTACCTCCGTTCTATTTTGCAGTAGAGGTGAAAGGTTTCGACTGAAAATTTAAACTACCATTACCGTCCACAGTTGCTGCCTGGCTTATTGTGTTCTTTCAGCATGTTGTTTGCTAAATCCCTATCGCCTGATGGGATCCATTCTAAATCACTGAAAGAGGCAAAAAAGGAGATTTACACAGATCTTTGTATCCTCTTTAGCAACAGATGAGGACCCAGAGGACTAGAGAATAGCCAGTGTTGTTCCTTTGCTTAAGAAAGACAGTAGAGATAATCCAGCAAGTTATAGACCAGTGGGTCTAAGTAAAATTACTGGAGAAGACTTGTATAGATAGGATTTAGTCACATCTGGAAAAGCATGGGCTTATTAGAGATAGTCAACATAAGTTTGTCCAGGGGAGGTCACGTCTTACAAGCATGATTATTTTGAGGAGATCATTAAAATGATTTATGGGGGAGGGGAAGCAAATATTGTATACATGGACTTTGGTAAAACATTAAATAAGATCCTTCTTGGTAAATTGATCCAAAAGGTTAAGGAACATGGGATCCACGGAGACTTTGTAGTTTGGATTTTAAATTGGTTTGGACATAAAAGACAGAGTAGAGTGGTGTAGGGGTGTTATTCTGACAGGAGGTGTGTGACGGATGGCATTGATCAGATCCAGGTGTTAATGGAATTATATTTCAGCACTGAATATTAATGGAATTATATTTCAGCACTGAATGTGCCTTGACATTTTACACTGAGAAGCAAAAGATGTTGCTCAGGGAGCAAGCTTGGCTAAACTGAAAACAGGAAAAGAAGAGATGTAATGAATCGGAACTCTTTATTTGCTGACTGGGTTCTAAATTCCTGCAAACCACCAAGGGGCAGAAACTGGTGATCCATGAAGGTTCGGCAGTTTTGGGTCTTAGGTAAAAAAAAAATAGGTTCAACTAACAGACTCCGCAATGATGCTTAATTCCAACTACACCCTATCATATTCAAAACATAAATGAAAACTGTGAATGTTCTGCTGTTTTTCAGACGAGTTAAGAAATGCTAGTTTTTTTTGCTGGAGGCAATCACCTGAAACTGGAAGTTCTGTGATTGAAACACATAAGGGGCTAAGGTACAGATGAAGGGGCAAATAAAGTTGAATTAAAGGTACAGGTGAATGGCATTCTTACCATCCTTTTTAACTCCGTGGGAAAGAATTGTATCAGTTTGAATTGTCATCTGATCAACTGAGTCTCTGGAGCCTTATCATTATTGCATCAAATTTACCATTATACAAATGCTGTAATTTATTCTTTTTAGCTTTAAGATTACACGTACAGTACAATGCTTGAATTTTTCCCCTTTGGTTTCTTTCCTCCCATCCTTCCCTTCCCTTGCCCTCACTATAGATTCCGCTGACAGGAGTATTTTGTGACAAAGATTTATACAGAGTCATTTGCAGAATTTAAGACAATTGGAAGGTTGAATTTATCCTGCTGACTAGGCTGAGCCCTGCTAGTGACGTGAACTCCAGTATGAAACAGTTGGTCACAAGTGGTGGGCCCCACAGTCTTAACCCTTTCCTGTCATGTTACATTAAAATTTACTGTGATGTTATTAGCTTGGTATAAGCATAGGATATATAAAATCATGAGAATATTTTTTTTAATTGATGTGCAAGGATTCACGGATGTGCAAGGCCATGGAATACGCCATTAACAAAAGACAAGGAAAACTACTATTTGTTTTGTTCTGAAAGGAAAAATGTGAGTGCATGCTTGGAATTCAACTAAAAAGATGGTGGAAATACACAACAGTTCCAAATGTTTATTGACATTTCAGATGAAGGCCCTTTAGAAAGGGAATCATTATTTTCTCTCTTCAGATCCTCACAATCTCCATCAGCACTGGTGCCCCACGTGGCTGTGCACTTAGCCAGCTGCTCCACACTCATCACTGTGCCATATTTAAGTTTGCTGACAACACCACTGCCATGGGCTGAATCAAAGGTGGAGGAGGGAGAATGAAGATCTGGCTGAGTGGTGCCACAACAACAACCTCTCGCTCCGTATCAGCAAGGCCAAGGAGCTGATTATTGCCTTCAGGAAAAGGAAACTGGGGGTCCATGAGCCTGTCCTCATCTGGGGGATCAGCAGCTTTAAATTCCTCAGTGATATCATTTCAGAAGTCCTGACCTGGGCCCAGCATGTGAGTGGCATTATGAAGAAAGCATGGCAGTGGCTCTACTTCTTTAGAAGTTTATGAAGACTCAGCATGACATCTAAAACTTAAACAAACTTCTATCGATGTGTGGTGGAGAATACATTGACTGGTTGCACCACAGCCTGGTATGGAAACACCAATGGCAAATCCCACAAAAGTTAATGGATATGGCCCAGTCCATCATGGGGAAAGCCCTCCACACCGTTGACCACATCTACACAGAGTGCTATCACAGGAAAGCATCATCAGGAACCCCATCACCAAGGTCATGTTCTCTCACAAACAAGACAAAACCTGCAGATGCTGGGAATTCAAGCAACCCACACACAAAATGCTGGAGGAACTCAACAGGCCAGGCAGCATCTGTGGAAAAGAGTACAGTCAATATTTTGGGCAGAAACTCTTCGGCAGGAATGGAGAAAAAAAGCTGAAGAGTAGACCTAAAACGTAGGGAGAGGGGAGAGAGAAACACAAGGTGATAGGTGAAACCTGAAGGGCGAGGGATGAAATAAAGAGCTGGGAAGTTGACTGGTGAAACAAATACAGGGCCGAAGAAGGGGAAGTCTGATAGAAGAGGACAGAAGGGCATGGAAGAAAGAAAAGGGGGTGGAGCACACGAGGGAGGCAATGGGCAGACAAGGGAATAAGATGAGTAAGGGAAATGAAAATAGGGAATAGGGAAGGAGGGAGGCATTACCAGAAGTTTGAGAAATCGAAGTTCATGCCATCAAGTTGGAGGCTCCCAGACGGAATATAAGGTGTTATTCCTCCAAGCTGAGTGTGGCCTCATCATGACAGTGGAGGAGGCCGTGGATGGACATTTCAGAATGGGAATGGGAAG
The DNA here is from genome assembly GCF_030028105.1 of Mobula birostris. Taxonomy (NCBI): domain Eukaryota; kingdom Metazoa; phylum Chordata; class Chondrichthyes; order Myliobatiformes; family Myliobatidae; genus Mobula; species Mobula birostris. The sequence goes on along the minus strand of NC_092370.1, from coordinate 106,525,520 downwards.
TGGAATTAAAATGGGTAGCCACTGGGAGATCCCACTTTTTCTGAAAGGTGGTGTGTAAGTGCTCGGCAAAGCAGTCTCCCAATCTATGCCGGGTCTCATGGATATACAGAAGGCTACACCGGGGGCAGCAGACAGAGTATATGACCCCAACAGACTCACAGGTGAAGTGTTGCCTCACCTGGAAGGACTGTTTGGGGCCCTGAATGGTAGTGAAGGTGGGCGCAGGTGTAGCACTTGTTCCACTTGCAAGGATAAGCGCCAGGAGGAAGATCAGTGGGGAGGGATGAATGGACAAGGGAGTCACATAAGGAGTGATCCCTGTGGAAAGCAGAAAGTTGGGGGGGGGGGGGAGGGAAAGATGTGCTTGCTGGTAGGATCCCGTTGGAGATTTAGGAAATGCGGAATATTATGTGCAGGACGCGAAGGTTGGTCGGGAGGTAGGTGAGGACAAGAGGAACCCTATCCCTGGTAGGGTGGCAGAAGGATGGGGTGAGTGCAGATGTGCGTGAAATGGAGGAGATGCTGTTGAGGGCAGCGTTGATGGTGGAGGAAGGGAAGCCCCTTTCTTTGAAGAAGGTTGACATCTCCTTCATTCAGGAATGAAAAGCCTCATCCTGAGAGCAGATGTGGCAGAGGAAGGGGATTTGAAAGAAGGGGATGGCGTTTTTACAAGTAATAGGGTGGGAGGAGATATAGTCCAGGTAGCTGTGAAAGATTTGGAACTACAGCTGGAAATGGTACCTTTCCTCCACTTCTTTCCAGAGTCCTGCTGTTTTTCTATGAACCCCAAGTTTAACAATCTCTCCCGGGGAGTTTGAAAGGACTCAAGGCAAAATCAGATGGCATCTAATAAGCAGATCAGATCTGATTATATCTGACAAGATTTATCATAGTTCTTATCCTACCAGAAGGAAATATAAGAGCTAGAAAAAGTTCATTAAGATATGTTAATTTCCTTTTTACTTCATTTCTCTGAGCTCTGAAGCACCAGGATTGCTCTGCGGGGGGAAATTAGATCACTTTCATCCCTCAAATAGGTAACAGTCTTTTGTTATCCTGATCATTGTCGCCGCCCAGTTTCAGATCAGCTGTTGGCTAAGTTTATGTAAGTGATGCTCAGGCGTTAAAATGTTTCCAGTGTCTTACAGCTGAACTATTTTATGTTAGCCTCAGACCTTCAATGTATGTCTGCTGCCTGAGTTAAAATCAGAGCTATTGATTTTTGTCGTAGTAAAACAGCATGCTGAAAATATCTTTCTCAGCATATACTAAAGCTTCATTCAGGGACCATCCTAATTAGCTCTTACTAAATGCACCACTGAAGGGGGAGCATTTTATAAGATAGAAGCTAAACAATTGGCATATCTGTCAAATGTGAAATTCCTTTGCTAGAACCTTTCTCAGTCAAAATCTCCCATAATAAATTCCAATATTTTTGTAGTTATATAAATTAACTTTAAAAAAAACTATTTGATGAAGTGCCCGGAAAATAAACTTGTCAGCAAAATTAAAGCCCATGAAATAAGTGGGCCAGTAGCACCATGAATTATCTGGCTACGACTAACCCTATGAGCTGACTTGTTCAGAGGAAACCACATTACTACAGAAAAAATTTTTTACAATTGTATGGCATGATAATACAGCATTTAGCACCGCTGACTCTGAGGGTTCCAGTAAACTGGCATTTGATCCTGTCTTGAGGTGCTGACTGTGTGGAGTTTCCACGCTCTCCTGTGACTGCATTGGATTCTGTTGGTCCTCCCACATTCCAAAGAGGTGCTAGGGGGTTTATTTGCTATTGTACATTGCACTTTAGTTTAAGTAAGTGGCAGTACAGAATCAAAAGAGGTTGAAGGCTTGTGAGGGAGAATAAATTGCAGAGCTACCAAAACTAAGGTGGGTGGGATGGCTAGATGGCTCTGTGGGAACTGCCAAGGACCTGATGGACTGAACAGTTCATTCCTGCGTTGTAATAAGTTATCATTAAGCAGCACTGACCCTGAGATGCATATGAGTTAACAGAGCACTTCAACAATTCCCATCACTTTATTCTTATCAAGTAACATCTTTAAATAGAATGGGCAGAGTTTAAAGCCAGTTATCGAAAGATTGCCATCTTAACCAAATTACATCGAAGATGGTTTAGGAATAGAAAACTGGAAGTCATGGTGAACAGTTGTTTATGAGGCTGGCTGAACTCTTGTGTGATGTTCCTTGGGGGATACTACTTTTCAGATACATATTTATGATATGGCTTGGCTATACAGGGCACATTTAAAATTTGCAGATGATGCTGAATCTGGTAGCATTGTGAAGACGAAGGAGAATAATGATTGTTAGCCTAATAAGATTGGCTAGATGCAAAACAAATAAAATTTAATGTTGAAGAATGAGAAACATAATGCATGTTGTTAAAATATGATAGGAGCCAATATAATATAAATATTAAAAGAGAGGCAGGCAATCAGAGTCCAAAAGTACAGTATATGTGCATTTCTTTGAAAGTTGCACAACCTCTGATGCTTTAGAAAATTTTTAAATGATAATCAAAAGCACCCTATCACTAATGCTCTTTTTGTTCTCTGCATCACTTTCCTTCTCTGCAAGTTTAAATGTGCCTGTTTTGTAAACTTTCCCCAATTCTGAAATACTAACTATATCTCTCTCTAGAAATACTTCCTGATATGATGAATATTTCCATTATTTTCTGCTTTTAGGCTACTTTATAAAAGGATAGGCATTGGAGTTCAAAATCATGTTTAGAAAGCGCTCTTTCAGCCGTAGGCATATCGAAGACAGATTGAGAAAGGACGGAGAGAAGGCGGAGTAAGGAATTAGAATGGTCAAAGGAATTGGTAGACCATTCTTATCTACAACAGATAAGACTATTGAAGTGTTCAAAATCATGAAGAGTCTAAACAAACTGATTAAAGAAAAGCTAGGTAGAACTAGGAAGAGTTGGGAATGAGAGAACTCAGATTGATAGTAAATAGCAAAAGAACTAAAGGTGGCATAACGAAAAATTTCTTCACAGAGCATACGTTCATTGACTGAAAGGATTGTGGAATTAATTTCAATCATTGTTTTCAAAAAGTAATTGAATAAATACTTAAAGAAAAAGCTGCTCAGTTACAAGGGGACAGAGCTGAGGAACGGACTGAACGATTGTTTTTACAGAGGTCTGGCACTGGCTCGATGGATTGAATGGTTCCATTGGTTCATTGTTGCATGAGATCTTTTGCACGAGGTTGACAGGCTGAAATGAGCCTCAGTTTAATGGAACATCTCCTGTACATTCTGTTACCAAACACCCAGTTTCTCAGTCTTGCTAATGTGTCAAACCCAATCATACATATGTTCAAGTTTGGATGTAGTCTAAGATTCAAACATTTCCAAGTTTCCATTTGAGCTAGGTTAAATTACAAATTAAATTACGATAGAAATGTTACCTTAACATATAAAAGATATATTAACCAATGTTTCATTGGGATTTTACTGTTTGAACCAGGAGCCTGCAGCCAAGAGTCCATCACCATCTTGACACCCTTCACGTTCAGGGATTCTGATTTAGAAACTTGCTTAAACAGAGTTGCTATCTCCTCTGGAGGATAGATATGGCTGCCAGCGGGTCAGCAAGCAGAGAGAAGTTAAAAATTTATAGACATTTTTAACCTCTCCCTGCTTCAGTCTGTGGTTTCCTCTTGCTTTAAGAAGAGTATTATCATCCTGGTAAGGAAGGCAAGGAACTTACCTTAATGACTACTGCCCAGTGGCTCTGGCATCTGAAGTACTTTGAGAGGCTGGTCAGGACTTGCACTAACTCCAGCATTCTAAACCACATCAAACTAATGCAATGGCCACAGTAGACGAGGCGGTATTACTGATGAGATAACATGAGAACAGACCCAAGAACACTAGCAGCAGTAAGGCACCTGGCTCATGAAGCCTGCGCAAGGTTCAATATGATCATAGCTGTTCTACCCCAGGTCTCTGTTTCTATACCACTTCTCCATAGCGCTTGATACCCTCTTTTTAAAAATGTGTCCATAGTACCTTCTCTAAATACCTTCAGTGATGTAGACTTTGCAACCCTTTTCAGTAGAAAATTCCACAAATGCACCACACCCCTCTATATGAAAAGAAATTTCTGTATATCTTAGTTTTCAATGACTGCTTCCTTAAATTGCAATTATGTCCTTTGGTTCAAGACTATCTCCAAGATTCCGACACTAATGAAAATATTTCCACATTTACCTTTTCACACTTCCAGAGGATCTTTATTTGTTTAAATGAGATCACTCTTTATCTAAATTCAAAACATATAGGTTTAATATTTTTAATTGTTCTTGATATGACAACTCTCTCATCCCAGAAAGTAGCCCAGTGTGTCTCCTCAGGACTGCCTCCAATGCTAGTATAACATCTCTTACCTAAGGAATCCAAATCTGTCCAAGTAGTCTTGGTACAGCCTCTCTAACATTCTATGCAGTTGTAACAATGTTCTCTATTTTTAAAATCCAACCGCTGACTATGAATGCTAATATGGCATTTGGCCTTCTACCTATTTGTTTCATCTCCATAATAACTTTTTGCATATCATGCACAAGAGCACCCAGAATCCTGTGATCCACACATTTGAATTCCCTCTCCATTTAAACAAGTCTCCCTTTTGATTCCTTCTACCAAAATGAATGACCATACACATTTTTACATTAAATTTCATTTGCCAGATTTTTATCCACTTACTATATCCCGTTTATCTCCAAATATCCGCATTGTAGAATGCTCTCCCACCCATTATTATGTCATCAATAAACCTGGATACAAGACGGCTTACCCCCTTACCCACTCTTTAATATAGATAGTAAGTAACTGAGGGCCAAGAATTGATCTTGAGAGTATTCCACTATTGAAAAAGCATGTATTTATTCCAACTGCAATGAATAATGTTTATTATTTTATATAATAAAAAATCTTCAATACATGTTGTTTCCCTTATTACCTTGAGCTTTTACATTGTGTACGAAGCATTTTATGTGGTACCTTATCAAATGCCTTCTGGAAATCCAAATGTACTACATCGACAGGTCTACAGGTTACCATGTATCAACTCTCATTGTTATATCCTTGAAGAAATCTATCTAATTTAATAAAGATCATTTGCCTTTCATAAAACTATGGTGACTATTTATATGACTGTTTCTTCCTCAACTGCACCTTCTCCAACTATAGCTAATGACCTATAGTTTCCTGTTCTACCCTTTTGAACAACGAGTTACATTTGGAGTTTGGAAATCTACAGATTCCTTCCTCAATGAACCTTAAGAAACTTCAACCGACATTTGGACCTGGTGACTTGTTCGCTTTTAGTCACATACATTTTTTCCAATATATTGTCCCTCATGACAAGAATTGTTACTATTTGAAACTAGTCCATTTGAATCTAATTCATTTATTATCCTTTGAATATATTCAATATCTGCCACCATAAAGACCAGCAAAGCACTGGTTGAAAACATCTTCTATTTCCTTGTTTTTTTGTTATTAATTATTGTATATATATTATAACTACTCTATTTGTTTGCTTTGTTATTTCTTGCCAGTTTACTCTCATAATTGACCAATGCTGGTTCCTGAAAAAATTCCAGTCCACTGGTCCACCACTAGTTTTTGACACTGTATAATCTAGTTTTTGATTTAATGTTTTCCTTGACCTTTTTTGTTAACCACAGATGGTTTCTTTCTCACCAAGACCCTCTTCTGATTGAGGTAAGTTCCTGCTGAGCAGCTGCTTAAATATCTGGCAGTGTTCAGCTACAGACCTTTCCTTCTTTATATTTTCCCAGTCCACTCTAAGCAATTCTTCTTTCATATCTTTGTAATTTCATTATTTAAGTTACGGACAGTGGTTTGGGATCACAGGTGTTCACCATCAAACTATATATGAATTCTACTACGTTGCAATCACTAGTCCATAGAAGGTCCTAAACTACTAGTTCTGTTATACTAATGCTGCCTCAGTGCATGTGGTCAAATCTAAGGTAGGTTGTATCCATGTAGGCTTGAAATATATTGCTCTAAGCAATAAGCCCTGATATACTTCATAAATTTCACTTTCATAGTATCCTTGCCAAATTGTTTAATCAAAAATACAGAGTAAAATCACCCATTACAATTACAGCTCCCTTCTTTGACACTTCCCTGTTTACCCTACAATGGGGTTAAACTTTGAGGGCATACAGACTTCCCCTACTTGTGGTTTCTTTTCCATTATTTCCATCCAAAATGATTCCAGATCATGATCCACTGCATCAATATCACTACTCACCACTGGACTGATATCTACCTTGGCTAGTAATGCTACCACACCTTCTTTCCTTCTTTGTGCACTCTTTTGGAATACAGTATTGAAAACTATGAACTATTAAATTCCCAGTCCTGGTCACTCTATAATCACATCTTAAAACAGCTGGAGATCAATCTCATTTATTTCTGCTTGTGTTATCAACTCAGCTATCATCTTACAACTGCCATGTGTTTTCATATAAAACTTTTAACATTTGACTTTTTGCAGTTTTAATTTACACCATTTTTTGGGCACTTTTGCTTATATTTTCTGTCCCATCCTCTCATATCTTGGTTTTCATTCTCCCTTTCACTATCTTGTGCCATTGCTCTCTTATTGCTTTATGACTTATTACACTTCCACCACTTGACTTTTCCCATTCCAACACAACCAATCAGTTAAAGCCCTATCTACACTATTTGTGCAATTAGCTAGTACATTGATCTCAGCATGTTTCAAATGAAGCCATTCCCCATGGATTAGCTTTCTTTTTCTCTAGTATGGGTGCCAGTGCCCCATGACTAAAACCCATTTTTCCCATACCAATGTTTGAACTTATTTACTTCTCTAATCTTATTTAATCCTCTGTCAATTACTTTCTTCATTCTGCTTTTCAAATAGGCCCTGAGCTTCTCATAATCCCTCAGCCAAAGCTTTTTCCTAAACCTAGTCAGTAGTTCCTGAACAGAGCACGACAAACGTATCTACCCCCTTCGACTCTAAATTTCTTTCCTGCCTAGAATAAAGGTCCTTAACCTTGGAACAGGGTGGTCTCTGTTTTCACTGCAAAATAGATTGTATGTTCCCCTAACTATGCCATCCCATATGACTACGCAAACAACAGGAATTCTGCAGATGCTGGAAATTCAAGCAACACACATCAAAGTTGCTGGTGAACGCAGCAGGCCAGGCAGCATCTCTAGAAAGAGGTGCAGTCGACGTTTCAGGCCGAGACCCTTCTGACGAGGGTCTCGGCCTGAAACGTCAACTGCACCTCTTCCTAGAGGTGCTGCCTGGCCTGCTGCGTTCACCAGCAACTTTGATGTGTGTTGCATCCCATATGACTACTTCATTTTTCCCCTCTCACTCCACTTGAATACCCCTGCTGCTCTGGATAGTTTGTGCATTCTTCCTGCTGGTTCCAGCCTCATCTAAAAAGGGAGCAAGAATGTCCATTGGACAAGTCTGTGATTGTTGTTGAACATCCATTTGTCTAACTTTCAGTAATGTCTCCCCCCCCGTCCCCCTTCTCTCTTTTACCTTTCCCCATTTGAGCTTCCCTCCTACACTTTCTCTTCTCCTTACCTGCCCATCAGCTCTCTCTGGTGTCCCTCCCCTTTCCCATTCTCTCATGGTCTACTGTCCTCGATATCAGGTTTCTTCTTCAGCCCCTTTCCTCTTCCGTCTATCACCTACCAGCTTCTCACTTCACCCCTCCCCCACCCAGCCACATTCCCCCTCAACTAATTTCACTTATCACCTGCCAGCTTGTATTCCTACCCCTCCCCCCCCCACCCCCACCTTTTTGTTCTGGCTTTTTCCCACTTTCGTTCCAGTCTTGACCTGAAGTGTCAACTGTTCACTCCTCTCCATTGATGCAGTCAAACCTGCTGTATTCCTCCAGCATTCTGTATGTGTTGCACTGGATTTCCAGCATTTGCAGAATCTCTTGTGTTTATGATCATTGTGAGATTTGTAGTGAATGACTATACACACGGAGGAGTCAGGAAAAACAGAAAAAAAATGGCTGAATGGCCCTATACAATTAATGCTTCCACATAATCTCTTTTCAGATGTCAATCAATTTCCCTTGCATTTCCAACATATTCTGCATTTGTTGTAGCTTAACGTAATTAGCCTGAGGATTGGATTATGGTTTGGTCTTTCGTTTAGTTTTAGTGACCCCAGTTCCAAAAATGCAACCTACATTCTGCCTGCATTTTGCTGATGCAAGTATTGGAATGTGTTCAGCTTAGAGTGTTGGTTTGGCTGAGATCAGCAATGGCTTGCAGCCTGCCCTACATGAATGATTAACAGACATTCAGGATGACATCTACAAAGTTAGCCTAGTGGATGATAAATGCCTGGCTCCTCTGCATTGATTTGAATTGAGATTGATTTCATATGGGGAATAGGTGATACAGTGGCTTTCACTTCTAGAATTTGGGTTCAAAACAAGTCCATACCAAAGAGAAGAAAGTTTCCTCTGCTATTTATAAAAGTCCCAAATGAATTGAGTTCGGCCCGTATTCATTCAATTCCTAAAGGGTACATGCTGAAAAAGTAAAAATGTCTTTAATTTAACAAGAATTAGCATTGCCATACAGATACCATAGGGTTGCAGGAGGTGCTCCTTTCAGTCACCATTGGAGCTTTGGGTATCTCAGTACATTAGCATGGAAATCTTTCTCTAAATTCCATCCATTTTGTACTGTCCTTTAAAGAATGACTCAAATCCTAGCTCATTGATGTTTGTTCACATACATGCTCCAGGGTTATTTCAATCAATTTTCCATAATTTTCTGTTTCGTATTCAAGGAGTCAGCAGTTAACCTCGATGAGTATGCCTCAGCTGTCACGGACTTTATCTGGAAATGCACAGAGGACTGTGTGTCTCGCAAGATGATCCGGGTATTCCCTAACCAGAAACTTTGGATGAATTATGAGGTCAAGTCCCTTTTGAAGGCTAGAGCTGAGGCTTTTAGGTCCAGGGATACCAGTCGCTACACGGAATCCAGGCGTGAACTCCGGAAAGCCATTAAGGGCGCCAAGAGGCAATACCGAGCCAAGTTGGAAGCCCAGGCTAACCAGAGAGATGCCAGTAGACTATGGCAGGGTCTAAGTGAGATCACTGGGCGCAAAGAAAAGGCTGGGAATATCAATAACTGTGGCACTTCTCTTCCTGATGAACTTAACGTATTCTATGCAAGATTCGAACAGAAGAGGAGTGTCCCACTCCCTCCAAATGAACCGGACCTGGTGGCATTGAGATTCATTGTCACTGAGGAGGACATTAGAAGGGCCTTCCTGAAGATAAATCCAAGAAAGGTGATGGGCCCAGCTGGCGTCCCAGGATGGGTGCCCCGGGCCTGTGCAAGCGAGCTAGCTGGAGTGTTTGCTGACACCTTCAACTGCTCCTTGCTTCAGTCTAAGACCCCTCCTGTTTTAAGAAGGCAACGATAATCCCGGTGCCGAAGAAGAGCAAGATGGCATGCATGAATGACTATCGACCTGTGGCTCTGACATCAATTGCTATGAAGTGCTTCAAGCAATTGGTTATGGCACACATCAACCACAGCCTACCGGTCAACCTCGACGCTTTGCAATTCGCCTACCGGAGCAACAAGTCAACAGCAGATGCCATCTCTCTGGCCCTACATTCCTCCTTGGAACACCTGGAGAATAAAGACGCATATGTAAGGCTCCTTATCATTGACTACAGCTCTGCCTTTAATACTATCATTCCAAATAAACTGGTTCCTAAGCTCCGGAACCTGGGCCTTAGCACTCAGATCTGCAGCTGGATCTTCAACTTCCTCACAGACAGGACCAGGGGAAGCTCTCCTCTACAATCACTCTGAGCACCGGTGCCCCACAAGGCTGTGTACTCAGCCCCCTGTTGTACTCACTGTACACCCATGATTGTGTAGCCAAGTTTCCATCAAACTCAATATACAAGTTTGCTGATGACACCACAATTGTAGGCCGTATCTCGAGTAATGACGAGTTTGAGTACAGAGAGGAAATTAAGAACCTGGTGGCATGGTGCAAAGACAATAACCTATCCCTCAACGTCAGCAAGACAAAGGAATTGGCTGTTGACTTCAGAAGGAGTAGCAGACTGCACAACCCCATTTACATCGGTGATGCGCAAGTGGAACAGGTCAAAAGCTTTAAGTTCCTCGGGGTCAATATCACAAATAACCTGACTTGGTCCAACCAAGCAGAGTCCACTGTCAAGAAGGCCCACCAGCACCTTTACTTCCTGAGAAAGCTAAAGAAATTTGGCTTGTCCCCTAAAACCCTCATTAATTTTTATAGATGCACTGTAGAAAGCATTCTTCTAGGGTGTATCACAACATGGTATGGAAGTTGTCCTGTCCAAGACTGGAAGAAGCTGCAGAAGATTATGAACACAGCCCAGCACATCACATAAACCAATCTTCCGTCCTTGGAGCAACACACATCAAAGTTGCTGGTGAACGCTGCAGGCCAGGCAGCATCTCTAGGAAGAGGTACAGTCGACGTTTCAGGCCCAGACCCTTCGAGACTGACGAAGGGTCTCGGCCTGAAACGTCGACTGTACCTCTTCCTAGAGATGCTGCCTGGCCTGCAGCGTTCACCAGCAACTTTGATGTGTGTTGCTTGAATTTCCAGCATCTGCAGAATTCCTGTTGTTTCCGTCCTTGGACTCACTTTACACCGCACGCGGTCGGAGCAGTGCTACCAGGATAATCAAGGACACGACCCACCCAGCCAACACACTTTTCGTCCCTCTTCCCTCCAGGAGAAGGCTCAGGAGCTTGAAGACTCGTACGGTCAGATTTGGGAACAACTTCTTTCCAACTGTGATAAGACTGCTGAACAGATCCTGACCCAGATCTGGGCCGTACCTTCCAAATATCCGGGCCTGCCTCTCGGTATTTTTGCACTACAAGGTTTTGGAATAAGTGGTTGTTTAAATTGAGCAACATATAAAATGCAGGAGGAACACAGCAGGTCAGGCAGCATCTACTGAAATGAATAAGTCGATGTTTCAGGCCAAGGCTGTTCATTGAGACTGGAAAGGAAGGGGGAAGATGTCAGAATAAGAGGGGAGGGGGAGGAGGACAAACTAGAAGGTGATAGGTGAAGCCAGGTGGGCGGGAGAGGGGGAATGAAGTAAGAAGCTGAGAGGTGGTAGGTGGAAAAAGTAAAGGGCTGGAGAAAAAGGAATCTGATAGGAGAAGAGAGTGGACCAAGGGAGAAAGAGAAGGAGGCGGGGCATCAGGAGGAACTGATAGGCAGGTGAGGAGAAGAAGAAAAAGGCCAGAGTGAGGAATTGAAGAAGAGGGATGGGGGAGGGAGAACAAATTACCAGAAGTTGGAGAAATCGATGTATGTCATCAGGCTGGAGGCTACCTAGATGGAATATGAGATGTTGCTTCTCCAACCTCAGAGTGGCCTTGTCATGTCAGAAAAAGAGGCCATGCACTGACATGTCAGAATGGGAGCAGGATTAGGAATTAGAATGATTGGCCACTGGGAAATCCTGCTTTTGTAGATGGAGTGGAGATGCTTGTTCAGTGGGAGGTTTACACAGGTTTAATTTTTTGTTGCAACCACATATAATATGAAATAAAACAATGAAGAATTTGTACATCAATAAACAAGGTCTCAAAAATCCTTGTTTTAATTACATAATAATTGATAGTTAATGTGTTACCTTGTTTTGTTCTATCAAGATACAGATCTATTATCGATGGGAATACTTATCTGAGCTCACCATGGATCTACAGTGAGGCAAAATTTCGGTTGTGGGGTAATTTATTCAATTTTATTGACTGACCTGCTGGTGATGGACCACATGTGAAAGAAGTCAGAGAGACAGCCATCTGATTCCTGAAGATAGAAGTGACATCAATTATCGGAAAAATCCATGTTCACAGTCAATTGTAATAATGTGCAGAAGGAAAGATATAGAACATCAAGGTAATGTATTAACTGATTTATATAAGTATTAGTTTATATCAATGCTAGGCTTACCAAAAGTAAATAATAGTAACCCCTTTATAGCCATGGGCAAAACAAGTTTGCATTTATCACTCACAATGAACGATTATACTGTAAGTAAGGTGAACTTTGATTTTGACTGTCACTCTCTATTTAAGGTATGCTGAGGAACTAAAGACCTTAATAATGTAGATCTGCAATTGCACCCTTGCTACTAAAAGACACATTAGGACATGTTTGATAATTATTATATCGTTCAGTTGGAGAGGTCTTATTATTATTTCAGCACTCAGATATGATTAGATATTGCACACAGAACATAAGGCTATAATTGTATTTATGTATGAATGTAATTATTTATTTATTGATTGATTAATTGATTGAGATACAGCACGGAGTAGGCCTTCTGGCCCTTTGAGCCATGCCGTCGAGCAATCCCCCAATTTAATGCTAGCCTAATCACGGGACAATTTACAATGACTAATTAATCTATCAATCGTTAAGTCTTTGGACTGTGGGATGAAACCAGAGCACCCAGAGAAAAGCCATGCGGTCAGGGGAAAATGTACAAACTTCTTACAGACAGCAGCGGGAATTGAACCGGGGTCACCTGTGCTGTAAAGCATTGTGCTAACCACTACGCTGCTGTGCTGTTTTTATCAAGATAAAAGAAACAGATGGAATTGTCTTGCAGTTACTGTAATTCAGTAAAGATTAACAAAGGAAAAATCAGAAACAGTTTCCCTTAAAATGCAAGTGTTTCTAAGATTTAAGGTAGGTAACTTTTAGCAGTGTGCCTTTAATATGGGAAACATTCTAGGGGTGCTTCATAGTTATAATCAATTAAAGCAGGGTGGAGTATATGCCCTGTATATCTCAATGGTGCTGAGGTGGAGCTGATTGAGAGCTTCAAGTTCTGAGGTGTGAATATCACCAATAGTTGTCCTGGTCCAACAACGCAGATATTATAGCCATGAAAGCACACAAGCACCTCTTCTTTCTCAGGATGCTCAGGAAAATTTGTATGTTGTAGCGGTGTGCTACACACAGCGCTAGAATAACCACACGGAGTTGGTGAGTTGGAGTTGCGATGAAAGAGATTTATTCAAACTTTGCAGCCTGCTTTAAAGCCTTCCTGTTCCCGCCCTCCCTGGACGGAACTGCTGTGAGGAATGTATATCCCCAGACCCTTTCCGCGTGCGGAATTTTCCCCCTGCTGGTGAAGATGGCCTGGCGCCCTTTTTGGGGCTGGCCCTCTGCCTGCGCGCGGTGTTGTGAGCCGGTTCGTGGGTGCCAGAAAGTGGGTCGCCACATAACCCCCCCCCCCAGAACCGGCGATACCCCCCCCAATGTCCACAGTCTGGATCGGCCTCTGTTTGGGAGATCTGCCCCTGCGCCGCGGTGCCTGAGCCTGGATCGGCTGCGCCAAGTCCACATGGGCCGGTTTGAGTCGGTTCACCGTGAAAACCTCCTCTCTCCCCCCAATGTCCAGCACGAACGTGGACCCGTTGTTCCTGATCACCTTAAACGGCCCCTCGTAGGGCCGCTGTAGCGGTGCCCGGTGTCCGCCCCGTCGTACAAAAAGAAACTTACAGTTCTGCAGGCCTTTGGGTACGCAGGTCGGGCTCTGTCCGTGCTGTGAAGTGGGGATGGGGGCCAGGTTACCGAGCCTCTCCCGTAGTCTGTTCAGGACTGCTGCGGGTTCTTCCTCTTGCCCCCTTGGGGCTGGTATGAACTCCCCTGGGACGACCAGGGGTGCGCCGTACACCAACTCAGCCGACGAGGTGTGCAGATCCTCTTTGGGCACCGTGCGGATTCCGAGCAGGACCCAGGGAAGTTCGTCCACCCAGTTAGGCCCCTCCAGGCAGGCCATGAGAGCCGACTTCAGGTGACTGTGGAAGCGCTCCACTAGTCCGTACAACTGTGGGTGGTAGGCAGTTGTGTGGTGTAGTTGCGATCCTAAAAGGCTGGCCATAGCTGACCACAGGCTGGAGGTGAACCGGACGCCCCTGTCGGAGGTAATGTGGGCTGGTACCCCGAAGCGGGCTACCCAGGTTGCGAGCAGTGCTCAGGCGCAGGATTCGGAAGTGGTGTCGGTGAGTGGGACTGCCTCTGGCCATCTGGTGAACCGGTCTATCATAGTTAGGAGGTACTGCGCTCCTCGTGACACTGGTAGGGGCCCCACGATATCCACATGGATGTGGTCGAACCTCCGGCGGGTGGGTTCAAACCGCTGCGGCGGAGCCTTGGTGTGCCGCTGCACCTTGGCCGTTTGGCACTGCATGCACGTTTTGGCCCATTCACTGACCTGTTTACGGAGCCCATGCCACACGAATCTGTTGGCGACCAGCTAGATGGTTGTCCTGATGGAGGGGTGCGCTAAGTTGTGAATGGACTCGAAAACCCGCCGGCGCCAGGCTGCTGGGACGACGGGGCGGGGTTGGCCGGTAGCTACGTCACATAGTAGGGTTCTCTCACCTGAGCCTACGGGGAGGTCTTGGAGCTGCAAACCGGAGACTGCAGTCCTGTAACTGGGGATCTCAGCGTCTGCCTGCTGTGCCTCTGCCAGCACTGCATAGTGCACCCCCTGGGACAGGGCCTGTATGGTAGGTCTGGATAGTGCATCCGCCATGACGTTGTCCTTTCCAGAGACATGCCAGATGTCCGTCGTGTACTCGGAGATGTAGGACAGATGTCGCTGCTGGCGGGACGACCAGGGGTCGGACACCTTCGTGAACGCAAAGGTAAGCGGTTTGTGGTCTGTGAACGTGGTGAAGGGCCTACCTTCGAAGGAAGTACCTGAAATGCCGGATTGCCAGGTATAGTGCCAATAGCTCCCAGTCGAAAGCACTGTATTTGAGTTCGGGTGGTCATAGGTGTTTGCTGAAGAATGCCAGGGATTGCCAGCGACCCTCGATGAGTTGTTCCAGCACTCCACCGACTGCTGTGTTGGATGTGTCCACCGTGAGGGCAGTAGGAACGTCCGTTCTGGGGTGCACTAGCATCGCGGCGTTTGTCAAGGCTTCTTTGGTTTTAACGAAAGCGGCTGCGGCCTCTTCGTCCCAGGTAATGTCCTTGCCCTTACCCGACATTAGAGTGAACAGGGGTCGCATGGTTCGGGCTGCTGAGGGGAGGAAACGGTGGTAGAAATTCACCATACCCACGAATTCCTGCAGGCCTTTGATTGTGTTGGGTCGGGGGAAGTTGCGGACCGCGTCTACCTTGGCAGGCAGTGGGGTTGCCCCGCCTTTAGTAATCCTGTGGCCCAGGAAGTCGATGGTATCGAGTCTGAACTGGCATTTGGCTGGATTGATTGTAAGGCCGAATTCGCTCAGGCGGGAGTAGAGCTGGCGGAGGTGGGACAGATGCTCCTGCCGACTACTGCTGGCTATGAGGATGTCGTCCAAATAGATGAATGCAAAGTCCAGGTCGCGTCCCACCGCGTCCATTAGCCGCTGGAAAGTCTGTGTGGCATTCTTTAGACCAAACGGTATTCGGAGGAATTCGAGAAGTCCGAACGGGGTGATGAGTGCTGTTTTGGGGATGTCGTCCGGATGTACCGGGATTTGATGGTATCCCCGGATGAGGTCTGCCTTGGAAAAGATCCTTGCGCCGTGTAGGTTTGCTGCAAAGTCTTGAATGTGCGGCACAGGGTAGTGGTCTGGCGTTGTGGCCTCGTTCAGTCTGCGGTAGTCACCGCATGGTCTCTAGCCCCCCGTTGTCTTGGGCACTATGTGCAGGGGGGAGGCCCATGGGCTGTCGGACTGTCGTATGATCCCCAATTCCTCCATCTTCTTGAACTCCTCCTTCGCCAGTCGGAGCTTGTCCGGGGGAAGCCTTCGAGCACGGGCATGGAAGTGCGGTCCCTGGGTCGGGATGTGGTGCTGTACTCCGTGTCTGGGCATGGCTGCCGTGAACTGCGGCGTCAGTACTGATGGGAAATCTGCCAGGACCCTGGTGAATTCACCGTTGGACAGCGTGATGGAGTCCAGGTGTGGGGCTGGCAACTTCGCTTCACCCAGGGAGAACATTTGAAAAGTCTTGGCGTGGACTAGTTGCTTCCCTTGCAGGTCGACCAGCAGGCTGTGGGCTCGCAGAAAATCCGCCCCCAGGAGTGGTTGGGCCACGGCGGCCAGTGTGAAGTCCCACGTGAACTGATAGGTAGAAGCACCATTGTTCGTTGGACTCCTCACTCCCATCGCGGGGTTTCGTAGGCTCTGCTGCCGGGCCTGGTCTGGTCTGTTGTTGGGTACGCGGCTTGGTGATCTGTGCGACGGACGCCCCTCTCTCCTTCTTGGCATTCCACAACACATCTGCTCGGGCCACCACCTCCTGGGGGTCGCTGAAATCTGTGTCAGACAGCAGCAGGCGTATGTCCTCGGGCAGTTGCTCTAGGAACGCCTGCTCAAACATGAGGCAGGGTTTGTGTCCTTCAGCCAGGGCCAGCATCTCGTTCATTAATGCTGACGGCGGCCTGTCTCCCAAACCATCCAGGTGCATTAAGCGGCGTGCTCGTTCGCGCCGTGAGAGTCCGAAAGTCCTTATGAGCAGGGCTTTGAATGCTGTGTATTTGCCGTTCTCCGGGGGCGACTGTATAAACTCCTCAACTTGTGCAGCAGTCTCTTGGTCGAGGGAGCTCAGCACGTAGTAGTAGCGAGTGGACTCCGAGGTTATCTGCCGAATGTGGAATTGAGCTTCTGCCTGTTCCAACCACAGACAGGATCTCAGCGGCCAAAAGCTCAGCAGTTGTAACGAAACTGCATGAACAGATGCAGTGTCGGTCATCTCTGGCCCAAATATCGTTTGGGCCGTCGGGGTCACCAAATGCAGCAGTGTGCTATACACAGCGCTAGAATAACCACACAGAGTCGGTGAGTTGGAGTTGCGATGAAAGAGATTTATTCAGACTTCACAGCCTGCTTTAAAGCCTTCCCGTTCCCGCCCTCCCTGGGCGGGACTACTGTGGGGAATGCATATCCCCAGACCCTTTCCGCGCGCGGGATTTTCCCCCTGCTGGTGAAGATGGCCTGGCGCCCTTTTTGGGGCCGGCCCTCTTCCTGCGCGCGCTGTTGTGAGCCGGTTCGTGTGCTAGAAAGTGGGTCGCCACAATGTCCCCATTGATCCTCATCAATTTTTATAGATGCACCTCAGAAAGTGTCCACTCCGGAGGCATCACAGCTTGCTATGGCAGCTGCTCTGTCAAGACCACAGGAAATTGTAGAGTTATGAACACAGCCCTCTCTATGACAAAAACCAACCTCCCCTTCAGCATAATCAAAGACCCCCTCCACAATGGTCATTCTCTCTTCTCTTTTCCATTGGGCAGAAAATACAAAAGTGACAACATGTACCATCAAAATTAGAGGCAACCTCCACCCCGTTGTCCTAAGACTCTTCAATAGACCTCTTGTATGATAAAGGTGAACTTCTAATATATTAATCCATCTTATCGGGGCCATGCTTACCTGCCCTGCACTTCCTCTGAAACTTAAACTGTAACACTCTCTTCTGCATTTTGTTATTGCTTTTCCCTTTGCATTACCATAATGTATGTTTAGAATGTTCTGTATGGATGGCGTGCAAAACAGTTTTTCACTGTATCTTAGTACATAGTGTCTGATAGTAATAAAGCAGTGACAACAAGCCAGAGGTCACTAGGACAAGTGGTTTCCTAGACGTCATGTTCACACTTGTCCCCAAGCCAGACATTCCAGATTTCAATAGGTCCAAGCAAATGTCAGAAGCCAGATTTCTGGTGGATCATCAAAAATGCCGATGCAAGAGCAGCTTTCTCTGTTGCATAGAAAAGAGAACAGTACCGCAAAGGAAGAGGTACTTCGACCCACCACATCTGCACTGACCATGTTGCCTATGTAAACTAATCCCATCAGCCTCACATGGGCTATAACTCTCTATTCGCTGTTCATTCGTGCGTTTGTCTTAATGCTGCTTACATGTTGCTATCGTACCTGCTTCTACCACAATCCATATATGTTCCAGGTACCTACCACTCATTGTATTTTTAAAAAATTGCTTCACAAATCTCCTTTAAACTTTCCCCCTCTCCCTTTAAACCCAAGCCTTCTAATATTTGATACTTCCACACTCTGTCTACGCTATTTGCACTTTTTATAACTTGAAGAACTTCTATCAAGTTTGTCCATTCTCTCTTGATAGTCAGTGCACTCCAATCCATTCAACACCCTGGTGAACTTCTTCTGCAAGCTCTCCAAGGCCTGTACATCCTTTTTATAATGTGGTGACGAAAAATGCACACAAAATTACAAATGGAGCCTAACTATACATTTACAGTATAGAGCTGCACTATCACTTGCGAACTTTTACATTCAATTCCCAACTGATAATGGAAAGTATGCCTTCTTGAACACCAATCCCCTTGTGTTGCCACTTTAACAGAACTACAGAAGCGCACCACAAGATCACTCTGCACATCAATACTCCCAATGATTCTGCTGTTTACTATATACCTTCTTCTTTACTTTAACCTTCCGAAACGTATCACTGGACTAAACTTATTCTGTTAGTTCTCTCTCCTAACTTCTAATTGATCTAATTCCTACTGTACCCTTTGAAAACTTTCCTTGTCATGCACAACTCTACCGATTTTCATGTCAACTGCAAATTTACTATCAGTCCTCCTATATCTTATGCAAGTTATTAATATATATTACAAACAACACAGGTTCTAGCACTGATATTTTGGAACGCCACAGTTCACCAACCTCCAGTCAGAAAAAAAAGCAGTCAACTGTATGTGTAGGGGGAATACAGCAACATACTACCAGACTTTTGAAACCCCTGTACAAGGTTGTAAAATGGGAAAGGTATGATGGTGTGTAATTTTCTGAGAAATTATGATCTTTGTTGTTGACATTGTTTGATTATTTTTATTCTACAAATGACTCTGAACACTGTGGCCTGCACAGTAGAGGTAGATGGTGGTACTGATGTGGCAACTACTGGCATTGCTAAACAATCTTGCCATGCTTCATCTAGAAAGCTCACTGCCAGTAGTGTCGCCACTGAGCTATTCATTGAACGAGAATTACAGCAGCTAAATACTTGGGGGGAAAGCACACTCTGTGAACTCTGGAATGTATTTGAACCATCTGCAATGAGCTGTAAAACTGCCCAATCGGGTCTTCTGATAACAGCAGAGTACTGCTCCAGCACAGACACGAACTGCAATAAGGGGACGTGATGCTTTCAGCTTTGTGCTGTGAATCTTTAACAATGGTTTTGGGTGGCAACCAAAAGCAATAGTTATACCAGTAAGGGAGAAAACTTATGACATCAAAACGTATTGCGAGTTAGGGTACTGATAGTAAATTTTGGATGAATTTGTTAATAGCTGCCAGAACCCACCTCTAAATTAACAGTTAGGTGAATGAAGTAAAATGTAACCCAGCATCAGGTCTATCCTTCAGTATTTATGCTTTCCTCATTCAAAAGTCATTTAAAATCTACTATGAATCTGAGGCAGTCAGCCAACACTGACAGGATAGGTTCTTTAAGTCCCGGGATTTCTCGGCAACCATTTTTTCACGACACCTCTGCTTTGCCTTGACAAATGACTTACTTCTTGAGTACAAATTGCTAACATCTTAGCTTCACATATATCACAGTATCAAGGCCCCTGGTGCCTGTCATTTGTAACTGAGGAGATTTTCTTTGCACTTCTCTTTCCTCAGACATTTATTACTTGTACACGTGCTTTCCATCAGTACAGATATCAACAGAACACACCGCAAAGATGACAAATCAGGGCAGGGCATTGGTTCTTCCAATACAGAATAAGAGATTAAATTGTAAAATCCTAGAGGCACTGGGATGGATCTCAACAATTACTGCAAACATGAAACACCTGCTGACTAAGATGGATGGATTCTGTCTGAGTAAAGCTTGGATCTGATGGTTATCAACGGGTCCCCGCTCTCCAAGTACATGGTAGAATCACTGGCAATGGCTGGATTTCATTCACAAATTGATGATGTGAAGTTTGTTTTCCTCATCTGTCTGATTAGTGTACATATTTATCACCAATCACGCACTTTGTTATTAATGCCAAACAGTATTTTCTCCAGTCTTTATCTTTCTCGAAGTGCCCCCTCTCTCACAATATTCCTGGCTCTGCCTTTTAATATCAGGTTTTTTACCTGTGTTCTGCTTTTCTCTGTCTTCATGATATGATATTGTATCTGCTTCTAACTATCAATGTGTATGTGTGCATTGCCTATTTTTATCCAGTCTTTCTTCGGGGGGGGGGGGGTTATTAAAATGAATGTTTGAGCTAATTGTTTCTGAGACATGCCAGAAGAATTGCATGTTCTTTCATGGGCTTATGTATTACCAAGTGCTTTTCATAGCAGAATTCAGCAACGATGCAAGAAATTTTGTTAAAGACGTTATGACTCTGCTCTCTGGATCTATAAACAATTTACATAGACCTTCATAAGATCAGCTCTCACCAAGCTTTGAAACATAATAAGTATCCTCGAAAATTTTGTTCCACTCTCTCTAGTATTGTCGCAAATTTATTAAATGACATTTATATATACATCCTTGAAATTATCCCATAGATACAGGCATTCTCTGGAGCCTTAGGCTAGCTTACAATTGTCACATAATGGCAGAGTATTTAAGTTCATTTAAGTTTTCATTAATTTAATATTTAGATACTTTCCAGCTGAAACCTGAAAGGGAATGCTCAAGAACAGATCCTTAGCTGCTTCCTTTCCTCAACTTGGGGTCACTGAAGCTAATGGATCCAATGACTCCTTCAACAATGGGGCCTTTTATTACTCCTCCGAGGTGGCAAAAAGGTTAACATAGAAAACAAGCAAGTTCAGATTTGATCCCACACACACAATGCTGGAGGAACTCAGCAAGTCAACAGCATCTATGGAGGGGAATAAACATTTGCCATTTCAGGTAGAGACATTGACTGCTTATTCCCCTCCAGACAGCCAGCCTGACTTGCTGAGGTCCTCCAGCATTTTGCATGTGTTGCTGAAGACTTCAAGCATCTACAGAATCTCTTGTGCCTATGATTCCAACCACAGTTCTTTTATTAATATAAATTAAATTGACTGAGAACATGGCAAGCTCAGGGTGCATACTGGGGGTCAAAGAACACTGAGGCTGTCTACAAGAAGGGTCAGAGCCATCTCTATTTCCTGAGGAGACTGAGGTCCTTTAACATCTGCCAGACGGTGCTGAGGATGTTCTATGAGTCTGTGGTGGCCAGTGCTATCATGTTTGCTGTTGTGTGCTGGGGCAGCAGGCTGAGGGTAGCAGACACCAACAGAATCAACAAACTCATTCGTAAGGCCAGTGATGTTGTGGGGATGGAACTGGACTCTCTGACGGTGATGTCTGAAAAGAGGATGCTGTCCAAGTTGCAAGCCATCTTGGACAATGTCTCCCATCCACTACATAATGTACTGGGTGGGCACAGGAGTACATTCAGCCAGAGACTCATTCCACTGAGATGTAACACAGAGCGTCATAGGAAGTCATTCCTGCCTGTGGCCATCAAACCTTACAACTCCTGGACTTATTTCCTGGCATAATTTACATATTACTATTTAACTATTTATGGTTTTATTACTATTTATTATTTATGGTGCAACTGTAACGAAAACCAATTTCCCCCGGGATCAATAAAGTATGACTATGACTATGAACAGGGTGTATAGTAAATATGAGGAGCTTCATGTCACTTAGTTACTGGGCAATGACAAGAATATTGACTGTCTCTGAATTAATTATCTATTTACTTTCCAACTGTTCAACAGGAATAAAACCATATAAAAAGGGATTCACAGATATGCAATTGGACTGAAGATTAATTAGTTTTCCAGAGCATCTTAAAAGATATGCGGTCCATGTTTTCCCATGTTTGCAATCTGTCAATTTTGCTCCTGCTATATACATATAACTATGTATGGAAAATATTCATTGATCTCAGATAGATATTTCTGCTTATTGGAGGAGTAGTAAGAATACCTCCCGGTAACTTCTGTAGCTAAACAACATCAGGCTCAGAATAAATAGGGTTCAACCTATGAATTGAGCAACTAGTGCAAATACCAAGTTATCTAAGCACCAGCATGGATCTACCAATTGACATCAGCAATTTGCTGTCAGGGAGGAGAAAATTATTTAATAATCTCACTCCTTCCACTTAGTTTCCAGTGACCCTGCAGGAGGTAACCCTGTTAATATCTGATGAGGGCAATTATAATCTCTCTGTGGTTAATTAACCTAACATGACTCATTTGCGAGTTTGATGTTTGAAAATAGTAACTAGAAAGCAGCTTAGTGGAAGGCAAGGTAGCATAGCAAGCAGTGAAGGTCAGCAGGAAATATATATAGGACAAAAAATGTCTGAGAAATTGAAGACAATTAGCTTGTTATGAACAAGTTTGCTTACTTAGTCATAATTAATATGGAGGTTTATTTATATTTAAATTGACAGTCAAAACAATTCTGAAACAAAGCACCTTCCCCGCTTACAGCAATCAGAGGTTGTAATTAATACAACCAAAATAATGTTTACATATTCTACAAAATACACAGCAACTCATTACCAAAAATAAGTCATGTTGGCTTTGGCTAGTTTGCGTGGGTTTGGTCAATTTATAATGGCTCTGACTGATCAGAATTTAGATCAGAAAGAAACTCAATTCAGAATAACCACAAGGACAATAATTTGATTAGTTGGATATATTTTTCATGCCAGATCAAACAAAAGGTAGCGCTTTTTAAATAACATAATGAATAAGAAGATCACTTGTGACATTCTGTAGTGGAATTACTATCTAAAGCATCTCAATATACAGTATTTCTTCTTAAAAGCCTGTTAGAATGTTCTGTTAGCAGATTTTCTATGATGATAGAAATCTAGGGCCATCTCTCACAAATGCTATTCCAGCCAAAAAGTCAAGCCTGTGCATTTTTAGTATGAACCAAAGCTCATGTTCCGACACATGTACTCCCTATTAATGCTCTGGGATTCTGTTATTTTCTTCTTTTCTCCACCAACAATATAACGGATTGCATAAAAATACTAATGCCAGAAACATATCTCACATGGAACTGAAAGTAAGAGAGATAAATCTGAGATAACAGGAAAACTTCAGAAGGCAAAAGTAAGATGGATAGATAGACATTAGAAGAAACATTAAGACGGGCAAAGAGATAAAGGGAAATGGATATAAGAGGGAATTGGCAAACAGACCTCTTTAAAACTTGTTTCCTCATATTTACATTCATACAGGTGCCAATTACAGTGGACCTGGGCAACCTATGAACTGTGGACAAACTGCAGCTTCTGTAGGTTCATGTTGTCCGAGAAGACCTGACTATGTTGGGTCTTGAGAGATTCAATACTGATTTTCTTGGAGTATTGTGGTTGTCCCATTGCAGGAGGGATGGCGGGGGTCGGGGCGGGGGTCAGGAAGTGTGAGTGTGGATATGTGGATCCCCTTTGATTCAGCTTCATATATTAGACATAAAAATAAAATTAGTTCAGAAATATTATTGATCTGATTGATGAGAATTTTTAAAATTTTTTCTTTGGTTTATCTGTCACCTGCACCAAGAGCCACTTACTTGTTTGTTTACTATCTGGCAATCATTCATCATTAACTTATCATGTGGTTAATGTAGTTCAGCAGAAGTAAATTGAAAAAGTGTCCTTTGTATCAATGGAATATTATACAAAGTACAGAGTTATACAGCATGGAAATGGCCTCCTCAGCCTACTCATCCATGCTGAACAAAGTTAGGCCTCATTTGCCTGCATTTGGCCTGTATTGATCTAAATTTTTCCTATCCATGAATTTATCCAAATGTCTTTTAAGCATTGTAATTTCACCCACATCTATCACTTCCTCTTGGAGCTAGTACCATATAGCCATATGTGTGAAAAGCTTACCTCCCAGGTTCCTTTTAAATCTTCCCACCTCACCTTAAGCCTATGACCTCTAGTTTCAGACTCACCTATCCTGTGAAAAAGACTATGATAATTTACCCTTTTAATGCACCTATCATATTTTTATACTTATATTTTTATTTCGATCATAATTTATACCCTGTTTAGTCACTCTTCAGCCTCCTTTGCTCCAGGGAAATCAGCCCCTTCCTACCCAGTCAAGCCTTATCTCATCATAAGTCAAGCCTTCCGGTCCCAGCAACACCTTCTCCAGCTTAATCACATGCTTCCTATAGCATACCAACTGGAATTGCATACAAAATTCTTGGTATGATTCTCACTCATGTCATATACAGATATAATACAATGTCTCAAATCTTTTACAATGCCATATGCAATAAAATGCAAACATGCCACAAACATCCTTCACCACTTTGTCTACCTGTATTGTCACTTTTAGAGAACTATTCACCTGATCTTCTAGGTCTCTCTGTTCTACAATACTCTTCAGGGCCCGGTCATCTACTATGCAAGTCCTGCCCTGGTTTAACTCTCCAAAATGCTTCACTTCACACTTATCTGAGCTAAACTCCACATATCATTATTTTGCCCAAGTTCTCAGTTGAAATAGATTCTGTTGTAACATTAGACAACCTTCTTCACTGTCTCACACACAAAGGGACTTGGGAGTCCTAGTGCAGGATTGTCTAAGTTTGACTTGAAGATTGAGTTAGTAGTAAGGAAGGCAAATGCAAATTTGGCATTCATTTCAAGAGGATTACAACATAAAAGTAAAGATGTAATGCTGAAGCTTTGTAAGGCATTGGTCAAACTGCACTTGGAGTATTGTGAGCAGCATTAGAGAGGATCCAGAAGAGGTTCATAAGATTGAACACAGGAATGAAAAAGCCAACATATGAGAAGTGTTTGAAGGTTCTGGGCGTGTACTCGCTGGAGTTTAGAAGTATGATGGGGGTTGAAACTCATTGAAACCTATCAAATATTGAAAGGCCTAGATAGAGTGGAGTTGGAGAGGATGTTCCCAACTGAAGGGGAGTCTAAGACTAGAGAGCACAGCTTCAGAATACAAAGACAGAGATGAGTAGGAATTTCTTTAGCTAGAGCATGGCGTTCTGGAATTCATTGCCACAGACAGCTGTGGAGGCCAGGTCATTGGGTCCATTTAAAGTGGAGGTTGATAGGTTCTTGATTGGCAAGGGTGTCAAAGATTACAAGAAAAAGGCAGGAGAATGGGGTGGAGAGTGATAATAAATCAACCATGATCAAATGGCAAAGCATACTTGATGGGCCAAGTGACCTAATTATAATTTCTCATGGTCTTACGGTCAACTGTTCTAATAACTGCAAAAAGAGTAAAAAAATCTAACGTTTCAGGGCAAATTTGGATTAATTGACCAAACTTCCATCTAATTTTTTAAAAAATCAACAAGAAGTAAGACCCTATAACCAATAGAATAGCCAAAGAAAGGATTACAATAGATATTCTTTTTCTTCCTTTGCCATGATCACTTGTTTCCATTCTAGCTTTGTGAGGAGACATCTGAGACTGATGCACAAAGAGCAGATTCTTCCACAGCTAGAGCAAGAGATAGCTGAACGGGTGGACAGCTAAGTACTTTGTGGGAACACAAGAGACTGCGGATGCCAGAACCTGGAACAGCAAAACAATCCGCAGTAAGAAATCAGCAGATCAAGTAGCACGTATGAGAAGAAAGAAATTGTCCACATTTCAGATAGAAACCTTACAGTCCTGTTGCAGTTTCAATTAAATGACGGTAATTCTTTTCCTCTAGCTGGTGCTACTTGAACCACTGAGCTCTTCCAGTAGATTGTTGGGTACTTTGGGAAGCCATGCGCTCCTTCTGCTCCTTCTGCTGTTTGTTCAGTTCATCTGTGTGCTCTTGCTGCACTAATTTAAAATTCTAAACACCATCCCAAATAGTCTGTCTCCATCTTGAGCAGCCATGGCCTGCTAATACCAGCAGTCAGTGGGAATGTTGGAATTTTTCAAAGAGGCTTTGAATGCATCCTCTTTCTGTTGGGTAATCTCCTTCAGTGACAGAACTCAGAATGGAATGGCCATTTCCTGCCTAAAGACGCCAACAGAATATAATTTGGATCTCAAAAATAGGGAATTAGACATGGAAGTGGACACTGACACTGGGTCACATCATAAACAAAATCAGAATTGGTTTTGGAAATACTCGACAAGACAGGCTGCATCTAAAGGAAGGGAAACAGAGTTAATGCTCCAGGTCAGAGACTCTTCATCAGAACTGAAAAGGAAGCAAATGAACACACTCTCTTCCAGGATAGATAAATGATTTCCCTGATTCTCACCAGATCATTCTCCACAATTTCTGCCACCTTCAAAAAAATTCCATCAGCAGGCACATCTCTTCTCCTCACCTTTCAGCAATTTGTAGAGACAATTTCCTTTGTGTCTCTCTGGTCCTCACCTTTGTTCTCTACAACCACCTCCCATTTTCCAGCACTTCCTTTGCCACAGTAGGTGTTGCAATATTTATCCTTTGAGCTCTTCCCTTGTCACTGCCCAGGGACACGATCTTTCCAGATGAAGTAGTTATATACTTCCACTTCTTCCAAACCTGTGTACTGCATTCAGTGTTAGCAATGTGGTTTTCTCTAAAGGGAGAAACTAACACAGATTTGGTGATCCACTTTAAGTTCACCACAGTATCTTGAGCTGGCTGCCTGTCACTTTAATTCCACAATATACTCCCACTCTGAGCTAGCTGTCTGGAGTCCCCTGTACTGCTGCACAAAGTTTGAAGAAATGTACCTCACTAATGCAGCCTCAGTGAACTACACAAGTTCAGGTAACCCCAAAGTTCAAAGTAAATTTAGTATCAAAGTACATATATGTCACCCTATACAACCAAGGCATACTCAATAAATCCAATAACCACAATACAATTAATGAAAGACCACATAACCAGTGTGCAAAAGACAACAAACTGTACAAATACAAAAAGAAATAAATAGTAACAATAATAATAATAGTAATGGGGACCAGAACCAGGAGCAGCCAGCAGCAGCACTGCTATGGACCAGCAAGACAACAGCACCTGCCTCTGGCAGTGGGAGGCAGAATTTGGAGAACTCATAGGACAGTGAACCCTTCAGCCGCATAGACTCAGAGAGCAGGTGAGGAGCTGGGGTTCAGTTTCAGGGAGAAGACGTTCACCGGTGTAAAATCAGCCACGACACCGCGCCCCTGCCCCCCCCCCAGCTCCTGAAACAAATCCAGACACATCTGTCCAGATTGGGAGTTGCTCTGGTCAGTGTCTGTTCCCTATGTTAGGGGCGGCTGAAACTAAAACCGGGCTATAGATTTAAAAAGCAATGCCCTTTCACTTTAGAAATGGAAAGATGTCTACAGAATAGAGTGATACGGCCACTGCCTGGGGATCACCAGGTCATGCCTGGAGCTAGCACAGGACACGACAGTAAGCAAGCCACTGGTGGTGCACTACTGAACAGGTAGGCAGAGACCGTGAAACCTGAAAGTGATACTGCCAGCACTCAAAGTAACCCACCAACACCACAGGCTCTGACTGCTGCAAGTGTTTCTCAGCAGAGCTGTCCACGTACAACTGAGACCGCTCAAGCAGTTAAGGGAAGAAAGACACACATGAAATGATCATTAGATGTAAACACATTTATGATGTGTGTATGTTAACGAATAACAGAACTTGAGACTGACACGCGAGGATACAGGGACAAACTTCATCAACATCTTATAGCACAATATCCCTCTATGTAAGAAAATGCACAACGAATTGCAGGTCAACATAGATTGATAGCAAAATATAACTTAACCCCTACAGATATGTTAAACCAAATAAAACATAAAGTTGCATAAGAGCTGGAAAGAAACTAGCATAAAGATAACAACTATACTGTGCAAGAAAATAATGAAGCTCCAACGCACCAAACCACTGATGAAAATACAATTATTTCAATCGCTTCACAATCAGACGTTAACAGTAACAACACTGTTTCAGAGCCTCTGCAGAATGCTGATGATTAATGCTGAGTTTGCAGACAAAATTATATGGGTACTGACCAACAAAAAGACTCTATATACCAAAACAAAATACATAATAAAAATTTGCAGAAATTGTTAATACTCTCAACAATATTAGATTGCCACAAAATTTAGGAAAACTCGAAACATTTGAAGAACTACGTACAATAACTTACTGTGCAGCATTATCAGCAGTGCAGTGCAATGGCTCCAGAACAGAGACACTCATTAATGAAAACTCAAAACTGAGTAATGAAATGAGTACACCAAAATGGTAGAAGAGATTAAAAAATATAATTGAAAGCTTAAGAGCAAAAATAGATTGCCTAATGGAGTATAAAAAGGATAACATGAGCAAGAAAGTTAAGAGAAAAGCTAAGGAAATACTAAGGAAATATAAGGTTCACACAAGATACAATCAGCCTAACAAAAGCACAGTAGAGTTTATAGATACACTAAAACAAAAGCTTGGTGTAATCAAAGCCAGACTAAATAGATACATGAAATGCACCAGACAATGAAAACAGAATTATCAGCTCAGAAACAATGAAAAAGGTTTATATAGGGCATTGAAACTAAATTCAACACACCAGGATGGAATGCATCCCAGGGTACTGAAAGAAATGACAGAGATTGTAGTTGGAGCTTTGGTAATAATTTTCCAAAACTCTCTGGACTCTGGGCAGGTGCCGACAGATTGAAAGAAGGTGAATGTCATGCCACTGTTCAAAAAAGGATGTAGGCAAAAGGCAGGTAACTATAGGCCAGTTCGTTTAACATCTGTAGTTGGAAAAATGCTTGAAGCTATCATTAAAGAAGAAATAGCAAGGCAGCTGGAAAGAAATGGGCCTATCAGGCAGACACAGCATGGATTCAGCAAAGACAGATCCTGTTTGACAAAATTACTGGAGTTCTTTGAGGATATAATGAGCACAGTGGATAGAAGGGGACAGGTAGATGTTATTTACTTGGATTTTCAGAAGGTGTTCGAGAAGGTGCCATATAAAAGACATGCATAAGATAAGGATGCATAGAGTTGGACTTGATATATTAGCATGGATAGAGAATTGGTTAACCAATAGAAAGCAGAGAGTTTGAGTACTTGGATGTTTCTCTGGTTGGCAATCAGTGGTGAGTGGTGTGCTGCAGGGGTCAGTGCTGGGCCCACAACTGTTCACGATATACATTAACGATCTAGAAGAGGGGACCAAGTGTAGTGTATCTAAGTTTGCTGATGACACTAAATTGAGTGGAAAAGCAAATTGTGCAAAGGATGCAGAGAGTCTGCAGAGAGATATAGATAGGTTAAGTGAGTGGGCAAGGATCTGGCAGTTGGAATACAATGTTGGTAAATGCACGGTTATCCACTTTGGAAGGAAAAATGGAAGAGCAGATTATTATTTAAATGGTAAAAGACTGCAGCAGGCTGCTGTGCAGAAGGACGTATGAGTGCTTGTGCATGAATCACAAAAGGTTGGTTTGCAGGTGCAGCAGGCTATCAAGAAGGCAAATGCAATGTTGGCCTTCATTGCTAGAGGAATTGAACTTAAGAGCAGGGAGGTTATGCTGCAACTCTACAGGGTACTGGTGAGGCCACAGCTGGAGTACTGCGTGCAGTTCTGGTCTCCTTATTTGAGGAAGGATATACTGGCTTTGGAGGTGGTGCAGAGGAGGTTCACCAGGTTGGTTCCAGAGATGAGGGGGTTAGACTATGAGGAGTCATTACCTCAGACTGTACTCACTGGAATTCAGAAAGATGAGAGGAGATCTTAAAGGAACATATAAAAATATGAAAGGGATAGATAAGATAGAGGCAATTAAGTTATTTCTACTGGTAGGTGAGACTAGAACTAGGGGACATAGCCTCAAGATTTCAGGGAGTAAATTTAGGATGGAGATAAGGAGGAACTGCTTTTCCCAAAGAGTGGTGAATCTGTGAAATTCTCTGCCCAACGAAATATTGGAGGCTACCTCAGTAAATATATTTAAGACCAGGTTGGATAGATTTTTGCATACAAGGGGAAATAAGGGTTGTGGGGAAAAGGTAGGGTAGGTGGAGATAATGGTCAGATCAGCCATGATCTTATTGGCGGAGCAGGCTCAATGGGCCAGATAGCTCAATCCTGCTCCTATTTCTTATGTTCTTATGGTATGTACCAAGATGTCACCAACTCCAGCACAGAATTACCAACAAGCACAGAGCTGATGAACTTTTGGTCTAATATCTGGTCAAACAATGTGATGCACAATCAAGAAGCAAGCTGGATTTGGGATGGAAAAGAACACACGCTCGCGATTGAAGAAATTCAAGTTCTGTACCTAGAGTTAGGATGGATATGCTGAAAAAGATTATAAAAATTCCCACACTGGAAATGTACTGGAAGTGATAATATTCATAATTACTGATATAAAAAATTAACTTGCCTCCATCCATACCTATTATTGCATATCAACAATTTTCTTAAAAATCCTGAAAAAGTACCTGAATTTTTGACAGAAGGTAAAACATATCTTTTACCTAAAGGGAAAGTCTCAAAAAGATCCATCAAAATAACATTCTATTACAAGTTTACAAACTATATATAAAATTGTAACATCATACATCATGCAGCTAATCACCTCTCACTTAGATAACCACAATATACTTACAGAAGAGCAGAAAGGATGCCGTAAGGGTATAAGAGGATGAGAAGAACAACTGATAATAGATCCTGTAATTCTAAATCAAGCCCGGCGGAAAAGCAGAAATCTTTCATATTGCTATATTGTCGACCACACTCATGGTTAAAATAAGTTCTTATTATATATAAACTACACCCAATACTTGTGAAATTCCTACAACATCTGATGAAGCATTGGCATACTGCAATCACTTTATCAATTAACAACCAAAAAATAACAACCACTGTTATCAAAATAAACTGGAACATTTTCCAGGGCAACTGTGTAAGTCTGCTGTGGTTCTGTCTAGCTTTAAAACCACTCTCTAATTTGAATGAAAATTGGGTATCAAATCAAAAACAACGAAATGAGCTATACCTTAACACACCTTTTACACATGGATGATTTGAAATTACATGCTCCTTCATCAGTTAAGCTAAAGCAATTAATTCAAATTATAGTATTATTTTTGAAAGTTGTAAATTTGTACTGGCTAAATGCAGAACATTAAACATAAAGAAAGGTGCAATAGAGCTAATAGAATACAAAACAGAGCAACAGGATACGATACAACTGATGGATGAATCGGAAACATATAAGTATCTGGGATATCAACAAGGAAAGAAAATAGATCATAGCGTGATAAAAGGAAAATCAGAATTTGCATCAAGGTTTAAGAAAATTTGCCAAACAGAGCTCAACAGTAAAAATATAACAAATTTATATAAATATGAAAAATATATTTAAAAGTATAACAAAACTATATTAATATATCCTTATGGCATAATATCTTGGTCTGAAACTGATCTGTAAAATTTACAATGAAAAATAAGGACTGAGATGACAAATTTCAGAAAGCATTATGTACATTTGAATGCGCTTAGATGAACGCTACCTAGAACAGAAGGGGAAAGAAAAATAACAGATATTAAAAATCTGCACAATAATCAGATAAAACGCCTAAAGATATACTTTCATCCACGTAAACAGGAATCAACACTCCACACAAGCATATGCAATTCTGATAAGAAGAATACACCGCTAAACTTCAGTGAGACCACAACCCAGAAAAATGAAGACATTATCACTATTGAAGAAAATGTTAACCAATGGTAGAGCATGACCCTCTATGGAAGACACCCCCATGATCTGAGCAGACTGGATGTTGACAATAAGTGTTGAACACCTGGAGACCTCTTCCTGGAAAGAGAAGGGTTCCTTGTGGCAATACAGGACCAGGTGGTTAACACAAAAAATATCAAAACACATAATAAAAAACAACAAATTCAAGACGATAAATGTAGAAAATGCCAAAAGACAGAATGAATTCAACATGTTTCAGGATCCTGTTGTAGTTTAACACAATCTGATTACTTATATTGGCACAATCAATGGCAAACATCATTCATCAAAAGCTTGCTTTAAAATAAAAACTCAAAATAAAATCAACCTTACTACACATGCAAGCCTGATCCAGTTTTAGAATCAGAATACCACAAATTATATTATAACCGATCAGTTATTACAGATAGGGTAATCCATAATAACTGTCTGGGTATAATAATACTTGATTATCAGGCAAGAACAACTGATTTAATACGTAGACATAGCCATTTCAAACACACGTAACTCACAGAAATCCATAAGTGTAAAACATCAGAAATATGCTGAATTGAAAGAAGAATTTGAAAGACTTTGGAACATAAACAAGGTATACATTGTCCCAATAGTAATATCTATAGCTGGTATCATCCCAAAGGCACTACACAATAGCATTAAACAGTTAGAGCTACACAGTAATATCTATGTAAATCTCCAGAAAGCCACAATACTAAGCACCACTAGAACAGTCCGAAAGTTCCTTGCAAATGAGAAGTGAGTGTGTTTGGCTCTTCCTGTACCTCAGGTTTTACCAGCTTGAGCTGAGAAAAATAATGAATAGAATAATAGTAATAATAAAAATATATAAGCAATAAATATTGAGATTATGAAATGAAGAGTATGAAAGTGAGTCAATTGGTTGTGGGGCAAGTGAAGTTGAGTGAAGTTATCCCCTTTAGTTCAAGAGCCTGATGGTTAAGGGGTAATAAATGTTTCTGAACCTGGATGCATGAGTCCTGAGGCTCCTGTACCTTCTTCCTGGTGGCAGCAGTGAGAAGAGAGCATGACCTGGGTCGTGGGGGTCACTGATGGTTGATACTACCTTCCTCAGTGTAGATGAGCTCAATGGTTAGGAGAGCTTCACCCGTGACGGACTGGGCTGTATCCACTGCTTTTTCTAGTATTTTCTCTTCAAGGACTTTGGTGTTTCCATACCAGCCAGTCAATATACTCTCCACCACACATATATAGAATTTTTCCAAATTTTTATATGTCCTGCTGAGTCTTCGCAAACTCATAAGGAAGTAAAGGCACTGCTGTGTTTTCTTTGTAATTGCACTTACAGACTGGGCTCAGGACAGGTCCTCTGACATGATAACACCGAGGAATTTAAAGTTGCTGACTCTCTCCACCTCTGATCCACTAAAGAGGACTGGCTCACAGACCTCTGGTTTCCTATTCCAGAAGTCAGTAACAGCTCCAAGGTCTTGCTGACATTGAGTAAGAGATTGTTGTTGTGGCACCGCTAAGCCAGATTTTGAAACTCCCGCCTGTATGCTGATTCAGGACCACCTTTGATTCGGCCTACGACAGTGGTGTCATCAGCAAACTTGAATATGGCATTGGAGTTGCGCTTAGCTACCTAGTTGTAAGTTTAAAGCGAGTAGAGCAGGGGGCTAAACACGCAGTCTTGTGGTGTACCTGTGTTGTTAGAGATTGTGGAGGAGATGTTGTTGCGGAGGAGAGTTTATGGATTATTCTTGAAGGGACGATAGCATTAAACGCTGAGCTGTAGTTGATAAAGACCATCCTGATGTATGTATCTTTGCTGTCCAGATGTTCCAGGGTTGAGTGAAGAGCCAACAAGACGGCATCTGCTGTGGACCTGTTGTGCCAAAAGTCAAATTGGAGTGCATCCAAGTTGCTTCTCAGGCAGGAGTTGATACGTTTTACCGCCAACATCTCTAAGCACTTCATCACAGTGGATATTAATGCTTATGAATGAAAGTCAATGAGGCGGGTCACCATGTTCTTCTTAAGCACCGGTGTAATTGAAGCCTGCTAGAAGCAGGTGGGGATCTCTGACTGCTGTAGCAAGAGTTAAAGATCTCTGTGAACTCTCCAGCCAATTGACTTGCACAGGTCTTTCGTACTGTACTTCGCCAGGTACTCCATCTGGGCTGGGTGCTTTCCATGGATTCACCCTCATAAAGGATGCTCTCATGTTGGCCTCAGAGACTGAAGTCACAAGACCATCGAGGGCTGTGGGAGCTCATGATGGTTCGTCCATGTTTTGTTGGTCAAAGTGAACATAGAAGGGATTGAGCTCATCTCTCACTGATGTCTCTTGATTTAACTTTATAAGAGGTGAGGGCATTCAAGCCCTGGCATAACTCTCAAATATCCTTCAATGATTAAATTTAGTCCAAAATTGTCACTTTGCCCATGAGTTCACTTTCCAGGGGTCGTATCTGGACCTCTTGTAACTTACATGGCTGCTCGACTTGAATGCCTCCTATCTGGCTCTCATAGTTCATCCAGGGTTTCTCGTTGGGACACACTCATCTACAACAATTTTTATAAAGTCTGCAACAACCATGGGGTAGTCATTCAGATCCACAGATGAATCCTTGAACACGGCCCAGTTCACTGACTCGAAGCAGTCCTGTAGCTACTCCTCTACCTCCTGTGACCACCTCTTTGTTGTTCTAATCCCTGGAGCCTTGCTCATTAGCCTCTATCTGTATGCAAGTATTAGAAGGACAGCCAAGTGATCAGATTTCCCGAAGTGAGATCTGGGCATGGAACGACAGGCATTCCTTATCTTAGTATAGCAATGGTCTAGTGTGTTAGGATATTCAGTGCTACATGTTATTTGCTGATGGTAATCGGGCAGGAGTTTCTTCAAACAAGCCTGATTGAAATCCCCGACCATGATTTGAAATGCATCGGGATGGACTGTTTCTTGTTTAGTGACGGCATCATGGAGTATCTCAAATGCTTGATTTTAGTCAGCAGCTGGTGGTATGTAAACTGCTGTCAGGATCACAGAAGGGAACGCCCTTGGTAAGCAGAACAGATAGCATTAGATCGGTAAGTGCTCAAGGTCAGAGGAAGACGAGTTCGCAAAACCACCACATCATAGCACCTGATTTCTCAGTCTATAATATTATCATCCTGCTTTTTGCTTTCTTTTTTTCCCTACCTGTTTTTCTCTCTGTGAGTAGAAATCATGCCTAGTCTTATGTGCTGGGCCTGTCCTGCGCTACATTTTACAACACCTCCTCGCCACCCCCTTGCTTTCAACTGGAACTTTTTTTTTGTTTCTGTTCTCACTCTCTAACTGCTCCCATCCTTGTTTACAGCTTATCCCCATGGCCAACCTGGTTTTACTGTATTAGTAACATCCATCTCCCTACCCAACCTGCAGCTTTAAAAGGTTCTTTTGTCTCCTTCTAAGTTCTGGTAAGTGCTGACTCTTTCTCTTCCCACAAATGTGGCCTGACCAGCTGATATTTTCCAGAATTTTTCATTTTTATTTTAGATCTCCAATATCTGTAATTTTCTTTTTGATTTTCACTCTGTTCACTTCTCCTTC
Organism: Mobula birostris; assembly: GCF_030028105.1. NCBI lineage: Eukaryota > Metazoa > Chordata > Chondrichthyes > Myliobatiformes > Myliobatidae > Mobula > Mobula birostris. The sequence goes on along the minus strand of NC_092370.1, from coordinate 106,490,071 downwards.
CAATGAATTAAAAGTCCTGATAACCTTTATACGGAAGCAAATAAACAGTGACCTTTCCATGTGATAATCAAAATATCCATCCTGGAGACAAGAACATTCCTTCAAATGATATTTATGACGCCTTATCCTTAAAGTTAGCTAAGCCTTGGTCACTGAATCAAAGTCCTGCCCGGGAGTCCTGCATTTGGATATTCTTTGTAACACCATTTTCTATAAAGTCACCCCAGAAGGTCTAGGTTTCAGAGCATCATTTAATTGTTATGACTTAGTAGGGGAATGTTTAACCCATCAACTCCTTGTCAGGTTTTCTGCTTTCAAGCAATAAATTGTTCTTCATTTCTATTACAGCAGAATGCACAAACCCAGGGCTTGCAAGCCCAACTGTGAATCTTGGAATTTCATCTCATATAAATCTGTGGCTTCAACCACCATCACAGCAACTTTGCTTCAATATGCACTTAATGGGCTGGGAAATCAGTTATTTTATCTTTGTTTGTTTGCTTGTGAACCACATTTGCAAGCTGCCAGCTGTGTGATTTACACAAGACTCTATCAGCAGAACCCAGTCAACGTCCAGAGATTTTTAATTAATGCAAATCCAGAGTGCACCATGCAAGAGGGCAAATTATTCCGCTGAGGTGCACTCCTTGTCATTGCCAATTACCTGGTAATTACCTCACAGACTAACATTTTTATTAATCAGCTTAATAAAAGCTCGTAGAGAAACATGCTGACGAGAGTTAAATTTGAAAGCAGGCAGTAAAACAGGATTTGTTTGCAGCATGAAATGAAAGTGGCTATTGATAAAAATTAATTAAATTGTAATGAAAGTGTTTGTGCATGTGTATGTGTGTGTTGGGGAGAGGGCAAGGAAGGAGGAGTTTTACAATCTGTATTTGAATTTGAAATCGTCCCTTTTACATTATGGAGCTATTTCAAATATAAGCAGTTGTGTGCTGCACTGGAATCTGCCATGTTCATTTTTTCCACCCTGATTCCACAAAGATAAAGCAGAGTAATAAAGTAACTGTACAAGAATATTTGGTTGTAATTCCCTGCTTTGTCCACTAGTGTAGTCTGAGTCAAACAATTTCAGCTGAAAAAGGGGCACGATCTTGAAGGTGTAGTTCAGTCAGCATCACTGTCATTACACTAAAGAAATGACAAGGACTCACAGGAGCTGACTATATTGAAGAACGGGATCAAGGCAATGTAAATAAAAACATCACACTACCATCACTGGAGCTCGTATGTTTCTATGCTGCTGGGACATATGTATACACCGACATCTTCCATACATAGAAAAACAGGAGACTTCATGAGAGCTCTGTTTGATTTATTTTATGATCCCCGTGAAGAATCAGGATAAGCAAATAAGACATTGCTTTTAGTAATAATGAATACCTTTAGTCATCTGGTGATATGTCAGTCTAAACCACAAATTAAAGAGTAATAGCTAACTTCTCTGAGTAGCAAATATTTAAGATAGTGCTCTGGTCTTTGGAACAAAAGAAGATGAGAGGATAAGTGAGGGAAGCGTATCAGATTATGAGAGGCATAACACCATTTTCTCAGGGCAGCAAGGGCCAATACCAGAGGACATCCATTCAACGTGAGTGGAGGGAAGTTTAGGGGAGATTTTTATAGAGAGTGGTAGGTGCCTGGTACGTGGGATGGTGGGAAACAAAATACAACAGGGATACTTACAAATAAACACATGAAGAAGAAGAAAAATGCAGGTTCATGGCCTGTGTTGTGGAATAGGTTTATATAGATCAACACAACATCATGGGCTGAAAGGCCTGTAGTGTACTGTACTATTCTATTTTCTATGTATTACAAAATAACATTAATTGTAATGGATTTTGTTCCCAGTAAATTCTATTTGGAGATGAAAACTTAAGTTATTTTTACTTAATTTGGCATGTAAAGACTTATCTGATTATCAACAAGTCATCTAACTTAAATTTAACAAATGTTCTGATCTCAAATAGAAGTGGACCTTAGTGAAAGATCAGAGTAAACATAACTGTCAAGACAGCATAATCAAACTGTCCACTAAACAATGGTAATATGCTCATGAACAAGGCAGAGGATGATGACCAATATACCTGTAAGAAAACAGTACCTACAAGATAAACGATGAAACAAACAACAATTTAAAACTAATCATATAAAGTATAAAGATGCATCAGGGCTTACTATGGCAGCTGGTCTTCTGCAACCACAAGAAACCGCAGAGAGTGGTAGACACAGCTCGGTACATCACAGACTCCCCTCCACGGACTCTCTATGCACATCTCATTACTTTGGTAAAGCAGGCAGCATAATGAAAGACTCCCTGCACCTAAGAATTTCTTTCTTCTCCGCCCTCCCATAAGGCAGAAGATGCAAAAGCCTGAGAGCAGGTACCACCTGGCTTAAGGACAGTTTCTATCCTGCTGATATTGGTTCTCTACTCTGATAAAATTAACGTTTGACCTTACAATCTATCTAGGAATGACCTTGCACCTTATTGTGAACTTTCTCTATAAATGTTACACCTTTTTCTGCACTCTGTTGTTCTTTTTGCTCACTACCTCAATGAGCTAAATTGATTTGCAAAGCAAGTGTCTCAGTACATGTGGCAATCGAAAACCAATCTACTAATTTTATAAGAATGGCTGTAGATGCTTATTTTGTAGATTAATAGTTCATTCCTGCTTTGTACTAAAACCCAAGAAATTTTGCTGTTTTAATTCAAGTCCTCAATAACTTTGCTTTTATAAGTTATCTTTCATTTTTACTGAATATTTTATACTACTTGATCCGTGGACTGGATGGCATAATGGTGGCCATTCTATATTTTTGAGATTGGGGATGGGATTCAGTCGTAGTTGAAGGTGTCGAATTCATTCTGTTCTTTCCATTGTAAGATTTCTGAAGAAAACAATTCTAGACATTATTCATGCATTTCTATTTCCGCTCCCTTTCATTCACTGACATAGATTTTTTACAGAATTATCCATTAACTGTGGAGTGGAAAGATTTTGCCTTATCTAGCATGGGTTATTTCTTTGTTAAAGTAATTTCACTTCTGTATCTCAGGAAGAGTCCTGACAATATGCTCTATTCAAATGCAGTGGATCTAGTTAATGGAGGCACATTCGGGCCAGTATATTTTGGCCCAATTGAGCAGCTGCCCTATTAGTCAACGTTTCATGGAAGTAGTTTAAAAGGTATAAAAAAGACAAATCATGGAAGTAGTTTAAAAGGTATAAAAATGACAAACTACCTTTTAACTGAGTAACAAATTATGTATCTAACTGAAATACAGAACAAATTAGAAAACTACCAAAACTATTACATTACTATAAATCTGTGTATTAGTTCCTAATAGTTATCAATGGAGGAATGCCGTGTTCTTTTACTTGACTGTAAATGAATAAAATCAGCGTAGACACCTAGTGCAGATAATGGACTGCCTCCAGACAATGCTTTTGACCATTACATCTTCCAAATCTCATTTTCACTGTAACATTCAAGATGATTGTTAATACCTTCAAGCTCTTCATAGCTCCTATTTTGTTGAAATAGTGAAATTGTTTTATTTTCACTCCTGGCCATTTCTGGCATTTCCAAGTCTGAATGCTTAAAACCGCAGTGAGCAAAACAGTTCTGAATTTTCTTAGTGCTTATAATTTGTCAGCTACCGGTGTCAAAAATCACGACAAACACAAACACAAATGACACTATTTTGCAAATGACACTTTAACAAGTGCTACACATGCCCTTACACTTAGCGGAACAAGTGCTACACATGCCCTTACACTTCCTCCCTTACCACCGTTCAGAGCCCCAGACAGTTCTTCCAGGTGAGGCGAAACTTCACTTGTGAGTCGGCTGGGGTGATATACTGCGTCCGGTGCTCCCAATGTGGCCTTCTATATATTGGCGAGACCCGACGCAGACTGGGAGACCGCTTTGCTGAACACCTACGCTCTGTCTGCCAGAGAAAGCAGGATCTCCCAGTGGCCACACATTTTAATTCCACATCCCATTCCCATTCTGACATGTCTATCCACGGCCTCCTCTACTGTAAAGATGAGGCCACACTCAGGTTGGAGGAACAACACCTTATATTCTGTCTTGGTAGCCTCCAACCTGATGGCATGAACATCGACTTACGCTAATGCCCCACCACCCCCTTATACCCCATCCGTTATTTATTTTTATACACACATTCTTTCTCTCACTCTCCTTTTTCTCCCTCTGTCCCTCTGACTATACCCCTTGCCTATCCTCTGGGTTCCCCCCCCACCTTTTCTTTCTCCCTGGGCCTCCTGTCCCCCATGATCCTCTCATATCCCTTTTGCCAATCACCTGTCCATCCCTCCCTCCCCCTCCTGTCTTCTCCTATCATTTTGGATATCCCCCCCCCCCCCACCAACTTTCAAATCTCTTACTAACTCTTCCTTCAGTTAGTCCTGACGAAGGGTCTGGGCCTGAAACGTCGACTGTACCTCTTCCTAGAGATGCTGTCTGGCCTGCTGCGTTCACCAGCAACTTTGATGTGTGTTGCTTGAATTTCCAGCATCTGCAGAATTCCTGTTGTTAATGAGAATTCTATCTATTTTCTCAATTTGCTTTTGTTCTTTAAAAGTTGTCCCATTTAAGCTGCTGCCCTGATTAATCAGAATGCACTGCATTTACAATTTTTCCCTTAAAATTTCAATTTTCTTTATCTCAACTTTTCTGAGTCATGGAAGTTCATGTTCCTGTTAGCACTTGTTCAAAGACCGTAATAATCTTTCTTTCCTCTCTCAGTTAAGAACAATATTAAACTGGGATCACTTCCACACAAAGTTCTACATCAAAGAAAACTTTGTTTAACACCTTTCATTATTTCAGTGAATAAATACATCATGTCTAAACTATAAACTATAAAACCCAATCCCTATTACTAACCTTTGAATCTATATCCTAATTTCTCTGGAGATTTCATGCCCTCCCTTAATGGAAGAGCCAAAATTACTGTACTGTACTGTAAATGACGTAGCAATGGCAGAGCCAATGTTTTTGCATAAAATTAAAATTTTATAACTTTTTATGGATTTTTGGCGGCTGGTCATGAAAATCACCATGAAATTTCCCTACCATGCACCAATTTTTGAAATCGCCTATATTTGTTATTTCAATTCATAATTCAAGTCAATTAAAATGTTTCCCACAGTGTAAGCTGAAAAGTTTTCTATCTTGTCCAGGCGTGTCCAGGCATGCTTAGGCAGGGCAGATGCTGCATGGCAGGACAGATTTTAGAAAAGCTATAAAAGCATCACACACATACCATGCTTTGTGTTGCGTTTATTATATATCGGTTTGCAATCATGTTGATGAGAATGCTCTACGCCTATAGCATATTGTGTGTACTCATTATAATAAAGTACTTGTATTTTCAGGAGTATTTGTGATAACAAAATGTTTCACCAATTTTGCAAGAGACGCAATACTTCCTGTTAGATTTGTGGTGAGTATATGCTTATATCTCAAAGATGGAGCATGACTCTTCATTAAGAAAACCTGTAAGCTCTACCTTGGGTGTAAAATTGGTGACTAAGACAAAGCCAGGGCTCCTCCCACTTGTTTCATAACATGCATTGTCAATCTTAGAGCTTGGCTCAGAAGTACTTGGAAGTGAATGTCATTTACTGTCCTGGTGAGAGTAGAAGGATAATGTGACAGACAGCTACTTCTGTCTGACCAGTGCGTCTGGTTTCTCTGCTAAAAATAAGAAATCCATTCAGTCATGACACCTGAGCCACATGACGATGGTCTTCCAGTACAGAAGTCACCAGAGACATGGAGTCTAGAGGAGGCAGCAGAAAATGCACGAGCCAAGAATGGAAGATGACACAGATACTGATACAGATTTTGAACTCTTTATGTCAAGTGACCATCATCTGGTAACACAATCTGAGTTAAGTGACCTGGTCAGAGACTGTTTTGTCAAAAGCAAAAGCAGAATTACTGGACACTTAAGCAAGACGGCAAGGACAGAATCTGCTGTCACCAGGCACAAAAATTTCCAAGAGGGATTTCAATATTTGAGACAAATGTTTCCCAGAGTAACTGAAGCCAAGATTAAGAAAGGCATTTTTGTTGGTCCACAAATCAAATAGATCATCAATGTCAGGCTATTCGAAGAACTTCTAGTGGAACTGGAGAAAACCGCATGGAAGACATTTAAGGATGTGGTTGAAAATTTTCTTGGCAATTACAGAGCGCCAAACCACACGCAGCTGGTTGACAATATGCTTCAAGCACACAAAACCATGAAGTATAACATGTCACTAAAGATTCATTTTCTGCATTCCCATTTAGACTTCTTCCCTGCAAATCTTGGCACTGTCAATGACAAGCAAGGTGAAAGAGTTCACCAGAACATTGTGCTTGTGGAGAAATGGTATTAGGGCAACTGAAATCCATCAATAATGGCTGATTATTGTTAGATGCTTAAGCGAGAAGCCTCAGCCACTGAGTACAAATTAAAATCTCAATTTTCAGCTCAGTTGAACTATTACAAAGTGTCAGCACCATTATGAAATTAAACACATTATATTCAATAAACATTAGTTTTTGTGTCTCCAAATTCCTACGTGACACAAGTAGTCTGAAATTATATTTGTATTCAGCTTCAAGTGGTCTATCATAAACAAAAAAAAGTCTGAAGAAGCAACACCTTTGAAAAGTTTTTCTGTCCAATGTTATTATTGTTACTCTTTTGTCATAGAGCCATATAGCACAGAAACAGTGCCTTTGGCCCAATAAGTCTATGTAGAGCATCTAACATTCACTTGTATTAATTCTATGCTAATCACATTTCTATCCTTCCCGCATTCTATCAACTTCCTCAGATTCTTAAACAGGACAATCAATTTACAGTGGCCAATGGATCTACAGCCCCCACAACTTTAGAATGAGAATCAGAATCAGCTTTATTATTACCAACATGTGTCGTGAAATTTGTTAACTTAGCAGCAGCAATTCAATGCAATACATAATGTAGAAGAAAAAAGTAAAAATAAATAAATAAGTGAATCAATTACAGTTTACGTATATTGAATAGATTAAAAATCATGCAAAAAAAACAGGAATATATATTAAATAAAGTGAGGTAGTGTTTACTGGTTCAATGTCCTGAATTGCTGAGTGTGCGCCTTCAGGCTTCTGTACCTCCTACCTGATGGTAACAATGAGAAAAGGGCATGCCCTGGGTGCTGGAGGTCCTTAATAATGGATGCTGCCTTTCTCAGACATAGCTCCTTGAAGATGTCTTGGGTACTTGGCTAGTATCCAAGATGGAGCCAACTAAATTTACAACCCTCTGCAGTTTCTTTTGGTCCTGTGCAGTAGCGCTCCCCCCCCCCCCCATACCAGACAGTGGTGCAGCCTGTCAGAATGCTCTCCACAGTACATCTATAGATGTTTTTGAGTGTATTTGTTGGCATACCAAATCTCTTCAAACTCCGCACACTGAGTGTAAGGTTGTCGTTGTGTCACCACTCCATTAGTTGGTATATCTCGCTCCTATACGCCCTCTCATCTCCATCTGAGATTCTACCAACAATTGCTGTATCATCAGCAAATTTACAGATGGTATTTGAGCTATGCCTGGCCACACAGTCATGGGTAAAGAGAGAGTAGAGCAGTGGGCTAAGCACACACACCCTGCAGTACACCAGTGTTAATCGTCAGCGAGGAGGAGATATTATCACCAATCCGCACAGATTATGGTCTTCCGGTTAGGAAGTCGAGGATCCAATTGCAGAGGGAGGTACAGAGGCCCAGATTCTGTAACTTCTCAATCAGGATTGTGGGAATGATGGTGTTAAATGCTGAGCTGTAGTCAATGAGCAGCATCCTAACATAGGTGTTTGTATTGTCCGGGTGTTCTACGGCCGTGTGAAGAGCCATTGAGATTGCATCTGCCATTGACCTATTGTGGCAATAGACAAATTACAGTGGGTCCAGGTCCTTGCTGAGGCAGGAGTTCAGTCTAGTCATGACCAGCCTCTCAAAGCATTTCATCACTGTAAGATTTGGATGGAAACTAGAGCAGCTGGAGAAAACCCACATGGTTACATGAAGAATGTGTAAACCCCAGACAGAACTGGAGGCCAGGACTGTGATCCTGATCACAATCTCTTTGTGATTTTTATATTGACTTGGATGAAGAAGTGGAAGGATGGGTTAGTAAGCTTGCAGATGACACAAAGTGGCTCACATTGTAAGATCGAATTTGAAGGCAGAAAATAGAGTTAATGCAGGATTCTCAGCTGTGTGGATGAACAGAGGCATCTTGGGAACCACGTCCATAGATCTCTCAATTGCCGCACAAGTTGATAGTGCTGTTAAGAAGGCATATGATGTGTTGGCCTTCATTAGTCAAGGAATTGAGCTGAAGAGCTGTGAGGTAATGTTGCAGCTCTATGAAACACTAGCTTAGACCATAATTGGAATATTGTGCTCAGTTCTGGTTACCCCATTAGAGGAATGATGTGGAAGCTTTAGAAAGGGGGCAGAGAAGATTTACCAGATTGATCTTATATGTTAAAAGGTCAACACAACATTGTGGGGCAAAGAGCCTTTACTGTGCTGCAATGTTTTATCCTGGGTCCCTGCAGTTATGAAGTAGTTATGTTTGTTCCTCTGATAGTTATGTGCTCCTCTGGCAGCACAGCTAGTGTATGTCACCAATTTACAAAATGCAGAATGAAATTTGCTTTCATATTGGGAAAAGTAGTGAATCTAATCAGGAAAATGAGTGAATCAGCAGAATAGTTGTTTCATTTTCATTTGCATTTTAGCAATCACTAAAATTAAGTGCTCAACCTGCCTGGCTCTGAATATTCACATAACATCCAGCAAAAGTTATCAAATTCTTTTTCCACACAGAATATTTTTAATGGAATTATTTTTTGTAATGAATTTCTTGGCCTCAACTTGGCATCGATCACATGATTGAATGCACTGGAGACAGCTTTAATGCTTAATGATGATCAAAAATGGACAAAATAAAATTATCTGGCTATTACTTACCACATCTGATTCTCTTTTCCATGATGTTATTGGGAAGGAAAATGAGGCAGGATGTATATTGTCAACACAAGAAGTCATTAGATGCTGGACATCCAAAGCAATGCACACAAAATCCTGGGGGAACTAAGTAGTATCTATGAAAATAAATGAACAGTTGTTATTTCAGGCTGAAACTCTTCTTCAGGGCTGGAAAAAGTATAGTGGTTACTACACCTGGTCCAGTGATAGACTTGTAATCAACATGAGAACCTATCAAGTCATTTCAAGGCATAATTGTATATTTGAAAAACTGGGTCCTCGAACAAGAAATTCAACAGAGATTTTTCAACAGAATTAAGAGAGAATTCAAAAGAATAAACAAAGAATTCAGCAGAATAAACCCAAAACTGAGGCTGCAGAATTAATACATGGCACCAATAGCTCTTTGAAGCTTTGAGTTAATCTTTATATATGTCAATTGAATTCCTTTACATCATCCAGTTGAATAAGTTGGACTGATCCAATATTCACAAATATAGTTAACTGCTACTGTCCAGAAGTCAAATGTAAAGGAAAACAACTAATAACTGAGGAAGAGATTTAGAGAAATGTGTAATGTTGTCAAAAAGAAAGTTCTGTGGTGAATGGGGTATCTGTTAATAGTTATGAAAAAGTAAGTAATTTTTGGGAACAAGGAACAATTGAATGAACAATACACAGTTGTATGAAGGGTTGTGTTTTGTTTTCCTATGTTAAATATGATATAGATGTGCAAATTGTATCATATTTCTATTGGTAAGAATGGAAACAATACTGTACTTTCTGTATAATTAACAAAAAGGGAATGATTTTACAAACCCAAGAGATTCTGCAGATGCTGGGAATCCAAAGCAACACATACAAATTACAGGAGGAACTTAGCAGTCAGGCATCATCTATGGGAATGAATAAACAGTCGATGTTTTGGGTCAAGACCCTTCATCAGGACTTTACAAATTACAAAGGAGTTTACAAATTATTAAGAATGAAAACATGTGCCAATATGCTGAACTCCACATGATAGGCTTTCTCATCCCATCCATCATTGTACTGAGAATGATCAGCACCAAAATTAACCAAAGCAGGTTAGTCATAACTTTTGCCATGTGTGACAATAATGCTGCATCATGGTTCACATAATGTTAATGAACCACAAGAATTAATTCCATAATTAACAGAACTAAGAAAACTGAGTCCAAATCATCATAAGAGAGACAGAAAATGCAGCTCTAATTGGCAAAGCAACACTGAGTCATTAACTATATTAAAATTACTAAATTGGATAGAGCCAACTATTTTAGTTTCCTGACTGTAGCTAGTTCTGCAGGCAAAATGTTTTTAATTACTATTTTAGATTTCACTCATGACTTGATTTTCTTTTCATAATGGGGATCAAGCACCACTCTGGAAACTTCGGCACAATATTCCTACTCACAATTAGTACAAAGAGAATATGGCATTGTCAGAGGAGATGTAAAACCAAAGCCCCATCTGCTCTCTTATGCAAGTATAGACTGACCATTGGCACAGTTTTGAAGATTTAAGTCCTGTACCTTGGCTAGTATTTGTTCCTCAACCAACAGCATAAAAGAATTACCTAGCCATGATCATATGGCTATTTGTGGGAGCTTGCTATGCATAAACTGTCTCGTTTTTCCTATGTTAGAATTGTGATCGACTCGGGTGTTCTAAAAAGGAAAACCAGTCCACCATGTAAGTGCAAGCATTTCTTTTTGTACCTAAACTCCAGGTGCATCTTATGGTTAATGAGCTAACAGATAAAGTGGTCCTAGATAAACCTGAATTTGTAAACTTAACAGGGAAAATAGTCTGTACTACGTTCATTGGGAATGTTGTAACTGTGACTAACTCGCTTGGAGACTAAATCTGACAAGCTATCATCCTGGAGGAGACGTTCTCAGTAGAATTTCCCCGAACTCAAAGAACATCCGTTTTTTATGTTCTTAAGAACAAAAGCAGTAGCTGATTCAATACAATTTCAATAGTTACAATGATGTTGTATATTTCAGTATATTACATTTAGCAAAAACTAACATTGAATTTGATATTTACCATGGGAGCATACTGTAACTGACATGACACTGCTGAATGTTCAAATGCCTTTAATGGTACGAATTAATTCATATGGGTGATCTAAAAGCTTCTGAGGAATACCCAAATAATTGATTGCATGAGTATTAACTCCCTTTAATATGACACACTAAATCATCACTGGTGCAGCTAATTGGTTTTCGAAGTCACATAATTAGTTAAATAGAGATCTGTTTTTGGAGATCTGTGTGCATGGAGTAAAAATACACTTGTATCTGGAAGGTCCAACTTCAGGTGAGTCACTATCCTGGCAAAAGCTACATCATGAAAACAAAAGAACCTCCAAGCAACTCTGCAAAAAACTTATTGAAAAGCACAAGTCAGAAGATGGATACAAGCAAATTTCCAAGTGACTGAATGTCTCTTGGAGTACTGTTAAGTCAATTATCCAGAAATGGAAAGAATATGTAAATCTGCCTAGAGCAGGCTATCCTCAAAAACTGAGTGACCATACAAGAACGGGACTAGTGAGGGAGGCCACCAAGCCACCTACGACAATTCTGGAGGACTTACAAACTTCAGTGGCCTGGATGGGAGCGACTGCGCATACAACAACTGTTGCCCAGGTGCTTTACCAGTCACAGCTTTATGGGAGATTGACAAAGAGAAAGCCACTTTTGAAAAAAACTCACATGAAATCTTGGCTTGAGTTTGCTAGAAGGCATGTGGGAGACTTGGAAATCAGCTGGAAGCAGTTCTACGGTCTGATGAAAGCAAAATTGAGCTTTTTGGCCATCAGACTAAACGCTATGCTTGGTGTAAGCCAAACACTGCACATCATCAGAAATACACCATTTCTACAGTGAAGCATGGTAGCGGATGCATCATGCTGTGGCGACACTTCACTGCAGCAGGTTCTGGAAGGCTTGTGAAGGTAGAGGGTAAAATGAATACAACAAAATACAGGGGAATCCTGGAGGAAAACCTGATGCAGTCTGCAAGAGAACTGCAACTTGGGAGAAGATTTGTCTTCCAGCAAGACAATGACCCCAAGCATAATGCCAAAGCTACACAGGAATGGCTTAAAAACAACAAAGTTAATGTCCTGGACTAGCCAAATCAAAGTCCAGACCTCGATCTGATTGAGAATTTGAGGCTGAACTTGAAAAGGGCTGTTCACTTACGATCCCCATGCACTCTGACAGAGTTTGAGGTGTTTTGTAAAGAAGAATGGGGAAAAATTGCAGTATCCAGAGGTGCAAAGCTGATAGAGACCTAGCCACACAGACTCAGGGCTGTAATTGCTGCCAAAAGTGAATCTACTAAATACTGACTTGAAGGGGGTGAATACTTATTCAATTAATAATTTTGTGCTTTATATATGCAATTAATTTGGATCACTTCACTGTAGAAATCTTCACTGACACAAAAGAGTCTTTTTCTGTCGATCAGTGTCAAAAAAAGCCAAAGTAAATCCACTGTGATTCAATGTTATAAACTAATAACACACAAAAACTTCCAAGGGAGGGTGAATATTTTATATATGCACTGTATTCCAATTATTGATAGCATTATTGACCAAATCAAATGCCTATGGTTTGATGCGTTGTATTGCAATCTTCCTCGATCACAATCACAATGATACAAAATACCTTATGGTATCTAATGCTCGGTTTAATGTAGGCCAATTAAAATATTGCATTGTCTTTGGGAATGTCTCATGGTCTTGTTGGTTTGGAAACGATATCTCCATCTAGCCTGTGTTCTTTAAAGAGTGCTCTTTGTTTACAAAGCTATGCTTTTAATATCAAACTGATTACTGCCTGTGAATTAAAAAGAACTGAAGACTCATTCGTGTTTGAATTAATGGCTATTACATTCACATAATTCCAATACTCCTAAATCCCAAACAGGGAGTGAGTAATGATGTACATAAATTGTGGAACCTCAGTTTATTATATTTAATGTATATTTAATGTTACCTTTTTCTTTAATTAAAAAATTTAACTACAATTCCCTTTTCCTCTCATTTTTGTTCTTGCTCTTACATGTATGATATAAGAGGCCTCCTTATGTGCCTTACTGCTCCGTGGTGTGATTCCTCACTGTTCTGACATAGTGTGCGTTCCATTAAACATCTTCTGGTTTCAGCCAGGGCAGCAGTTAAAACACTACAATGAGATTTGGCTGGAGAAATCATCATAAGAATATTTGAGCTGGAGAAAACATCATAAGAATATTTTATGTGTATTGTAAAAAAAAAAGAGATGATTTGTGGCAACTTTCTACGTATTATCCAAATATCAAAGATGTCATCAAATAAGGAATATAGCATGGTATGATATAGAAATTGGATCAGACTTAAACATTTTTGGGTAATTACACAGTTCAATTTTAAGAATCCAGTATTGATCGCACAGGAATCGTTTTTTGGTAAACTTGCACAAGCTGCAAAATTGGTTAAAGGCACTTTTATGTGGATTCATATTAGCTTGCCCAACAATTTTGCAGTGTCAAGTGTGCACTAACTGACATTATTAATCATGTAATAATCAGATCCAAAAGAAATTGGATCAGAAGCTGCAAGCAACAACTACTATGGAACAGTATCAATAGGAGCAGATAGTGCTGTTTTTTCACTCTTTAAAGAGACATTCTACACTCAAGAAGCCTGGCTGAGCAACTTTATAAGTAACTGCAGGCTGCACAAATACTTTCCAAAATCCACAGAGTGCGCTACAACAAATTGTGAGGGTTTATTTCCAGCATTTAGCTTCTGAGATACTTATTCAATGGATTCTTCAGTAATGGTTTCACTGTTGGTGTTGCTATGGTCATATCTGACCAGTCAGGACAAGGGCTACAGAGCAGGAAGTTATGACATGCCCATCGGCAAAGAGCCTACTTCCATGAAGTCTTCATAAACAATATACCCATCTTGAAGATCTACCACACAATCTTAATAGACGGAGGAACACGCACAAAATGCTGGTGGAACACAGCAGGCCCGGCAGCATCTATAGGAAGAAGTACAGTCAACGTTTCGGACAGCCTTCATCAGGACTAACTGAAAGAAGAGAGAGTAAGAGATTTGAAAGTGGGAGGGGGAGGGGAAGATCCGAAATGATAGGAGAAGACAGGAGGGGAGGGATGAAGCTAAAAGCTGGAAAGTCAATTGGCAAAAGGGATACAGAGCTGGAGAAGGGAGAGGATCACGGGACGGGAGGCCTGGGGAGAAAGAAAGGGGGAGGGAAGCGCCAGAGGAAGATGGAGAGCAGGCAAGGAGTAATTGTGAGAGGGACAGAGAGAGAAAAAAAAGGAAAGAAGGAAGGAAGGAATAAATAAATAAATAACAGATGAGGTATGGGGGGGGGGAAGGTGGGGCATTAGTGGAAGTTTGAGAAATCAATGTTCAGGCCATCAGGTTGGAGGCTACCCAGACGGAATGTAAGGTGTTGTTCCTCCAACCTGAGTGTGGCTTCATCTTGACAGTAGAGGAGGCCATGGATTGACATATCAGAATGGGAATGGGACGTGGAATTAAAATGTGTGGCCACTGGGAGGTCCTGATTTCTCTGGCGGACAGAGCGTAGGTGTTCAGCGAAAGTGGGAGGGATAGTCCCCTCCCACTTTCAAATATCTTACTATATCTTCTTTCAGTTAGTCCTGACGAAGGGTCTCGGCCAGAAATATCGACTGTACTTCTTCCTATAGACGCTGCCTGGCCTGCTGCGTTCCACCAGCATTTTGTGTGTGTTGCTTGAATTTCCAGCACCTGCAGATTTCCTCGTGTTTGCGTTAATAGACAGAGGTCCCAGATGATTGGAGACCAAGCTCTGCTGCACAGGCTCAGGATACACACATACACACAGGCAGAAAACTATGCACACTATAAGCACATACAGACACATTCTGAACATGATCAAGAAATGGGCACAAGCACAAGATTCCTCAGACTTACTTCTTTCTCTTCAGACTTATCCTAACCTTCTGTTTCCTTGCCTCAGTTCCCTGCTCCTAACTCAATCCCTCAGTCTTTCCTTCCTGCTTCTGCCAGTCTCCAACTCTCTGTCAATTCCTTCCATATAACTTGGTCCTCTTTCACACCACTCTCCCTCCCGCGTGCCCCTCAGTAGTCTCTTCCCACTCTCCAGCTCCTTGCTCTATTCCAGCATGGTGTTGCACACAGCTGTTCCTGCTGACCCTCTAGGGCACTTCCCAATTGCCAATTATCTGCCTCACCCAGTTACCCAGCAACTAGATCTCCTAAACTTCCCCATAAAGCTCTGGAGAATCCTCAGTCTCCAGATGATGCTATCCAGGTTTCTGATATCAGTTGGCCATAGTTCTCTGCTCTGGGGGTGGGGTAGATATGATTTCAAACAAAGCCCTGAAGAGAGGATCCAGAGAAGATTCAAAGAATGCTGCCAGAATGAAGGGCTTAGTACATGAGAAGCATTTGATAGCTCAAGGCCCTGTGTTTGATTGAATTCAGAAAAGATTGATTGGAAGGGGAGGGGGATCTCATTGAAATCTACCGGATACTGAAAGACCCAGGAAGAGAATGTGTCAATTAGTAGGACAGACGAGGATTTGAGGATTCAGAATAAAGGGATATCCCTTTAAATCTGAGGTAACTGAGACATAGAGGAATTTCTTCTGCCAGAAGCTATCAATTCTGTTGAACTTGTTGTCACAACAAGCAGTGGAACCAAGTCATTGAGATTTGAGATCAGAATTGATAGGTTCTTGATTGGTAAAGGGGTTGAGGATTACAGGGACAAAGCAGGAAAATGGGTCTGAAAAGGGAGCCTAGATTGAAAGGCAGAGCAGGTTTGATGGACTGAATGGCCTAATTCTGCCCCAGTACCTTAAGGTGTAATGAAAGCTGACTCACCATACAGGAGAAGAAGCGTCCCTCTTTCCATCATGATAACTCTTCACATTTGCTGGCCGAGCTACTCATTCAGTGGGGACCACTATGGCAGCATGCCATTATCAAGACTTCAGGAAAAGTATGGTAGGCCACTTAGGGAAGGTTCATGGCCTCAGGAAGGAGATATAGACATTTCTATCTGAAAATAACCTGTACCCAAAAATACTGTAGCAGTAATGCACGGTACCTGAACCCTTCTACTGAACAAAGAATACATAATTCAGGTTTTCAAACTCAGCAAAAATAGAAACATTTGAAATATGTGCCTGTTCTGGCTTCTTTCCCTGTCATTCTCTGTCCTGATGAAGGGTCTCATTTCAAAACATTGAATATATATTCCTCTCCATCGATGCTGCCTGACCTGCTGAATTCCTCCTGCATTTTCTGTGTGTTACTCTGGATTTCCAGCATCTGCAGAATCTCTTGTATTTTTGACATATGTAATCTTGCAGTGTGATCTTATTTTTGTGTTTGCACTGCTCTTTCTGTGAAGTCAAAGGTGACAGCGACTTTCAACTTTTTGGCCTATAAATCATTCTAAGCAGTCACATCAGATCCATGCCACAATTCTCAAATTGTTGCTGGTCAGAAAGGTCATTAAAGCTCTCTGTTCACAAAGTAAACAATTCACCTTGTTTGACTTCAATGGAAAAACCTTGCATATCAAGTAGTGAATCTGTCAGCATTGTTGGATTCCCATAAATGCACACAGCTATCAGCTATACTTATATTATCTTAACAATCCATTTAATAACCAGAGTTTTTTGATAATGAGTATTTATTGACAGCGATCGCCCGGATTTCTACTAGTTCCTACAGTATCTGAAGAAGGACACTTTCAGCTGTCAGCACAGCCCTTTGGGATAAAGGAACCTAATAGGTCAATAGTTGCTCATTCCAGTGCACATTTCATTTCTACCAGCTCAGTTATAAACAGTGAGTGACATATGTAACAGGATTCAGAATACCATAGGTCTGCTCAGAACCTTATTCCAGTGCTTTAGAGGTTCCCTGCATTATATGTTAAGCAGGTATGGAGACTTCTTTGTAATATCTTTCATGCTGCGTAACCTGGCTAATTTAGAGAAAAAGGCAGCCTGGGTGACAGGAAGCACAGCAAAGAGACTTTGTGTCCAAGGATCAAAAGCAGATCCTGAACAGCAAGAAGAGCAAAGAGAGCAGGAGGTCAATGAAAGCTACAAGGGGGAATCTCAAACCTACCGCAGCAGCTAAGCAGAGAACGCGGGCATTATTCACGTAAGCAAGACTAGACTCTTCATTGGAGTAAAGCTTCTGCTATGTGGTCTGCTAAATTATAGACTCCAGTGCAAGCCAAGTGATCCTCTCCAAACTGATTATTACCATTTATGCAGAAGACTAAGAACCAAGATAAAACACAAAATTTAATCTTCTTCCTCTGTATGAATGTACAAGTTCCTAACCCTGATTATTTAAATGTCTAGGTACAAAATCTTTATATATCCTGAAAAAATGCTGACCTCTGCACACAATATATTGTCCTCTAATGACCTTCACTCTGCACACGCAGTGAGAATTTGAACACGAGAATTCTTTGTTGCTCAACACAATGGGGCAGCCCATGCATCAAAATTGATCAGATTTGCATTGCAATGAATGTAAAGACCCATTTCGAGACTAAGATGTTAAGCAGGCACTCAAGTTACTGAGTGCTACCATCAGTAGACTAGAAATAGCACTTCAAATCATTGCTGGGTTCTTCAATCATGCTTGTTTGAAGAAATATCTGCCCAGCTATCATCAACATATCACCTGCAGCACCAGGGATCCTCACACACTCGAGCACTGCTATACTACCATAAGGAATGCACACCATATTTTAAGAAATCAGATAATTTGGCTGTCCTGCTTCTACCTGCATAAGGGCAGAAGCTAAAGAGCAAGGCTCCAGAAGTAAGGACATCTAAGAGGTAGTTGCGGCAGGGAGAGAAGCATGTATGGAATTGCGTCTACTCAGTGG
The DNA here is from genome assembly GCF_030028105.1 of Mobula birostris. Taxonomy (NCBI): domain Eukaryota; kingdom Metazoa; phylum Chordata; class Chondrichthyes; order Myliobatiformes; family Myliobatidae; genus Mobula; species Mobula birostris. Next base: position 106,471,988 of record NC_092370.1, on the reverse strand, counting down.
ACTGGGCCATGTTCAAGGTCTCATCAGAGGATCTGAATGAATACACCATGGTTGTCATGGACTTTATAAACAGTGCCCCACAAAGTCATTCAGAATACCAACCAGGAACTCCGGATGTACCATGAGATCTGCAAAGAACTGAGGGCCAAATCAGTGCCTTTCAGGACTGGCGACCAAGCAGAATACAAGAGGCCCAGGTATGATCTCCGGAAAGCCATCTCACATGCAAAGTGGCAATTCAGAAACAAACTTGAATCACTGAAGGATGCTTGATAGTTGTGTCAGGGCTAGAATGCTATCACCTCCTACAAGGTGAAATCAAGTGACATAGGTGACAACAAAATTTTGCTCCCAGATGAGCTGAATGTTTTTTATGTTTGCTTTAGAGTCATAGACAAGTACAGCAAAAACATGCTATTTGGCCCATCTCGGCCATGCTGAACTATTTATGCTGCCTACTCCCATCAACCTGCACCAGGACCCTAGACCTCCATACTCCTACCACTCATGTACCTCTCCAAACTTATTAAACATTGAAATCAAGCTCACATGCACCACTTGCAGCTCGCTCCACACTCTCATGACCCTTTGAAGAAGTTAACCCTCATGTTCCTCTGAAACTTCTCACCTTTCAGCCATAACCCATGACCTCTAGTTGTAGTCCCACCCAACCTCAGTGGAAAATGCCTGCTTATATTTACCCTAAGTATACCCCTCATAATTTTGTATACCTCTATCAAATCTCCTCTCAATCTTCTACATTCAAAGGAATAAAGCCCTAACCTATCCAATCGTTCCTTATAATTCAGGTCCTCCAGTCCTGGCAACATTCTTGTAAATTTTCTCTGCACTCTTTCAACCTTATTTACACCTTTTCTGAAGGTAGGTGATCAGAATTGCACATAGTACTCCAAATCAGGCCTCACCAGCATCTTATACAACTTCAGCATAATATCCCATCTCCTGTACTCAATACATTGATTTAAGAAGGCCAGAGTGCCAAAATCTTTCTTAATGACAGAACCAGCAGTGATTCCTGCAGCACTCCAATAGTCACTGGCCTCCAATCAGGGAGGCAACAATTTAGTACCACTCTCTGGCTTCTCCCACAAAGCCAATGTCTAAACTAATTCTCTACCTTATCTTGAACGCCAAGCGACTGAACCTTCTTAACCAACCTCCCATGTGGACCTTATCAAATACTTTCCTCAAGTCCTTGTAGACAACATCCACTACCTTGCCTTAACTAACTTTCCTGATAACCTCTTCTAAAAACTCTATAAGGTTGGTTAGACATAAAACCATGCTGACTACCCATAAACAAGCTCACCAGCCTCTAATTTCCTGGTTTAGTGTTAAAGCCTTACTCCAATCCTCCAGTATCTCTGTTAGGGCCCCTCCAATTTCTGCACTTGCCTCCCACAGGGTCTGAGGAAACACCTTATCAGGCCCTGAGGATTTACCTACTTTAATATACCTCAACACAGCAAACACACCCTGCTCAGTAATCTGTATAAGGTCCATGAAGTCCATGACCTCCCTGCTTCTTTACCTCACTTCTATAGGCTATGCGTCCATCTCCCATGTAAATACAGATGCAAAAAATCCACTTAAGGTCTCCCTCATCTCTTTTGTCACTCACATAGATTACCATTCTGATCTTCCAGAGGACTAATTTTGTCCCTTGCAATCCTTTTGCTGTTAAACTATTGGTAGGATCTCTTAGGATTCTCCTTTACCTTATCTGCTAGAGAGCAAATTCATGCCTTCTTTCAGCTTTTCTGATTTCTTTTTTGTGTTCTCTTGTATTTCTTACATTCCGTAAGTATCTCATTTGTTTCTATTTGCCTGAACTTGCTATGCACCTATTTTTTTCCTTAACCAGGACTTCAATATCTCTCTTATCTTTACCTTTTATTGTGACAGGCATATACAAGCATTGTACTCTCAAAATTTTACTTTGAAGGCCTCCCATTTGCCGATTACACCTTTGCCAGAAAATAGTTTATCCCAGATCCTTTCTGATTCCATCAAAATTGTCTTTTCTCCAATTCAGAATCTCAACCTATAGACCACACCTATCTTTTCCATATTTACCTTGAAACTAATGGCATGATCACAAGATGTAAAATGTTCCCTTACACCAGGGGTCCCCAACCTTTTCTGCATTGCGGCCCGGTTTAACATAGACAATATTCTTGCAGACCGGCCGACCGGGGGGTAGGGTTGCCAACAGACAAGAGTATGTAGCAGTCTAATACGTTGGGTTTACCCCGAGAAAGACTACAATGACCATGAAGCCTTGCACGGGCACCAGTGCGCAGGCGCGTACATGCCAATTTTTCTCTACGAATCGTTTTTGGCGATTCTGTCCGGGAGGGGGGTGTTAATCACGACCGGAATATAGGTGATAAGTGGCTAATACACTCAATTTCGTTTCTAAAAGGGTTTATCTAACGAACTTAATATTAAACACACAGCGCATATTTTCCTCACATGAAATAAGTGATAAGTCAATTATCGGGGAGGACAGGGGAGCTTGAAGTAAGTGTTGAACGAACTTCCATTAGAAGTGTAGAGGCAGGTTCGATATTATCATTTAAAGAAACATTGGATAGGTATACGGACAGGAAAGGAATGGAGGGTTATGGGCTGAGTGCAGGTCGGTGGAACTAGGTGACAGTAAGCATTCGGCACGGACTAGAAGGGCAGAGATGGCCTGTTTCCATGCTGTAATTGTTATATGGTTATATAAGTCACTTATAAGTCAATAGCATCATAACATTTTAAGTAATGTTTGGATATTAAACAGACAGCACATATTTCCCCCGTATGAACATATAAAATCATTGCAACACACCAATATCGCTGAATCAGTGGGAGCCCTGGGCTTGTTTCCCTGCAACAAGACTGTCCTATCGAGGGGTGATGGGAGACAGCGATACTCGAAGGGGGTTCCTTATGTCCAGTCTATTCGACAATTTAGTTTTCGTTGCATTCATTGCAGGGATATGATGTTGGAAATGGAAGCAATGTTTTCAGTGCTTTCGTGGCTATCTCAGGATATTCAGCCTTGACTTTGATCCAGAATGCCATCGGAGATGTTATGTCAAACATACTTTTCAGCCCGCTGTCATTTGCAAGCTCGAGGAGTTGATCTCCTTCCCACGCTGACATGGATGACACGCGGGTAATGACCTCGCGTGCGTTCAAGCTCAACAATGGGCGTGACAGGGAATGAGGAAAGGTGCAGCTGACTCATATCACCAAATCATATCGTTTCCTCACGGCCCGGTAGCACATGCTTTGCGGCCCGGTACCTGTCCGTGGCCTGGTGGTTGGGGACCGCTGCCCTACACAAACTTCTGTCATCTGCTCTGTCTCAATCCCTAATAAGAGATCAAGTGTCACACACCGTCACTGGGACTTTTATGTACTGATTAAGGAAATGTTCCTGAACACATTTCACAAACTCTTTCCCACCTGCTCCTTTGACAGTATGGGAGTCCAAGTCAATATTTGGAAAATTAAATCTCCTACTATAACAACCTTATGTTTCTTGCAACAGTCTGTGACCTCTCTCCAGACTTGTTCCTCTAAATTGTGCAAACTTTGGGTGTTCTGAAATATAGCCCTGTTAACATGGCTATACATTTCTTATTCCTCAGTTCCGCCCATAAAACCTCTCTAGATGAGTTCTCCAGTCTGTCCTGACTGAGCACTGTGGTGACTTTTTCCCTGCCTAGTAATAGTACCCCTTCCCCTCTAATCCCTCCAGCTCTATCGTATCTAAAACAACAGTACCCTGGAATATTGAGCTCCCAGTCCTGCCCCTCCTGTAGCCAAGTCTCACCAATGGCTACAATATCATAATTCCATGTGTTGATCCATGCCCTGAGCTCGTCTGCCTTTCATACGATACTTCTTACATTGAAATGTACGCAGCTCAGGACATTAGTCGCACTATTCTCCACCCTTTTGATTCCTGACTTTGTCTGAAGTCTTAACAACATCTGCCTCCGTAACCGCTCCACTATCTGTTCTGGTAGTCTGGTTCCTATCCTTCTGCAACTCCAGTTAAACTCCCCTGCCCCCAGCCCCATGCAGCCCTAGCAAACCTTTCCCACTAGGATATTAGTCCCCCTCCAGTTCAAGTGCAAACTCTCTCTTCTGTACAGGTCCCACCTTCCCTGGAGAAGAGCCCAATGATCCAAAAAACTGACACCCTCCCTCCTACAACAAGTCCTTAGTCACGTGTTAAACTGCATGATCTTCCTATTTCTGGCCTGACTAGCACATGGCATGGGTAGCAACCCTGAGATCACAACCCCGGAGGTCCTGTACTTTACTTAGCACCTTATTACTCACTGTGCAGAACCTCAGCTCTCTTCCTTGCTATGTCATTGGTACCTACAGTACATGGACCACGACCTGTTACTGCTCACCTTCCCAATTAAGAATGCTGAGGACTTGATCCAAGATGTTCCAGACACTGGCACCAAGAAAGCAATATACCATCCAGGAATCTCATTCTCATCCACAGATTTCCTTCTGTTCCCCTATCACCACAGCTCACCTCCTCTCCCTACTGTTTGATTCAGAGTTCATCCAGTTCCAGCTACAACTCTTTATTGTGAAGTGTTAGAAGTTGAAACTGGATGCATCTCTTGCAGGTGAAGTTGGTAGAGAGACTGGAAGTCTCCCTGCTTTCCCACATCCCTCAAGAGGAGCATTCAACTATCCTGCCTGACATCCTTACTGTTAGATCTGTGCAAATATAAAGAAGGAAGCACTAAATAAACTGGGGAAAAAAAATCTACCTGCAGCTTTTTCACCTTCTCTCATTTAATCCTCTCCTCGCTGAAGCCTCAAATAACCACTCTAACACTGTCCACTCCAACAAAATCTGCTCCAACAATTGTCACTCTGCTTATTTGTATTTGTTTTTGCCATTCAATCCCGATCGCTGATTGGCTGCTGTTCAAAAACCAAACTGCTGCGTATTTATGCTCTCGGCACTCAATCAGCAAAAACGAATGAACTACGTGTTGTCACGCTTCTAGTCACTAATTGGCTTCGGCTTTGAACATCAAAACATGGAAGCACCTTCACAAACTCCCACAGCCCCCAGTGACGCTGTGATTTCAGTCTCTGGGGCCAATGAGAAAATTTTTCAGGAGGATGAACCCACAGAAAGCATCTGGTTCAGATCAGATAGCTGGCTAAGTACTAAAGACCTGTGCTGATCAACAGGCTGGAGTGTTCACCAGTATATTAACCTTTCACTTCAGCAGTCTGAGATACCCACCTGCTTCAACTGTACCGGTGCCTAAGAAGAACGTGGTAATCAGCCTCAATTACTATCATCCAGTAGCACTTACATCCGCTGTGATGAAGTGCTTTGAGAGGTTGGTGATGAAACATAACAATTCCTGTGACTTGATCTACTATCATTTGCCTCCTGTCACAACAGGTCAACACATCTGGACAGTGAATACATCAAGATGCTATTCATTGACAGCAGCTCGGCATTCAGTACAATGATATCCTCAGAACAAATCAATAAGCTTCAAGACCTTAGCTTCAATACCTCCTTGTGCAACTGGATCATCAATCTCCTCAATTACAGACTCCTATCAGTTCAGATTGGCAACAACATCTCCTCCACAGTCTCCATCAGAACAGATGCTCAATAAGCCTGTGTGCTTAATCCCTTATTCTACTCGCTTTATACTTCTAACTGTTAGCCTAAGCACAGTTCCAATCCCATATTTTAGTTTACTGGCAACACCACTGCTGTTGGCCGAATCAAAGGTGGTGATGAATCGATATATAGGAGGGAGATTGAAAATCGGGCTGAGTGATGCCACAACAACAGCCTCCGCAGAATTCCTGTTGTTAGCCTCTCATTCAATGTCAGCAAGACCAGGCGCTGATTATTGATTTCAGGAAGAGGAAACTGGACGTCAGTGTAGTCAGTCCTCACTAGGAGATCAGAGGTGGAGAGGGTCAGTAACTTTAAATTCCTCAGAGTTAGCATTTCAGAGGACCTGTGCTGGGTCCTGCACGTAAGTACCATTAAGAAAAAAGCATGGTGGTGCCTCTACTTCCTCAGATGTTTGCGAAGATTTGGCATGTTATGTAAAATTTTGACAAACTTATATAGATGTGTGGTGGAGTATATTGATTGGTTGTTTCATGGCCTGGTATGGAAATGTCAATGTCTTTGAATAGAAAAGCCACAAAAAGTCCAGTCTTCCCACCTTCTTACAGCTCAGTCCATCACAGGTAAAGCCCTCCCCACTATTGAGCACATCTACATTGAGAGCCGTTGCAAGATAGTAGCATCCATCATCAAGGACCCCATAATTTCTTCTTGCTGCTGCCATGAGGAAGAAAGTACGGGAGTCTCAGGACCCACACCACCAGGTCAGTTATCACCCCTCAGACGTCAGGCTCTCGAACCAGTGGGGATAACTTTACTGAACTTTACCCACCCCATCACTGAACTGTTCCCGCAATCTATGGACTCACCTTCAATGTCCTGCCAAAGGGATTCACCCAAAGCGTTGACTGTACTTTTTTTTCCATAGATGCTGCCTGTCCTGCTGAGTTCCTCCAGCATTTTGTGTGTGTGACTCTCTTTCAAGGACTCTTTATCTCACGTTCTCAATACTTATTGTTCATGTATTTATTTATTATTACTATTTCTGTTTTTTTTCTTTATGTATTTGCACAGTTTGTTGTCTTCTGCACATTGGTTGTTTATCCATCCTGTTGGGTGCAGTCTTTCATAGATTCTTGCCTTCAAGAAAATGAATCTCAAGGTCGTATGTGCTGACATATATGTACTTTGACAATAAATTTACTTCAAACTTTGAAGTCAATGAAGTCCACACTGATTGACAATGGGAAATCTTTCACTGAGCTCTATGAGAAGCTCTTTTTAAGCCACTCTTTCAATTGGTCATTTCAAGCTACAGAATTGTGAAAAATAATGAAGTCTCAGCAGCTTAAGTAGAAGCAGTGGAAGTACCATGTTTAACTCAACTCACAATCTGATCACTATGATGTCTTACTTTCTTGTGTATTCACTCTTGAAAAGCACTCTTTGATCTAAGTCTACTAATTTCAAACCTGTGAATAAAAGAGGGTCCCTAGAAAATAGATATTTCATCTCAACATGCTCCATTAAAGTCAATGCTAAGTTTATTGACATACGAGGGGTGATTGATAAGTTCGTGGCCTAGGGTAGAAGGAGTCAATTTTAGAAAACCTAGCACATTTATTTTTCCTACACTTACACACTTAGTCCAGTGGTCGTGGAGCATACGGATCCCTTCTTTGTAGAAGTCGGCGTCTTGGACCTCCAGAAAGTGGTCCACAGCAGGGGTGATTGATAAGTTTGTGGCCTAAGGTAGAAGGAGATGAGTTATTAACTTCAAACTTTCTGCATTTTCATTCAAAGAGTTGAACTGCACGTGCATGTAACGGGAGCTGCATAACTCATCTCCTTCTACCTTAGGCCACAAACTTATCAATCGCCCCTGCTGTGGACCACCTGGAGGTCCAAGATGCTCTCGATACATACACGTGCAGTTCAACTCTTTGAGTGAAAATGCAGAAAGCTTGAAGTTAATAACTCATCTCCTCCTACCTTAGGCCACGAACTTATCAATCACCCCTCATATTTACAATTACATGTATGTACAGGTGCAATGTAATATTTGCAGCAGCATCACAGCCTTCCAGCGTCATAAAAACAGCATCCATAAGAAAAGTATAAATTGTACATAAACACAAGTGATTCTGAAGATGCTGGAAATCTAAATAAACACAGAAAAAATGCTGGAGGGAGGGGAATAAGCAGTTGACATTTCCGACCAAGATCCTTCGTCAGGACTGGAATGGAAGGAGGAAGAAGCAAGAATAAGAAGGTGGGGCGAGGGGAAGGAGTACAAGCTGACCGGTGATAGGTGAAACCAGGTGATAGGGAAGGTAGGTGGGTGGGGGAGAGGGGATGAAGTGGGGATTTGGGAAGTGATAGGTGAAAAATGTAAAGGGCTAACGCAGAAAGAAGCTGCTCAGTGAGGAGAGTGGACCATGGGAGAAAGGGAAGAAGGGGGATCACGAGAGTGAGGTGATGGGCAGTTGAGGGGAAGAGAGGAGCTAGAATGAAGAATAGAAAAAGAGAGGAGGGGAAGGGGGAGAAGTTATCGGCAATTAGAGAAATCAACGTTCATACCACCAGGTTGAAGGCTACACAGGTGGAATATGAAGTGTTGCTTCTTCAACCTAAGAGTGGCTTTATCATGGCAGAAGAGGAGGCCATGAACCAATTTGCCTGAATGGGAATGGAAAGTAGAATTTAAATGGGTGGCCACTCAGAAAATTTGCCCTTTGCGTCAGGCAGAGCAAAGGTTCTCGACTGCCATGACGAGACTTTTCAGGTCCTCCCGCCTCCTTAGAATTGGCTCTAAGTACAGTCTAAGTAGGACACTGTTCACAATGAAGAGGCGTGTGAGTGGGTGCATGTCTCTGTGCTTGCAAACGAGAGATTACTTCACATATGCTAAATTACATAAATAGGTGAGGAATGTGCTCATATCTGGCCTCTCTCTGCTCATGTGCAGCATCTTTCCCTCTGTCTGGGGAAGACAGTTAGCTGCTCACATCCAGAATCACTCTGATCCTGCAGAACCATAAGCAGCTCAAAGATTATCTCCCTGTGTTCACACTGACCCAAACAATATGCTCACAGGTGGCAAAGATGTTAAATTACTCCTTGGTAGCAGAGCTGCTCATGTGTTTCAGAGACACTAAACACTGAACTGGATTAAGGATACAGCTAGTAAGAAACAGTCAACGGTGGTGACGAATCAGCATATAGAAGGCAGATTGAAAAACTGGCTGAATGGTGCCACAACAACTACCTCTCACTCAACATCAGCAAAATCAAAGAGATGATTATTGATTAAAAGAGGAGGGAACCAGAGGTCAATGAGCCAGTCCCCATTAGAGGGTCAGTAACTTTAAATTCCTTGGCATTATAATTTCAGAGGATTTGACATGGGTCCAGCACATAAAAGCCATTACAAAGAAGTAGGTGCCTCTACTTTCTTAGAAGTTTGCAAAGATTCAGCATGTCATCTTAAACTTTGACAAACCTCTATAGATGCACAATGGAGAGTATACTAACTAGATGCATCATGGCCTGGTATGGAAACACCAACACCCTTGAGTGGAAAAGCCGACACAAAGTAGTGGATATAGGTCAGTCCATCACAGGTAAAGTGCTCCACACCATTGAGCACATCCAGAAGGAGCACTGTTACGGGAGAACAGCATCCATCATCAAGGACCTCACCACTCAGGCCATACTGGCTTCTTCCTGCTGCCATCAGGAAGGAGGTAAAAGACCCTTAGGTCCCACTCAGCAGATTCAGGAAGTTATTACTCCTCAGTCATCAGGCTCCTGAACCAGATTGGACAACTTAACTCACCCCAACACTGAAATGATTCCTATGGACTCACTTTCAAGGACTCTGCAACTCATGTTCTCAATATTAGTTAGTTATGTATCTATTTATTTATTTATATCTATCATTATTTTGTTTTTTTTTTCTTTTCTTGTATTTATGCAATTTGCTGTCTTTTGCATGTTGGTTGTTGGTATGTCTTTGCATGCAGTTTTCATTGATCCTATTATGTTTCTTTGTACTTATTGTAAATGCCTGCAAGAAAGTTGGTATATAGTGACATATGTACTTTGATAATAAAAACAACAGGAATTCTGCAGATGCTGGAAATTCAAGCAACACACATCAAAGTTGCTGGTGAACGCAGCAGGCCTGAAACGTCGACTGCACCTCTTCCTACAGATGCTGCCTGGCCTGCTGCGTTCACCAGCAACTTTGATGTGTGTTACTTTGATAATAACTTTGCTTTCACCTTTTGAACTTTGAAAAACAAGGCTTCAGCAAGGAGAGGCTTCAGTGAGAGAAGGAAAAGAAGCTGTAGGTAGAACTCCTCCCCCCACCCCCACTGTCACATCTTATTGTTCTTCCTTCTTTATATTTGCTCAGTCAGAATAGTAGAGAGGCCAGGCTGGATAGCAGAATGTTCCTTTTGCAAGATGTGGGAAGGCGAGGAGACCTCCGGTGCCCCTGACAACTATACCTGCAAGAAGAGTGCATCTAACTGCAACTTCTAACACTCTGCATTAAGGAATTGGAACTGGAACTGGATGAACTCCGCATCATCTGGGAGGCTGAGGGGGAAATTGATAGGACATATAGAGAGATAGTTACACCCAAGGTGGAAAATGGGTGATGGTCAGGAAGGGGAAGGGGTTAAACAGCCAGTGCAGAGTACCCCTGTGGATATCCCTCTCAACAACAGGTACACCACTGTGGATACTCCAGAGGAAGGGGGGAGAAGAGGTGAGCTGTGGTAATATGAGAATTGTTAGTTAGGGAACAGAAAGGAGGTTTTGTGGATGAGAATGAGATTCCCGAATGGCACATGAGAATGAGATTCCCCAGCATTCTTAAATGAGAGGGTGAACAGCCAGAAGTTGTGATCCCTGTAGGTACCAATGAAATAGGAAGGAAGAGTGGCGAGGTTCTGCAAAATGAGTTCAAGGAGTTAGGGGCTAAGTTAAAGGACAGGACCTTCAGGATTGTAATCTCAGGATTGCTATCCATGCCATGTGCTAGTAAGACAAGAAATAGGAAAATGATGCAGTTTAACACATGGCTAAGGAGATGGTATCAGAAGGAGGGCAAAGGATTTTTGGATATTTGAGCTCTCTTTCAGAGAAGGTGGAACCTGTGCAGAAGAGACAGTTTGCATCTGAACCAGAGGGGGAATAATATCCTAGCAGAATGGTTTGCTAGTGCTGTTCGGTGGGATTTAAATTGGAGTTGCATGAGGAAGGGAGCCAGAGTGCCAGGACTGTTAGTAGAGAAGTTGTGGAGACAAATGTTGTTAAGACCTCAGACAAAGTCAGGAATCAAAATTCAGCATGGTGCAACTAGTGTCCTGAGCTGTGTATATTTCAATGCAAGAAGTATCGTGGGAAAGGCAGACGAGTTCAGGGCATGGATCAACACATGGAATTATGATATTGTAGCCATTAAGGAGACATTGTTGCAGGAGGGTCAGTTCAACCGATATTATGGGGTTTTGTTGTTTTAGACGCGACAGAGCAGGAGGGATTAGAGGAGGAGGGGTGGTGTATGAGACAGGGAGAATGTCATGACAGTGTTCAGTAAGAGACAAGAGAACTCATCTTGTGAGGCATTATGGGTGGAACTGCGAAATAAGAAAGGTATGACCACGTTAATGAACCTATGTTACAGATCACCCAGCGGTGATTTAGTGGAATAAATTTGTAGAGGGATCGCAGACTGCTGCAAGAAACATAAGTTTGTTGTAGTAGGTGATTTTAACTTTCCACATATTGACTGAGACTCACATACTATAAAATGGCTAGATGGAATAAAGACGAGAAAATCTGCAGATGCTGGAAATCTGCATCTCAATGTGGTATGGCAATTGTCCAGTATTGGACCGCAAAGCACTCCAGCGTGTGGTGATCGGCACCCAATTGACCACCATTGAGAACATCTACCATAAACACTGTCTAGGCAGGGTGAAAAGCATTATCAGGAATGCACCCTAACCATGGACTTTTTACTCTCCTCCCAGCCGGTAGGTGCTACAGGAGCCTCCACTCCTGCACCAGCAGGCACAGGAAAAGCTTCTTCCCAGAGGCTGTGACCCTGCTGAACCTCACATCACAGTGCTAAGCAGTATTGCACCATATTGTACTGTCTCAGCACTTTTGTATTTGTGTGCTGTAGCACTTACTTTTTATTCACAGTTATTTTGTAAATAACGCTATTCTTTGCATTTCTGGTCAGATGCTAACTGCATTTCATTGGCTTTGTATCTGTACTCGGCACAATGACAATAAAGTTGAATCTAATCTAATCTAAATCCAAGTAACACAACACAAAATGCTGGAGGAAATCAGCAGGCTAGGTAGCATTTATGGAAAAGAGTAAACAGTAGACGTTTCAGGCCAAAACCCTTCAATAAAAGATGAAAAGTTAGAACAAGAAGGTGGGGGAGGGGAGGAAGTTGGTAGGTAATTGAAGAAACTGGGAGAGGGGGAGTGGCGAAGTAAAGAGCTGGGAAGTTGATCAGTGAAAGAGACAAAGGGCTGGAGAAGGGGGAATCTAATAGGAGAGCACAGAGATCATGGAAGAAAGAAAAGGGGGAAGGAGCACGAGAGGGAGCTGATGAGCAGTTAAGGAGTGGAGCTGAGAGGGGGAAATGGGAATAGGAATGGTGAAGGGAGGAGCAATTACTGGAAGTTTGAGTAATCAATTTTCATGCCATCAAGTTGGAAACTACCCAGATGGAATATAAGGTGTTGCTCCTTCAACCTGAATATGGCCTCATCACAGCAGTAGAGGAGGTCATGGACTGACATGTTGGAATGGGAATGGGAAGTAGAATTGAAATGGGTGGCCACCGGGAGATCACGCTTTCTTTGGTGAAGAGGTATCGCAATCTATGGCAGGTCTCATCGGTATCACTGAGATGGGATAGAATTTGTCAAATGTGTTCAGAGAAGTTTCCTTAAGCAGCACGTATAAGTCCCAACACGAAAGGGTGTGATTCTTGATCTGCTATTCGGGAATGAGACAGAGCTGGTGACAGAATTTTCTGTATGGGAACACTTTGCATCTACTGATCACAGTGCCACTAGTTTCAAAGTAAATATGGAAAAAGATAAGTCTGGTCCTTGGGTTGAGATCCTAAATCGGAGAAAAGCCCATTTTTATGGTATCAGAAAGGATCCGACAAGTATTGCTTGGGTCAGGCTGTTTTGGTGTACTTGGTAAGTGGGAGGCCTTCAGAAGTGAAATTTGGATAGTATAAAGATTGTATGCACTTGTCAGAATAAAAGGTAAAGATAACAGGTTTAGGGAATCCTGGTTTTCAGGTGATAATGAGGCCCTAGTTAAGGGGAAAAAAGGTGCATGGCAGGAAGGAATAAATAAGGAGTATAAAAAATACAAGAGAACACTTATGAAAGAAATCAGCAAGGCTAAAAGAAGACATGAAATTGGTCTAGCAGACAAGGTGAAGGAGAATCCTAAAGGATTCTACATATATGTTAAGAGCAAAAGGACTGCAAGGGATGAAATTAGTCCTCTAGAAGATCAGAATGGTAATCTATGTGGGGAACAAAAGAGATGGGGTATTCTGAAATCATTCTTTTGCATCCGCATTTACTTAGGAGAAGGGCACAGAGTCTAGAGAAGTGAGGCAAAGCGGCATCAACTTCAAGAACCCTACACAGATTACAGAGGAGGAGGTGTTTGCTGTCCTGAGGTAAACTGGTGTGGATAAATCCCCAGGGCCTGACAAAGAGTTCCCTCAGACCCTGTAGGAAGCAAGTCCAGAAATTGCCAGCACCATAACAGAGATATTGAAATCATCCTTAGTGACAGGTGAGATACCAGAGGATTGGAGGGTAACCAATTATTGTTACACTATTTAAGAAAGGCTCTAAAAATAAACCAGGAATGTATAGGCCAGTGAACCTGATGTCAGCAGTGGGAAAGTTATTGGAAGTTGTTCCAAGGGATTGGATATATAAGTATTAGGATAGACATGGACTGATTAAGCACAGTTAGCATGGCCTCATGCGTGATAGGTCATATCTAACCAATCTTAGAGAGCTTTTCGAGGAGGTTACCAGGAAAGTTGATGAAGGCAAAGCAGTGGATATTGTCAACATGGACTCTAGTATTGACAAGGTGCCACATGGAAGGTTGGTCAAGAAGGTTCAGTCGTTTGGCATTCAAGATGAGGTAGTAAATTGGATTAGACAACACACATCAAAGTTGCTGGTGAACGCAGCAGGCCAGGCAGAATCTCTAGGAAGAGGTACAGTCGACATTTCAGGCCGAGACCTGTCCTGACGAAGGGTCTCGGCCTGAAATGTCGACTGTACCTCTTCCTAGAGATGCTGCCTGGCCTGCTGCGTTCACCAGCAACTTTGATGTGTGTTGCTTGAATTTCCAGCATCTGCAGAATTCCTGTTGTTTGCGTTTTAAAATTAGATTAGACATTGGCTTTGTGGGAGAAGCCTGAGAGTGGTAGTAGATGGTTGCCTCTCTGACAGGAGGCCTGTGACTAGTGGAGTGCCACAGCGATTGGTGCTGGTTCCATTGTTGTTTGTCATCTGTATCAATGATCTGGATGATAATGTGGTTAACTGGATCAGCAAATTTGTGGGTGACACCAAGATTAGGGGTGTAACGGACAGCAAGGAAAGCTATCGTGGCTTGCAGCGGAATTTGAACTAACTGGAAAAATAAGCTGAAAAATGGCAGATGGAAGTTAATGCAGACAAATGCAAGGTGTTGTGCCTCAGTAGGACCAATGAGGGTAGGTCTTACACAGTGAACGGTAGGGCACTGAGAAGTGAGATAGAACAAAGGTATCTGGGAATACAGGTCCATAATTCATTGAAAGTGGCCTCACAGTTAGATAGGGTTATAAAGAAAGCTTTTAGCACATTTGCCTTCATAGATCAAAGAACTGAGTACAGGAGATGGGATGTTATGTTGAAATTGTATAAGACGTTGATGAGGCCTAATTTGGAGTATTGTGTGTGGTTTTTGAGCACCTAGCTACAGAAGAGATGTAAATGAGGTTGAAAGAGCACATAGAAAATTTACAAGGATGTTGCTGGGTCTGAAGGACCTGAGTTATATGGAAAGATTGAATAGGTTAGGACTTTATTCCTTGAAGCGTAGAGGATTGAAAGGAGATTTGATAGAGGTATACTAAAATATGAGGGCTATAGACAAAGTAAATTCAAGCAGGCTTGGATGGGTGGATAAAACTACAATCAGAAGTCATGGGTTAAGGGTGAAAGGTGAAAAGTTTAAGAGGAACATGAGGGAAAACTTCTTCACTCAGAGGATCGTGAGAGTGGGGAACGAGCTGCAGCACAAGTGATGCATGCAAGCTCAATTTTAAAGTTTAATGAAAGTTTGGATAGGTACATGGATGGCCATGGTCCAGGTGCAAGTCGATGCAACTAGGCAGTTCAGATGGTTCAACACAGACTAGATGGGCCAAAGGGCTTGTTTCTGTCTTGTACTTTTCTATGACTCTATTTGTTCAAAACAGCTCAAACCCATGTAGAATAAAAGGTATATGGTAATCTCAAAGAAACAGAGACATTCCTGGCAAATTTCCTTTGTCCTCGGACCAACGGATCGTTTGTATCATGGTGGTAACTCTGCTTACAAGGAAGAGGATTGTCTTCTCCAGTCCGGCAAGTTTGTGTTTTCTCTCTTCTCTACATATATACAGTGGATTTCAGTTAATTATATCACTAGTTAATTGGAGCAGCCACTTATCTGGGACAACTCTTGAAGAACAAAAGCTGAGAAAATAGCTGGGAATCCATTTGTTTATTTGGGACACCATACCGTTTAATTGCTGAACAGTTTCCAACTAGCATCAATCAGGTGTATTTGTGCGGCTGTGAGACTCGATACCGTGCTTAGAGTAAACAATTATTAAATAGCGTCAGTTGTGTGGCGTTTGTATTCAAAAAGCAGTGAATCTCGTCACTGCTAGTTGCTGAGAAATAAGCAGTAAGACAATTCAGAATTGTTTTGCTCACTGCAGGCTTGGAGATGTGAGAAAAGACCAGGAGTGAAAAAAAAATGATTTCACTACTTCAGCAAGTTAGAAATATGAAGAATTTGACAATCATCTTGAATGTTACAATGAAAATGAAGATTTGGAGGATGTAATCGTTGAAGGCATTGTATGAAGGCTGTCAACTATCTGTATTCAGACATCTCACCTCTCCCAGAAGTTCTGGGAGTCTCCCGCATATTGATAGTGGCTCCCTGATGCCTGCAAATTATATACAATATCCCAAAAATCTATTTTTTTGAGAGCGAGAGAGAGAGTGCAAGAAAGAGAGAGAGAGAACGCACCATGGCAGAGTGTTCCAAAAAAAGAAAATATAAAATGTACATCACCCCAGACTACACTAAAGTGTACCCCTGCCTAATAGGGGTCGAAAATAATGACAGTGTTGCTCGCTGCACTGTTTGCAACAGTGACTTTTCTATTGCCCATGGTGGGTTAAGACTGTAAAAGACATGTTGAGGTAAGTTTAACAGGTGTCATTCGTTCATTAGTGTAGCTAACGTTATTTAAACTAGCTGGCTAGCTGCTAAGGAACTACTCTATTGCAGACATCCCACCTCTCCCGGAAGTTCTGGGAGCCTCCCACAAATTGATGGTGCTACCTCCATGAAATGAGTTTTTGCAGGGTGGGATGTCTGCTGTATTAGTTGTTTCTGTTGATTTTGTTCATTTACAGTCAACCAAAAGAACATGGCAGACAGTTTCCTAAGTTGAAAACTATTAGGAACTAATACTGTCTAATAGCACTGTAGTAGTATTGGTAGTATTCTAACTTGTTTGGTATTCCATTTACTGTAAATGCTGTGTACATACATCTACTGATGCCTCTGGTCACATCTTCACTGATGTTCCTGGAATCATTGGTTGTTTCAGGTCTTTCAACATCATACAACCTCCTCCAGGTGACCCAGCCGGGGCTGATCAGACTCCAGCTTGTGTCCAGATGGCTGGCTACTTGTGACTCCATGGCTCCCCTCTTTTGAGCCACAGCCATCTTGAGGCCCTCTCTGCCGCATTGATGGTACTGCGGATGGCTCTCCTCTTCCTCCCTCCCTCGATGCCCAAAATGCTGAAGGCTCTGGCTAAGGAACGGGCTGCGAATCCCCTACAACCAGCCTCCACTGGGAGACACCTCACTCTCCATCCAGCCTGCTGACAGTTGTTGACCAGTCCTGCATACTTGGAGAGCTTCCTTTCAAAGGCCTCTTCCAAGCAATCTTCCCATGGGACTGTCAGCTCCAGCAGCACCACTTGCTTAGTAGACTCAGACACGAGGACAATGTCTGGTCGCAGGGTGGTGGCTGCGATATGGTTGGGGAACTTCAGCTGCCGTTCGAGGTCCACCAACAGCTGCCAGTCCCTTGCAGAGACTGGCATAATTTGTTACTCAATTAAATGGTGAATTACCTTGTTATACCTTTTTGACTATTTCCATGAAATTTCAGCTTATTTGGGCAGCTGCTTAATAGGGCCAAAATGTACTCGTCCTAAGTGCCCCAATTAACTGGAACCTATTCCAATATACACACTAATATCCATGCAGCAGTGTCTAGTCTCCAGTCATCTAGGATCCCTCATCAATGGATCAAGGCCTTGCTCTGTCAAATTTGTGTTGTTTCATATGTAGAACAGCTAAGCCACACTGGGAGAATTATACACAGACACTTCCATTCCTCAATATGAATTTCAGGACCTAGGATCTCAGAAACTTCATATAGAACAGCACAAGCAACAGATCAGAATGCCACTTGATTACATCTCAGGTATTCAGCCACTTTGACATCAGCTTTACAAACAATCTGAGTCACGATGGGCACAAGATGGCCAGCTCAAAGAAAAAAATGATAGGTATGCCTTCTTCTGGCAAACCAGAACACAAGCATTCTCTGTTTGTAGTCACTGAACTCAAGACTGACACAAAATACAGGCTGGGTGATTGCTTTATGAAGCACCTAATTAGTCTGCAAGAATGACCCTGAGCTTCCAGCTGCCTGCTACTGAAATCGATCAACATACTACGACTCTAACCTTTATGCCTGAGTTCTCCTGCAATCTTACAACAAGGTCCAATGCAAGTCTGAGGAACAACATTCTGTTTTCTGTCCTCTGGACTCAGCGATGAATTCTCTGCCTCTGGCTAACTCATTCTTTTGGTTTACATCAGAATTGACCACTTTTGATAACCCCTTAATCAGACAAAGCAGCATAAAGTATAACTGTTTGATAAACCCATTTGGACTCACACTATGAGAGATATTCTCCATGCTCCACACATCCCTTCCTCACCTTCTGTATCACAAGATGCTGAGAAAGGGAAGAGACTCTACAATGCAGATGTCCCTGACTCCATGAGATCAAATAATTCAAAATGTTAGCCACAGCTTCCCAGCTACCAGTGACTCCACACTACTTACCCACTTCCTATCACTAACAATGAAACTATTTTACAACCATATAAAAATCACCTGAAAATTAACTCTCTGAATTAATTCAAAGTGAAATACATTTTTCAAAACACCTAGTCGCCTTTTCAGATCTCCTTACTCCCACAAGTTTTTGTTTGCTCTTATGCTCTTTTGATGTGCTGACTTAGTGGCTGTGGTATGAAAGGTGGGGTGCATTCATGTTTTGGTGCAACACTTTAGATATTGACTTCACAGGGTACTTCTTTCTGCTGCCTCCAAAATAAGCTTCAATAGTCTACTCCATTATCCATTCTATCACTATCCCTGTGTATCTGAAATATCTCCCCCCTCATGCATTTTCAGAATACCACAATGCTCACCATTCCACATATTCATCCATTCTTTGAAGTATCCCATGACTGATTCAGCCTTCAGGCAGATTGCAGCCATATTACCCTACCTCTGAGAAAGTTGAATGCAGACATTGAATAAAGAGGAAAGTCCTGGCTACACATCAGTACATATCCTAAACACAAGAAAGTCAGCGGATGCTGAAATCCAAAACAACACACAGACAAAATGCTGGAGGAACTCAGCAGGTCCGGCAGCATCTATGGAAATGAATAAACAGTCAATGTTTTGGCCCAAGACCCTTCTTCACGATTGAAAGGGAAGGGGGAAGGTGCCAGACTAAAAAGGTTGGGGAGGGGAAGGAGGCTAGCTGGAAGTTGATAGGTGAAGCCAGGTGGGTGGGAAAGTAAAGAGCTCGAGAAGAAGGAATCTGATAGGAGAGGAGAGTGAACCATAGGGAGTAGGTAGAGACTCAAGGATAAATGATAGGTGAGTGAGAAGAGGTAAAAGCCAGAGTGGGGGAATAGAAGAAAAGGGGAGGGGGGAGTTTTTACCAGAAGGAGAAATTGATATTCAGGCCATCTGGTTGGAACCTACTCAGATGGAATATAAGGTGTTGCTCCTCCATCCTGAGGGTGCCCTCATCTTGGCACAAGAGGAGGCTATAGACTGACTTGTAGGAATGGAAATGGGAATGGGAATTAAATTTTTTGTCCATAGGGAAGCTCCACTTTTGGTGGATGGAGAATCGGTGCTCAACGAAGCAGTCCCCCAATTTACGATGGGTCTGACCAATGTGGAGGAGGCGAGCACCCGACACAATAGACAACCCCAGCAGATTCACAGGTGAAGTGTTGCCTCACCTGGGAGCACTGTTTGAAGCCCCGAATGCAAGTGAGGGAGGTGATGAATGGGCAGGTGTAGCATTTAAACTTCTTGCAGGGATAACTGCTTGAAGAGAAATTAGTGGGGAGGGACGAATGGACAAGGGAACCACAGAAAGTGAAAAGCATGGGGGAAGAGGTAAGGATATGTTTAGTGGTAGCATTCCTTTGTAGATGGCGGAAGTACATTTTTCATGTGTTTCCTGCATCTCAATACATGAGTTAATCATATTCTTAGGAGTGAGAAGTCAATTTATAGCCTCCCACTTCCTAACCCTGCCATTCTTTTTCCCATTGTTTCTGCACTTTATAATGTATGCCAAGATGGCCTCTTTGCAGTCTTTTCAGGAAAGAATGGGTAAAAAGAAAATCTTCTGTTTTTACCTGTTCTTTTCTTCTAAGAGACAATGCTTAGTCCATATATTGAATGGGGAAAACATAGATAATCTCTGTTTTATCTCAGCTAAGAACAGACTTAAATTACAGAATACAAACTGATAATAAAAAGGCCATCAGAATATAAAACCTGCTCTCAACTGCCATGAGTTTATTGAAGGAAAACAAAACATGAGAATGAATACATGCCTCGTGGCAAGATATTCAGTAAGTATTAGATGGCATTGGGAAAGATGCTAATGCACATCAAGTTACATCAAGTCACTTCCTGGTGCAGTGTTGGCAGAAAAGGGAAATCACCACAGATAAAAACAATAGTCCCAGTGGCTACTGAAAACAAAGACTGCCCATCTAACAAAATGAGGATTAAAGTGAATGGGATTCGATCTTTCAGCAAGAGGGATTCTGTTGCTGTATATTGTGCCCATGAAGAACACAGAGGGAAATTACTTCCTAATTTATGAATTCACTTAAAGTACTTAAATTTCTTTGTACATGAGGCATTAATTTCTTTGAGGTTTTTACAAATAAGGAGGTAACTTTTCATCTGTATTGCCCAAGTGGTTATTAATCTACCTGTTCAAGAGTTCACACAGTTTCCATTCTCTTTATCTAATGCATTATGCTACCATCTGTGTCCTGACAATGTAAATCAATTGATCATTGCAATAGGAAAAAACACAGAACTCCACCAGCAAACTATCGGTTATGATACACGCTTCGTGCACATACCTCCTTCTGCAGTGAATACTGTTTTGTAACTATGGAATGCATTCTTTACATTCATAATTTCCCCATCAATGATTGTCTTTGCAGCCAAAGAAAGAAATTCCACATTCAGATAGGCAATTTTCTAACCACATTGCCGTCGGAATGGGACCTTATTACCTCAACCAGCATTTGAAAAACAATGTTAGAAGCAATGTGCTGCTGAGATTGATAAGGTATTAGTCTGAAAGCATTTGAAATATGGTGATCAATTTTGGACCCAGAATGTAATGAAAAATATGAGAACCCTGAAGAGGATCCAGTGAAGATTCACAAGCAATGAAACGCTTAACGTATGAAGAGCATTTGATGTCACATTTGGAGTACAGAAGGATGAAAACTACTGGTTATTGAAAGGCCTGGATAGAATAGATATGGAGTGGATGTTTCCATTGGTAGGACAGCCTTGGATCGAAGGGCACAAAATGAACTAAAGGGACATCCCTCTGGAATTCAGATAAGGAGGAATTTCTTCAGTACAATAGTGGTGAATCTGTGGAATTTGTCGTCACAGATAGCAGTGGAAGTAAACTCACTGAGCAACTAAGGCAGAAATTGATAGGTTCTTGATTAATAAGGGGGCTAAGGATTACGGATGCAGGAGATTTGGATTGAAAAAATATCAGCCATGATTAAATGGCAGAGCAGACTCAGTGGGCTGAATAGTCTAATTCTGCTCCTACGTCTTATGGTCTAATGGTCTTAAGGTTAGCAAAGGAGGACTCCACAACGTGTAAATTAACAATGGCTTGAACTTGGTCTGGGACTTGCTGCCAGCTGAAACTAAAATCATAGCACATTTTCCCCTATATTGGTATCAAGGGAAGTGGCACAACCAGTACAAAGCATGATTAGTAAGTTTGCCCCTGACATCAAAATAAGTGATATCATGTATCATGGACAGTGAATAAGCTTATCAAAAGTTACAGGGAATCTTGATCAGCTAGGTTAAGTGAAGCAAGGAACGGTCATTCAGCTAAGTGCAAGGTGTTGCATTTTAGGACTTACACAAAGGACAGTATGACCCTGGGGAATTTATAGAATACTGAAAGCTAGGGGTACAAGTACCTAGCTCCCTGAAAGTGAAGTCACAATTAGACAAGATGGTGAAGAAGTCATTTTGCTTTTCCATTCATTGGTCAAGGTATTAAGTATAGGATTTGGAACATTATGTTGCAGTTTTACAAAATGCTGGTGAGGCTGTACCTGATACATGATATATGGCTTTGGTTACCTAGTTATAAAGATGATTAAGCTGGAAAGAATCCAAAAAGAATTACGAGAACATTGCCAGAGCTTGAAGACCTGAGTTATAGGAAGAGGTTAGGCACTATTTTTTGGAGTGTAGGCAACTGCGGGGAGACCTTAGAGAGGTGTGTAAAATCATGAGGAACATGGATAGGTTAAATGCACATGGTCATTTTCCTAAGGAAAGGGAACCAAAAATTAGAGGGCATAAGTTAAAGATGAGAGGGGAAAAATTTTAAGAAGGACCTGAGTGGCAACTTCTTTACACTAATGGTGGTACATCTATGGAAAGAGCTGCCAAACGAAGTGGTTGAGACAGGTATAATAATAGCATTAAAGGACATTTTAAAAGGTACATGGATAGGAAATGTTTGGAAGGAGATTGGCAAATGAAACTAGTTTAGATGGGCTTCTTGGTTGGTACAGACAAGTTGGACCCGAGGACCTGTTTCCATACTATATTACTCTATGACCCTAGTAAATGAATATCAAGAATATTAAGATGCTGGAAACTTGCAATAAAATAGAAATTACTGAAAACATTCACCAGATCAAGTAGCATTTGTGGGAAGAGAAAAAAGTCAATGTTCAGGTTAAAGACTTCATTAGAACTTAATCAAAGAGCAAACATTTGCACTTACATACATAGTGTCATAGATTATACATTTTCCATGTATACGCGAGTAGTGAGAAATCAAGAGAATGCACCTCTTATTAGGGAAACATTATTGATGGAAAAAATATTTAGAATCTATTACTAACAGAAACTTACCAAAGTGTTGAATTTATGAAACCACAGTGTTCAAATGGATTGATTTATTTTTAAAGTTTGGGAATAAATATTTTAAGGAGTTCTCATATTTATCTTTTATAAGTTTACCAGAAGAGATCTCAAAACTTCCAAGCCCTAGACACCAATTCTTGCCATTTTTTGGTGGTTCCATGAAAAGTTGAAAGAAAACATCTGCTGAAAAATTAATAAGAAAATCTTGCTCTGCAATATATTGACCCACTATCACCATCAACATTCTTCTTGCAACCAAGTGAGTGGTATATTCCTAGGAAGTATGATAGAAAAAACCTCCTTTTCTTAAACAATTGTACTCTAGGCAATTTGGATAAGATCCAAAAAAGAGTAGGTTAAAAGTGATGGAGCAAATTTCACTGAATTTCAAGTCCTAGAACTCTAGAACTTCAGTGAGGAAAGGAAGAACATGTGCATTTACAAAGATGCAGTATTCCAGCCAGATTGTTTTCTTATTTATTTTTCTCAGAGCAAATATTACTTATACAAATTCTAATTACATTAATATACCCTGCAGTGTAAAATTTAATCCCTGGTGGGCAGTTAGGCACAGACCTGTTCTTCCCTTGCTCCATGATCCTGTTTTTCTAGTTTTTGCTGACACAGACTGATCAGGTGCCTGAGAGGTTAGTGGATGCCTGACCCAAATCCCTGCAGGCTGCCCCAGTAAACATACCGCATAATTGCTGTAATAGAAGGGAAATGACTTTAATCCATTTTTATAGACTCAGCATGAATGCACAAAAACACAGACCCAAATACTATTTCAGAAAGAAAATTAAATGAGTCAAAGTAGAGATACTCCATTATATAAATGTTCACAAAATATGATGCAAATGTCTCAAGCTCATTTTCCATTGTCCCTACTGGCTCAAGTATCTAACAGCCTGAAGCTTCTTGCAGTAAGATGGCAGTGCGACGCAGTGCAGGCGGCCGTTCCGAATATCGATTATGTGTTAACTAGGGGGCCGTGCACAATCCCGATTTGATGGAGACAGCCGTGAGAAGCATGGAGGAACACCGGGAGAAACTTCTGAAATGCCTGCTTCGCTGCCGCTGCTACTGTGCGATCGATCGAGAATCTCCGGAGGTGAAGGCCCCAAATCCTCGGCTTTACCTATTGCCTGTTGCCAGGGTCTGGGTCGAAGCACTCGGCAGAGATGGTGCTCGGTGCTCAGTGTCGGAGAGCTGGTCGGAGGCTCGGAGTTTTCGAACGGACTCGGAGTTGGACTGTGGTCGGATGCTTCCAGCATGCTGCATCAGCAAGTTTGCGGTGCTGGAGGTTCACCGTCTGCATGAGATGATGGGACTTTTGAGAGACTTTGAGACTTTTACCGTGCTATGGTCTGTTCTTATCAAATTATGGTATTGCTTTGCACTGTTATAACTATATGTTATAATTATGTGGTTTTTTGTTAGTTTTTAAGTCGGTTTGTCTTGTGTTTCCGTGATATCATTCTGGAAAAACATTGTATAATTTCTTAATGCATGCATTAATAAATGACAAAAAAAGAGGACTGCGTGTCCTCATAATCTAAAAAAACAGTACTAACAGCCTGAATCTTCCTCCAGTAAGATGGCAGTGCACACTGTCACAGCAGCCTTACTGGGTCCAAACAAAGGTGTGATTGTTCATCCTTTATGTCTTTTTTTATGATCACAAAACACTGCTGGATATTGAGAGCCTCAAGTACTGCAGGCCTACCCCGCCAGCAAGTTGCATTAAAGTGGTGGAACTAGATTTGTTGTGTACCATATTGTTGCTGCCTGCCACAGCAAGACCCTGGTGGACATTGTTAATGTAGAATACTACAAGTCTGGTTCACTGGTTCATTAATGAAACTGACAGCGGGGGACTTGCGTGGTCTCGACTGTTGCGTAGACTGGGTCCTCATGCTGCCCAGTTACCTGTTGCAGCTGCCCAGGAGAGGAGATGCCCAAGGCAGTGTGGCACGATGGGCATCCATGCTGGGTTAGGGGTGGCCCCTCCCATCAGTGCTGCCGTCGGGTGTTCACTTGGTGGAAGACAAGCTAAACTGTCTGTGGTAAACCATGTATATATGTTGTAACTGGGTTAACTGTCTGGACACGCCCCTCTGCTGACTGCCCCTGTGGCTCCCCCACAGAGTCCTATATAAAGGTGTTCACCTTGCCCCTCCCCCTCAGTCCGGGGGCAGACACTCACCGTGGAGGTCGTATTGTACAGCGAATAAAAGCCTTTCGGTATTTTACCAAACCTCAGTCTTTTGGAGTTATTGAAGGTGCTTCACTGTCTTCCTCTTCGGCCACATTAGTGCAAGATGAAAAACCTCTTCTTGTTCTTGCTGAAAACATGGCTCCAGGACAACATCCCATGCACCATCAATCTACAGACCATGAC
Organism: Mobula birostris; assembly: GCF_030028105.1. NCBI lineage: Eukaryota > Metazoa > Chordata > Chondrichthyes > Myliobatiformes > Myliobatidae > Mobula > Mobula birostris. The sequence goes on along the minus strand of NC_092370.1, from coordinate 106,446,989 downwards.
TCCCAGAGACTTGGGCTATATTATTATTACTTTTTTCTCTCTGTGACTGTATGTTGTACTGCTATCATGATCATATTGTATGTACTACATACGCCTTGTGCTGTGTGTGACTATTCTCCTGCATTTTGCACCTTCGCCCCAGAGGAATGCTCTTTCATTTGCGTCTGGGTGAATGACAATTAAACTTGAACTTGAACCTTTGAATTTGTAAAATACAAACCAAACTTCTAACACCTGGGGTGTTAGCAATACGAATGCATTTTCTCTCCATTCTGCTTTCACCCTTATTCCAGCATTGTTAATGGTGAACTAAACCAAAAGCCTGCATGCTAATTTTAAACGTTGTCAAAGCTTTTGCTGGTATTTCAGGGCTATGGTAGAGAGGTGTGAGTTCAATTTACTAGATCTCAAAACCACTGTTCACTTTATAGATTCTGTAACCACTTCCATTTGTGTAGGAACATATGCCATAAAATGTAGATATTAGGGACAAATCACAAAACGTTGTAATATAATAAAGGAAAATAATTAATCTGTACAAAGCAATAGCACAGTATCCCATGTAGCCAACCTTCACAAACAGAATACCATCTAATGATAAACTTGGTGCTACCTGGCAGAGTGCCATTTGATGATTCAGCTAAAAGTAGTATGTAACCATGCCTCGGCTAACTAGTCCAGATTCATCTAGGTGTAAAACCAGGCTAATGCTTACCTGGTATTGGATACGTACCTAAAGATGTCATCTTATGTGCAGTGCACATTTCCATGACTACCAACCAAGATGTGAAATGTGGAAGATCAGGGAAGGGTCAAGTGTCCCTGACAACTACATCTGCAGGAAGTGGATCCAGTTGCAGCTCCTCTCGAAGTGCATAAATCTATTGGGCTGAGAAGCAGACAGAACTTAGAAAGTATTATAGATAGGAGCTTCCAGGAGATGGTCACACCAAAGGGTCAGCCAAAGGGATGGGTGACCATCAAGAGGATTTGGCAAGTTAGTGCAGGAGTCTCCAATGGCTATTCCCTCTCAAACAGGTAAAACATTTTGGATACTGTTGTGGAGGAATGTATCCTCTGAGGAAAGCAACAGCAGCAGCCAAATAAGTGGAATGATGAAAGGCTCTTTTGTACAGAAGGAAAGGTCCAAGGGTAAGTAATAATGATAGGGAACTCAATGGGAGGGTCACAGACAGACATATTTGTGGCCATGAGTGAGACTCCAAGATGGTGTGTCGCTTCCCTATTGCCAGGGACAAGGGCATCTCTGAGTAGTCACAAGCCATTCTGAAAGCGGAGGGTCATTTCAGGTCACGGTATATATTTTTACTGATAACATAAGCAGGATGTGGTCCTGCAGAAGTTATTTTGGACGTTGTGTTTGAAGTTACAGAGTAGAACCTCGTGTAATCTTAGGATTACCCCCTGTGCTACGAGCTAATGAGGCAAGAAATAGAAAGATAGTACAGTTGAATGGGTGGGGCTAAAGGGCTGGTGTAGAGGGGGAGGGGTTACAAATATCTGGCTTGTTGGCCTCTCCGCCAGGGCAAACGAGACCTATACGAAAGCGATAGGTACACCTAGGTACACCTATACTTGCAAAAAGGTTTGGTAATGCTACTCAGGAGTGCTTAAACTAATGTGACACGTGGTTGCAAACCAGAGCAGTAGGTCCGTATGGGGAGAAACTGAGGAGAAAGTAGTGGTAACGTCAAGTAAATGTTATAAGTCGGACAGGCAGAGAGAGCTACATTAACCAGTGTGGTGGACCGATGATCTGAACGGTGTTTATTTAACCTACAGTACGAAGTGCTATGGCTAAGGCCGATGAGTTTAGAGCCTGGAACAGTACATGAAACTGCCATATTGTAGGGATTACATAAACTTGTTTAAGAAAAGGATTGCCAACTCAGTTTCCCAGACTTTATCTAGATTGTTCAGTTGCGATAAAGAGGAATGAGAAAGAGCTGGGAGTGCTAAGGTGGGTAAGTTCAAAGTTCAAAATAAAATTTATTATCAGAGTTCATACATGCCTCCACATACAACCCTGAAGTTCTTTTTCCTGAGGGCATACTTAGCAAATCTATAGAACAGTAACTGTAAACAGGATCAATGAACAACAAGCTGTGCAAATGAAAATGTAAATAAATAGCAATAAATAACAAAAGCATTAAATAACAAGATAGAGTCCTTAAAGTGAGACTCTTGGTTGTGGGTACACCAGAAATAGAATAAGAGTAGTTATCCACTTTCGTTCAAGAGCCTGATAGTTGAGCAATAGAAACTGTTCTTGAGAGGGTTTTATCCATGATGTACTGGGCTGAATCCACTACCTTTTGTAGGATTTTCACTCAAAGGCATTGGTGTTCCCATACCAGGCCGTAATGCAGCCAGTCAGTACACTTTCCACCACACATCTATAGAAGTTTTTCAAGGTTTTTGATGACATGTCAAATCTCTGCAGACTCCTCGGGAAGTATAAGTGCTGTTGTGCTTTCTTCGCAATTACATTCATATGATGTGTCCAGGACAGTCCTCTGAGTGAGTGACACCCAAGAATTTAAAGTTATTGACCCTCTCCAGCACTGATACTCCACTGAGTACTGGCTCTTGGACCCCTGGTTTCCCTCTCCCAATATCTACAATTAGTTCCTTGATTTTGCTGACAATGAGTGAAAGGCTGTTGTAATTACTCCACTCAGCTAAATTTTCTATCTCCTTCCTGTATGCATATACATCACCACCTTTGATACAGCCCACAACAGTGGGTGTCATCAGTGAACTTGTATATGGTGTTGGAGCTATACTTAGCCACACAGTCATAGGTGTAAAGTGATCGAGGGGCCAAGCACACATCCCTGTGGAGCACCTGTGCTGATGGAAATATTGCAGGAGATATGTTTTGCCAAGCTCAAGTGAGGAAATCCAGGATCCAATTGCACAAAGTGATATTGATGCGCAGGTACTGGAGTTTACTGATTAGTTCTGAGTCGATGAGGTTAAGTCACCAGGGCTTGTTGGAATCTATCTCAAGGTACAGTACTAAGGGAAGCAAGGGAAGAGATTGCTGAGGCTTTGACAGAGATCCACAGTAGACACAGCTGAAGTCCCAGGAGAATGGGAAATATCCAATGTTGTCCTTTGTTGAAGAATTATAGGCTAGTGAGACTTAAATTAGTGATAGAGGCACTATTGGAGAAGATTCATAAGGACAGAATTTGGAAAAAATGTGTGTTTATTAGGGATAGCCAGTGTGGTTTTCTGCAGGGGAGATCCTTTCTCACAAATTTTAATGAGCTTTTTTTGAGGAGGTATTGAAGATGATTAATATGGATAGGACAGGTGATGCCATGTATATGGACTTTAGTAAAGTAGTTGATAAGGCCTCACAGGGGCTCCTGGTCCAGAAATGAATTCATAAATTGGATATAAAATTGGTTTGGTCTTAGACAGAGTGTAGTGGTGGTGGGGTGTTATTCTGACTGAAGGTCTGTTACCATAAGACCATAAGAGCAGAATTAGGTCATTCGGCCCATCATGGCTGATTTATTATCCTTCTCAAGCCCATTCTTCTTACCCTACCTTTAACAGCTTGATTAATTAGGAACCTATCAACCTCCACTTTAAATATACGCAATGACTTGGACCCCACAGCTATCTGTGGCAATGAATTCCACAGATACACTACCCACTGGCTAAATAAATTCCTCCTCTTCTCTGTTCTAAATGAATTGGGAATAAAAGGATCCTTGTTTGGAAAGCTGCCAGTGACTAATGATGTTCCGCATGGGTCGGTGGTGACCACTTCTTTTTATGCTGTATATAAATGATTTAGATGATGGAATAGATGGCTTTGTTGCCAGGTTTACAGATGATACAAAGATTGGTGGAGGAGCAGGTAGTGTTGAGGAAACGGGTAGGATGCAGAAGGACTTAGATTACGAGAATGGGCAAGAAAGTGGCAAATTAAATATAATGTTGGAAAATGCATGGTCATGCACTTCGATTGTAGAAATAAATGTGCAGACTGTTTTCTAAATGGGGAGAAAATCCAAAAATCTGTGATGCAAGGGGACTTGGGAGTCCTTGTGCAGAACACCCTAAAGATTAACTTGCAGGTTGAGTCGGTGGTGAGGAAGGCAAATGCAATCTTAGCATTCATTTCAAGAGGTCTAGAATACAAGAGCAGGGATGTGATGCTGAGGCTTTATACAGCACTGGTGAGGCCTCACCTTGGGTATTGTGTACAGTTTTGGGCTCCTCATCTTGGAAGAGATATGCTGGGATTGGAGAGGGTCCAGAGGAGGTTCACAAGGATGATTCCAGGAATGAAAGGGTTATCATACGAGGAATGTCTGATGCTCTGGGTCTGTACTCACTGGAATTCAGAAGGATGGAGGGAAACTCACTGAAACCTTTCGAATGTTGAAAGGCCTAGACAGAGAAGATGTGGAAAGGATGTTTCCCATGGTGGGACAGTCTAGGACAAGAGGGCACAGTCTCAGGATAGAGGGGCGTCCGTTCAAAACAGATGCTGAGAAACTTCTTTAGCCATAGGGTGGTGAATTTGTGGAATTTGTTGCCACATTCAGCTGTGGAAGCCAGGCCGTTGGGTGTATTTAAGGTAGAAATTAATAGACCCTTGATTGGACATGGCATCAAAGGTTACCAGGAGAAGGCCAGGAAATGGGGTTGAGGAGAAGGAAAAAAAAAGGATCAGCCATGATTGAATGGCGGAGTAGACTCGATGGGCCAGATAGCCTAATTCTGCTCTTATGTCTTATGGCAGCTGTCCCCAACCACCGGGCCGCAGACAGGTGCCGGGCCGCAAAGCACGTGCTACCGGGCCGTGAGGAAACGATATGATTTGGCGATATGAGTCAGCTGCACCTTTCCTCATTCCCTGTCACGCCCACAGTTGAGCTTGAATGCACGCGAGGTCATTACCCGTGCGTCATCCATGTCAGCGCGGGAAGGAGATCAACTCCTTGAGCTTGCAAATGACGGTGGCCTGAAAAGTATGTTTGACATAACATCTCTGCCGGCATTCTGGATCAAAGTCAAGGCTAAATATTCTGAGATAGCCATGAAAGCACTGAAAACATTGCTTCCATTTCCAAAATATCTCTGCAATGAATGCAACGAAAACTAAATTACGGAATAGACTGGACATAAGGAACCCCGTTCGAGTATCGTTGTCTCCCATCATCCCTCGATGGGACCGTCTCGTTGCAGGGAAACAAGCCCAGGGCTCCCACTGATTCAGCAATATTGGTGTATTGCAATGATTTTATATGTTCATACGGGGAAAATATGTGCTGTGTGTCTAATATCCAAACGTTACTTAAAATGTTATGATGCTATTGACTTGTAAGTGCCTTATATAACCATATAACAATTACAGCACGGAAACAGGCCATCTCTGCCCTTCTAGTCCATGCCAAACGCTACTCTCCCCTCGTCCCACTGAACTGCACTCAGCCCATAACCCGCCATTCCTTTCCTGTCCGTATACCTATCCAATTTTTCTTTAAATGATCATATCGAACCTACTTCTGCCACTTCTACTGGAAGTTCGTTCAACACTTACTTCAAGCTCCCCTGTCCTCCCCTGATAATTGACTTATCACTATATTCATGCGAGGAAAATATGTGCTGTGTGTTTAATATTAAATTCGTTAGATAAACCCTTTTAGAAATGAAATTGAATGTATTAGCCACTTAACACCTATATTCCGATCGTGATTAACACCACCCCCCCCCGAACAGAATCGCCAAAAATGATTTGTAGAAAAAAATCGGCACGTACACGCATGCGCACCGGTGCCTGCGCAAGGCTTCATGGTCATTGTAGTCTTTCTCAGGGTAAACACAACATATGTTTGTATTTGACTGCTATTCTTGTCCATTGGCAACCCTACCCCCACCCCCCCCACCGAGTCCACCGGTCTGCAAGAATATTGTCAATAATAAACCGTCCGCATTGCAAAAAAGGTTGGAGACCCCTGTCTTATGGTCTTATGGAACTCCCTCTGTTCTGAGCCTGGCCCTCTGGTCCACAATTCCCCTACTGTGGGAAACATCCTGTCCATATCCACTCTATCTAGGGCCTAGGCTTTTCAATATTCAACATGTTTCAAAGAGGTCCACCCTCGTTCTTCTGAACTCCATTGAGTACAGTCCCAAAGCCATCAAACACTCCTCATATATTAACTCTTTCATTCCCAGAATCATTCTAGTGAACCTCCTCTGGATCCTCTCCAATGTCAGCACATTTTCTTAGATAAGGGGCCCAAAGTTGCTTACGATACCTCAAGTGCAGTCTGAGCTAAGCCTTATAATGTCTCAGATTTATACGAATAATGTTCTACTAGAATCGGTGCTGGGCTCTCTATTGTTTGTATTATACGGTACATCAATTATTTGGATGTAAATGTAGGTGGTCTGATTATTAAGTTTGCAGATAACACACATATTGTCAGAATTGTGGATGATCAGAGAGATTGTTGAAGTATACAACAGGATATAATTCAGATGGAAATTTGAATGGAGACATGACGGATGTTGTTTTATGATATCATTGCAGGCCAAAGGCTTGCTCTTGTTCTTATTTTGTATGTTAACTTAGATTTTAAAAATACAAACTTCAAACTCAAATGCACATTTATCAGTCACTAAGAAACAAGGGGCAGAAGGTACACAGTTTGTTTGCCTTCATTGGTCAGGGCGTTAAGTATAACAATAGACAAGACATGATGCAGTTGTATAAAACTTTGGTTAGACCATACTTGGAGTATTATCTTCAGTTCTGGTTTTCACACTATAGGAAGAATGTGGTTTTAAAGAGCTGCAGAAGCAGTTCGCCAGGATATTGTCTGGATGGGAGTGTATTGGCTCGAAGGAGAGATCGGATGAACTTGGATTGTTTTCACTGGCACATCAGAGGCTGAATAGTGACCTGAGAGATGTATGCAAAATTATGAGAAGCATACTGTAGATAAAGTAAATAGAGTCTTTGTCCCAGATGGAAATGTCAAATACTAGAGGATGTACTGTAGATTTAAGATGAGAGGGTAAACGTTTAAAGGAGATATGCGAGGCAAGTGTTTTCACTCCAAGAGTGATAGGTGCATGGAACATGTTACCAGTGGAAGTGGCAGAAACAGATATGATAGTAAAGCTTAGGAGGGTTTTAACTGAAAGGAATATAGAGAACTGCAAGGAATAGAGGGATTTCAGAACACGAGCTGACAAATGGGATTAGTTTGGATTGTCATCATGTTTGCTGCAAACATGGTGGGCTGAACGGACTGTGCCTGAACTGAACTGTTCTGTGTTAACTTCGATTTTAAAGGTACAAACTTTAATGAGTAGTCATCAGTCACAAAAAAACAAGGAGCATAATCCATGACAGATTGCTAAGTAAATGTGAATTAAAGGGTCCTCACTTTCTATCGATGTATTGTGTTCTGCAACTACTTGTCTCACTTTGTATTGCTGAATATGCTTCAAACAGCATTGCTGACAATTTAATAACTATAACTTACTGCAGACTTTCTGCACAACGCACAGTGGAAGTGTACACTGCATTCTCAGCCAGAGTGATTAATTCATGCCTCAAAGTGATGCGGGTCTAATTGTTGCATGGAATTCAGGTCTATTTAGAACCATCGGGTGTGAGTTGGAGATGGAAGGGGATGCAACTACTGGTGCTTATAGCAGCTGAATGTGCTTCTCCTCTCCTGTGTTAAGGTTGTCCTTTCCTGTAATTAGGAAAGCTCTCTTATGAATCTGACAGGGTACCATCAACTCAACAACTGTGATCCCTGCTGGAAAAGATATAGGGAACAGATAAAGTTTTTACACACGAATCTTAATGAAAATCACTTTAATGACTTTTAAAACATGTTTCCCCACAACTCCTAATCTTTACTGAGAATTCTAATCAAGAACGGCATTTAATGCAGCAACTGTTTAAAGCATACAGTTAAAAGGTGAATTGTAATTTTTAAGCGAGGATCTATTCTATCATAAAGGAAAAGAAATGTACTCATTTCACTCCAGAGATTTTAGACAAATGGGCAACAGTAGATTAAATTGTTTATAGCAATGATACTTAAAGCATTTTGATCAAAATATATTTATGGAACCTCTTCATCTATATAAATGGGTCAGAACTGATTGTACAGGCCCAGATTAGGATCTTAATTAAATAATTTTCAATTATTGGCTAATGCAATATTCTTCCTTGTTGTTGTCATTTTCCCCCCATTTCTTCTTCTTATGCCATTTTTCCTCCCCCTGTGGTTCTGCCTGATTAAGAAGGAGGTTGTTTAGCTGGGTGAAGCAGAACAACTTAATTGTCCTATATTGCATCTTCTTCTTAAGCCATTCCTCGGCAAGAGTGTCTCCAGTTCCATGGGTTCTGAGATGACTAATCTGGCCAATGTTAGACCTACAGCCCCTGTCATAGTGGATGAGGAAGTGCTTGCTGGAATGGGTTGACAGGCAGTCTGGGAATTACTTGTGCTTTTTCTTTTGGTTAGTCTGAACTTTATTTGGGCTTCCAATGCATGGACTCAAGGCTCTCCATGCTGCTATGCCATTTTGAATAGTTCTAGACCTATGTTTTGAATAAAACAAAAAAAATTGATGAAAATACTCAGCAGGTAAAGCAGCATCTGTGGAGAAGGAAACAGTTAATATTTCCAATTTCTGATGAACTTTCATCAGAACTGAACAGTTCATTAGTTCATCATGCACCAATAAATCAAGTATTTTATTGAAAAGCAATTGACCAGATAAATAATTATACTTCTTCCAGCACAGATGCCTCCTGACCCACTGAGATTTCAAGTACTTTTGTTAATATAGTGGATTCTAGTTAATTGCGTCATCAGTTAATCTGGGCAACTGCTAACTTGGGACAACACAAAGAACAAAAACTAACTAACTGTGAAAATTGGTGGGATTCCCTTCTTTTATTTGGGATACTATGCCGCTTAATTGGGGCAGGAGACTGTTGCCAAACAGGGTCTAAGTAGCACCAGTCATGCACACTTGCGTGGCCGTTAGACATTACCTCATGCTTAAGAGTGAACAGTTTTTAAATAACATCAGTTACATGTGTTTGTGTTCAAAAACCAGTGAATTCTGTCACTTAGTTGGCAAGAAATAAGCAGTAAGACAATTCCAAACTGTTTTACTTCACTGCGGATTCAAGCAATCAGGCTTGGAGATGACAGAGCTGGCCAGGAGTGAAAATGAAACAATTTCACTACTTCAGCAAGTCAGGAACTACAAGGAGTTTGAAGGTAATGACAATCATCCTGAATGTTATAATGTAAATGAAGATTTGGAGGAAGCAATTGTTGATAGCATTGTATGAAGGCAGTCCATTATCTGTATGAGGTGTCTGTGTTGATTATGTTCATTGCATACAGTGAATTCCTCAATTAGTAACTATAGTCAAACTGAAAACTCAGTTTTAAAGTACTGTAGTACAATTGGTAGTGTTCTGATTTCTTCTGTATTTCATTAAAGTACATAATTAGTTACTCAGTTTGACTTTGAACCTTTTTAACTACATCCAAGAAGCTTCAGCCACTTTATTGGGCCAAAATGTACCGATCCCTATGTGACCCAATTAACTGGAATCAACTGTGTTTCAAATTTCAAGCATTTCCTGTTCTTTGTTTTTCAATTCTTATTCCATGCTCTTAACCTATAGTACAATAAACCTTTTATCTTCAAATCTTGGAGGCCTGCATCAGCATTTCCTGACAGACTTGACAGTTTGTGTTATCAAAGATCTGGTTCAGATTTGAAATGATTCTGACTATCAGAGAAACAGAAATATTTAAAAAAGTTTAATTAATTAAAATATTACAAAACATTATCAAATAAAACCAAAATCGATTATTTAAATTTCTTTACAGTGCCTATAATAAGTATTCAGCCCCCTTGGAAGTTTTCAGGTTTTATAAATTGAATCACAATGGATTTAATTTGGCTTTTTTGACACTGATCAACAGAAAAATGACTCTTTTGTGTCAAAGCGAAAACAGACCAAAATGATCTAAATTAATTACAAATATAAAATACAAAATAATTGATTGCATACCTATTCATCTTCTTTAATTTGACACACCAAATCATCACTGGTGCACCCAATTGGTTTTGGAAGTCACATGATTAGTTAAATGGAGATCACCTGTGTGCAGTCAAGGTGTTTCAATTGGTTGTAGTAAAAATACACCTGTATTTGGAAGGTCTAGTTGCTGGTGAGACAGTATCCTAACAAAAATTATCATGAAAACAAAAGACCAGTCTAAGCAACTCTGTAAAAAGGTTATTGAAAAGCACAAGTCAGGAGATGGATACAAGAGCATTTACAACTCACTGAATATCCCTTGGAGTAAAGTTAAGTCAATTAACAAGTAGTGGAAATAAAAAGAATAAAGTACAACTGTAAATCTCTTAAAGCAGGCCATCCTCAAAAACTGAGTGACCATGCAAGGAGGGAACTAGCGAGGGAGGCCATAAAGAGACCTGTGACAACTCTGGAGGAGTTACAAACTTCAAAGGCTGAGATGGGAGAGACTGCACATGCAATCACTGTTGCCCAAGTGCTTCACCAGTTGCAGCTCTATGGGAGACTGTTGGAAAAAAAAACTCACATGAAATCTCAGCTAGAGTTTGCCAGAATGCATGTGGGAGACTTGGAAGTCAGTTGGAAGAAGGTTCTATGGTCTGATGAAACCAAAATTTAGCTTTTTGGCCATCAGACTAAACACTATGGTGTAAGCCAAACACCGCACATCACATCAGTTAAAACACACCATTCCTACTGTGAAGCATGGTGGTGGCTGCACCATGCTGTGGGAATGCTTCACTGCAGCAGACCCTGGAAGACTTGGAAGACTTGTGAAGGTAGAAGCTAAAATGAATGCAGCAAAATACATAAGTGACGCTCACTGTTAGATTTTCTTTAATACCCTTACAGGTTCCCTTAAGTTCTTTAGAAAAGGAAACATGATGCCCTGAACCAGATCATTTTCAATGCCAGTTTTACAAACACATGGTTGATTCTAACTATTCATTAAGTTGCACTGTGATGCACTCAGTTGTATCACTATCTTCTCAGAATGATAAATGACAGATATGCCACTGATCTGCTGAGAATGAAGTAAAATAATGATTTAAGTCAAATGTTGAGATTTCTTTCTCAAAATCTTCCTTTTTCCTCAGCCAGTCAGTTCAAACCTTTTCAAGAGAAATTACAGTCCCTATAAAAAGTATTCACCGCCGCACCCCTTCCCCCCGGAAGTTTTCATGTTTTATTGTTTGACAACATTGAATCACAGTGATATTAATTTGGCTTTTTTTTTACATCGATCAGCAGAAAAAGACTTTTTTGTCACAGTGAAAACAGATCTCTACAAAGTGATCTAAATTAATTACAAATATAAAACACAGAATAATTGACTGAATAAGTATTCACCCCCCCCCCCTTAATATGACACACCAAATTATCACTAATGCAGCCAATGGGTTTTAGAAGACTCATAATGAGTTAAATGGAGATGTGTTTTTTGCACACCTCTGTGCAGTCAAGGTGTTTCAATTGTAGTAAAAATACACTTGTATCCAACTTTGTCACTATCCTGGCAAAAACAACACCATGAAGACAAATGAACACTCTAAGCAACTTCAGAAAAAGGATATTGAAAAGAACAAGTCAGGAGATGGATACAAGAAAATTTCCAAGTCACTGAATATCCCTTGGAGTACAGTTAAGTCAATCATCAAGAAATGGAAAGAATATAGCACAGTTGGAAATCTGCCTAGAGCAAGCGATCCTCAGAAGCCGAGAAACCGCGTAAAAAGGGGACTGTTGAGGGAGGCCACCAAGAGACCTATGACAACTCTGAAGGAGTTACAAGCTTCAGTAGCTGAGATGGGAGAGACTGTGCATACAACAACTGTTGTCCAGGTACTTTACTGGTCGCAGTTTTATGGGAGAGTGAAAAAGAAAAAGCCACTGTTGAAAAAAACTCACATGAAATCTCAGCTAGAGTTTGCCAAAAGCATGTGGGAGACTCTGAAGTCAGCTGGAAGAAGGTTCGATGGTCTGATGAAACCAAAACTGAGCTTTTTGGCCATCAGACTAAACACAATGTTTGGCGTAAACCAAATACCGCACATCATCAAAAACGCCGTGAAGCATGGTGGTGGCTGCATCATGCTGTGGGGATGCTTCACTGCAGCAGGCCCTGGAAGGCTTGTGAAGGTAGAGGGTAAATGAATGCAGCAAAGTTCAGGGAAATCCTGGAGGAAAACCTGATGCAGTCTGCAGGAGAACTGCGACTTGGGAGAAGATTTGTTTTCCAGCAAGACAATGACCCCAAATGTAAAGCCAAAGCTACAAACGAATGGCTTAAAAACAACAAAGTTAATGTCCTGGAGTGGCCAAGTCAGAGTCCAGATCTCAATCCAACTGAGAATTTGTGGCTGGATTTGAAAAAGGCTACTCACTCACGATCCCCATGCAAACTGATGGAGCTTGAGCAGTTTTGTAAAGAAGAATGGGGGAAAAATTGCAGTGTTCAGGTGTGCAAAGCTGATGGTGACCTATCCACACATACTCAAAGTTGTAATTGCTGCCAAAGGTGCATCTACTAAATACTGACTTGAAGGGGGTCAATTATTTTGTGTTTTATATTTGTAATTAATTTAGATCACTTTTTGGAGATCTATTTTGTCTGTGACACAAGAGTTTTTTTCTGTTGATCAGCGTCAAAAAAAGACAAATTAAATCCACTCAATGTTGTAAAACAGTAATACATTGAAACTTCCAAGGGGGCTGAATACTTTTTATAAGCACTGTAGAGTAAACAGGTAAAATGATGACTATCTTGAGCCCATTTTTGGAGTGTATAGAAAGAACTCTTTGGAGATTAATCCACATACCAGTAATTCTGGTTCTGGTATAGCTCTATATTTCAGTTTGACTGCTGCTCAGAGTGATCATTAGGAAAGATAGAATGATTTTTTTTAAATGTTTGGGTCGCACTGCTGCTTACATCTATCCCTCCAAACAGGTCTCATGGCCAGATTGCAGCTCCCCAAGTAATTGATGTCTCATTTCTACACTGTAGTCTAAGTGTGGAGTGTCATTCTAGATGATATGCTCAAGTTAAGGAACACATGAACACAAGAAAATAGGAGTAGATGTAAAACACTGGATCTCACCATTCAATATCGTAACTGATTTGCTCTGGACCTCAACTCCTCTTCTGTGGCAGTTCCCCATGGCCCTAAATTCCCCTAAAAGTTATCTACATCCCTTTTATATACCTTGAGGGACATGAAGAAGAAGAAAGCCCTTAACTCCGAGTGAAGTCATCGGGACGCCGTCGTAATGGCGTTTTTTGTTTTTAAGCAAGTTTTCTTACTTTTACGAGGCCAAGTTGCTAGCTCGACACACCACTCTGCATGGAAGGAAAGCGTGCAAGGGAGTCGGCTGGATTCAAACTCGGAAGCCTTCACTCCAAAGTCCGGTGCTGATGCCACTACGCCACCAGCTGGCTTTGAGGGACTTAGCTTCCAAAACAAATTATGCCATCTTATCTCGTAACTATGTCACCTTCTTTGTGACTCTACCAGTAGTGGGAACATCTTAACATCTACCTTGTCATGCACCTTTATTAACCTATGTGATTCAATCAAATCATCCCTCATTCTTTTAAACTAGCAACTTTATCAAAGCTAATGACATGCTACCAGCAATAGTGATAGTGGTAGCTTTAATCCGCAAGAGGCTAAAGGGAGACTAGCTTTATTTGTCACATGTACATCAAAACATACAGTGAAATGCGCTGTTTGATTCATCAACTCAAATCAGCGAAAAACGTGCCCACAGGTCTTGCCAGTCTTCCAGCACCAAAGTGGCATGTCCACAGCGCACCCTCACTGTACGGTGGAAAACAGAGTACCTGGTGGAAACCTATGTGGTCGGGGGAAAACATACAAACTCCTTACAGGCACTGGCTGGTATTGAATCCTGATTTGTGATTGCTGGTGCTGTAAAGTGATGCACTAACCTCTATGCTACTATGCCACCCCAATGAGCTAAGAATTCATACAGCACAGAAAAAGGTCATTCAACCACGATGACTATATAGATGATTAAGTACCTATATACTGTATATTAATCACATTTACTGGTTCAAGGCCTAGCACACTTTGATAATTCAAGTGCCTTTTTCAATAGTCCATTAAGTTCTTACAATAATCCAAATGCTTTCATTACTGCCGAGTGCAGACAATGCTTATACTTGTGCTCAATGGTATTTCTGTGGTCCCATGCCACTTATGTATTAATCATGGATGGAAGTTCTTTTCATTTTTAGATGTTTATAGAGTTGACATAGCCACATGAATGAAATCTACAATAGATTAAATTTCTCTTCAGCATTGTACTTATTACTCATTCCATTAGGAAAATTGACAATGAGACTGCCTGATGCAGCACTTAGGCATCTTCTGCATTGCTGAATATAACTATGAGAAGCAGTAACCAAAATTAAACAATAGAATATGATAATAGAGTAAAATGTATAGTACTCAATGAGTATAATCAGACTTGAAATCTTTCAAAAGTCAGAAAAGTTCCCATATTATTGTTTTTGCATCAGCTTATATGGGCACCATGACTGATTTTCTGATACTCATTCTATGCACAATTGGAGAAATCCATATGCACTACATCTACTGCTCTACTTTCATCAATGCATTTAGTCACATCCTCAAAAAATTCAATCAGATCATAAGGCACAACCTGCTTTTGAGAAAGCCATGCTGACTATTCCTAATCATATCATGCCTCTCCAAATGTTCATAAATCCTGCCTCTCAGGATCTTCTCCATCAACTTACCAACCACTGAAGTAAGACTCACTGGTCTATAATTTCATGGTTATTTCTACTCCTTTTCTTGAACAAGGGAATAACATCCGCAACCCTCCAATCCTCCGGAACCTCCCCCATCCCCATTGATGATGCAAAGATCATTGCCAGAGGCTCAGCAATCTCCTCCCTCACCTCCCAGAATATCCAACTTGATGCTTTCCAAAAGCTCCAGCACATCCTCTTTCTTAACGTCTATATGCTCAAGCTTTTCAGTCTGCAGTAAGTCATCCCTCAATCGCCAAGGTCCTTTTCCATAATGAATACAGAAGGAAAGTATTCATTAAGTACCTCCGCTAACTCCTCTGATTCCATGCACATTTTTCCACTGTCACACTTGATTGGTCCAATTCTCTCACATCTTATCTTCTTGCTCTTCGCATGCTTGTAGAATGCCTTTGGGTTTTCCTTAATCCTGCCCACCAAGGCCTTCTCATGGCCCCTTCTGGCTCTCCTAATTTCATTCTTAAGCTCCTTCCTGCTACCCTTATAATCTGCTAGATCTCTATCATTACCTAGTTTTTTTAACCTTTCGTAAGCTTTTCTTTTCTTCCTGACTAGATTTTCAACAGCCTTTGTACACCATGGTTACTGTACCCTACCATCCTTTCCCTGTCTTGTTGGAACGTACATATGCACAACGTCACGCAAATATCCCCTGAATATTTGCCACATTTCTGCCGTACATTTCCCTGAGAACATCTGTTTCCAATTTATACTTCCAAGTTCCTGCCTGATAGCTTCATATTTCCCCTTACTCCAATTAAGTGCTTTCCTAACTTTTCTGTTCCTATCCCTCTCCAATGTTATGGTAAAGGAGGTAGAATTGTGATCACTACCTCCAAAATGCTCTCCCACTGAGAGACCTGACACCTGATCAGGTTCATTTCCCAATACCAGATCAAGTTCAGCCTCTCCTCTTGTAGGCTTATCTACAAACGTACATATTGTGTCAGGAAACCTTCCGAACACACCTAACAAATTCCACCCCATCTAAACCCCCTGCTGTAGGGAGATGCCACTCTGTGTTGGGGAAATTAAAATGTCCCACCACAATAACCCTGTTATTATTGCATCTTTCCAGAATCTGTCTCCCTATCTGCTCCTCGAAGTCCCTGTTACTATTGGGTGGTCTATAAAAAACACCCAGTAGAGTTATTGACCCCTTCCTGTTCCTAACTTCCACCCACAGACTTCATAGACAATCCCTCAATGCCTTCCTCCTTTTCTGCAACTGTAACATTATCTCTGATCAGCAGTGCCATGCCCCCATTTCTCTTGCCTCCCTCCTTGTCCCTTCTGAAACATCTGAAGCCTGGCACTCTAAGAAGCCATTCCTGCCCTTGGGCTCCAAAGTAATGCAGTTTTATTTGGCTATATTCATGGGTATTCATGTAAGGCAGAATGACAATTAAACCTGAACTTGAGCTTCACTTCTGTGCCTTAGCATGCCTTTTGCTCTCCATGGAGCGCTGTAGAACGACCTACTTAGCTATTGGATCTCATTGTTGATTTCATGGCCCAATCTGCTGCAGCTGACTTTGTACACTAGGACAGGCATATCCTTATTTCATCAGGGTATGAGGCTTGCCAGCTACTCTCACCTCGTTTAAGCCCTCTGCCAAAATGGTGTACTGGGATGTGGCCACTGTCACATGAAAACAGCTAATTAGAAGCACAGGTGAGAGCTGAGTGTCTGGTGGGTTGAGGGGAAGGGTGAACCAAAGGTGAGTGAACTGCTCCAGAATAGACACGACAAACCCTTTCACCAGATGTGCTACCCCTCCCTGGTCGCTCCATACACAGCAACGTACATGGATGAATTCCTCTTGTCGATAACTATTAGGAGCTAATATACAGTCTTATGGTACTGTAGTAGTATTGGTGTGTTCTAATTTATTCTGTACTTCATTTAAATACATAATTTGTTGCTCAGTTAAATGGTAGTTGCCTTTTTGGTACTTTTTTAACAATTTCTATGAAACTTTGGCAAATTGGGACAATTGCTTAATTGGGTCAAAATGTATTGGTCTCGATATGTCTCAATTAAGCAAAATCCACTTTATATAGATCTAATTTGTTTAGCTGCTCATGACAGAACAGTACTTTAATGCTAAGAATTAACAGAGTAAATTTCTTTTGGACAGTCTCCAATGTCAGTTTATCCATTGACACGCACAGTACTCCAGTGTTACTCGGTCTATACTGTTGATAGTACTTACCTACTTCTATACGCCAACCCTCTTGCAATAAAGAACAATATATTATGTGTCTTCCTTAGCACTTGAAATATCTGCTTGCTAATATTTTGCAATTCATGCACAATAAAACTTGTTCCCTCAATGCTTTGCTCATCTATAATCTTTCTACATTTAGGAAAGCATCTGTCTTCAGAATCCTCCTACCAAAATGTAAACTTCACACTTTAAGCTTCAATTGCCACCTTTAGGCCAAGCACTCAACTTGCTTATATCCAAATCTTCTTGTTCGGTTGTCCATCGAAATCCGATGACGACGTCCACTCCTTTAATAGTGAGATCTTTGATGACTATACAGTCCTATCCTGGACCCACAAGCTCTATTGCAGGTGGGACATGTATATGTAGTAGTGGTGATGGTAGTGGTGGCAGCCATTGCTGCATTTCTCCTGGCTCTCTTCTGCTGTCTTCTGGTTGGTCTTTCCATCTCCAGAATACAAACCTACACAGCTGTCGCCAAGTGGTATGGTCAGCAGCAACCTCCTCCGGGTCGTCGGGTCTAATCTTGCACTTCCTTAAAGCATTCTTCATCTGATCCTTATAGCACTTCTTTGGCCTTCCAGCTGTGCGTAGACCATGATGTAGCTGGCTGCAGATTCTGCAGGGTAGCCAACATGGGGGCATCCTTATCACGTGCCCCAGCCACTGCAGCTGACACTGGGTGATCATGGCCTTAATACTTCTGCAGCTGGTCTTTGCAAGTATTTCAGTGTGAAGCACCCGCTCATGCCAGGTAATTCCCCGGATGCACTAGAGGCAGCTTATGTGGAAGAGCTCCAAGGACTTGATGTGACAGCTGTAGGTTACCCAAGCTTCGCAGCTATAAAGGAGGGTGGTGACACAGACCGCTTGGTATATGACGACTTTTGTGGAGGGATGAAGTCTCCCATTCTGAAAGACTCTATGCCGAAGTCTCCCAAAGGCAGCTGATGCCTGTTTAATGCGGCTCTGGATGTCATTGTCAATGCTGCTATCCTCAGAGAGAATGCTCCCCAGATATTTGAAAGATGGCACTACTGACAGCTTTTCATCACCAACAAGTACAGCATTTTATAACATACAAACATGCCTTCCCACCTAATTTTATGTCAACAGCAAAGTTACATTTCTTACACACTTCCACCTGCCCTCAAATCATTAATATAAATCATAAAAAACTGGTGCTTCTAGCTATGTGAGCTGCCAATACTTTCTGTTTTTATTTCAATTTCCAGGATTTACAGTTTTGCACTGATTCATTCCATGTACATCTGACCTGCAAATCATGTTACAGGCATTAGCATACTTTGTGATCATTGCTGCCAGTCTAATTTTTGGAGTACTTGATTTGATTCCATTCAGAACGGGGTGAATTTAGGCATAATTTCTTTTTCAGCTGTTGTATTTCAATACAATAGGAGCTAAGTTCTGAATAAGGTATAAAGTACCTGAGCAGGATGAATTGCTCCCTTTATCCAATATACTGTATACAGTACTACATGCTGGAGACATGAATGTGGGATATGCTTAGATAAATAAGCAGCACAACAATCATTTTCTTAATTTGTCTGTTATCCACTGCATACATAAATACACAGTGGGCTGGCCGTGAAATGAACACAAGACATGTAGTTAAAAGTGAACTGTTCCCTTTCCAGTATGTACCCCACTTACAAACTATAAAGTAGCAGACCAGAATGAATTCTTCCATTCTACCCAATGTACATTGCATATGTAAAAGATATGTGAGTGAGATAAACATGAGCTAACAGTTCAAAACTGGAATGAAGTGTTAGCTTTTATCCAAAGGATAGTCAGTAAAAATTTAAGTTTAAATGCATTTAATTTTTTCTAGGTTAAAATAAAAAACCTTGTACAACTGAATTTAAAGCAACACGTTTTGATGAAGAAAAGTGCTAGAGTCTGAGATTATTCTGCAAAATATTTGAAAATTCAAATTGCAACAAGAAGATATCTACTAAGTAACTGGACAGTTGACATGCAGATTTTCTTATCCCTGCTCACATTTTTTGGTGGTCTTTTCCATTACTCTTTGTGGATACAGAGGAACATTAGTAATAAGACAACAACAGATTGTTGGTGACTTGTAAGGAGGTGATGGGTGATGACCCATACCGAAAGCCTCTGCTACAGAAGTCGAATGACATCAGCACACTGAACCAAACTATAAAGAGGCGAGCTAGGAGCTTAGATGTGTATCATCCATCTCCTTGGTTCTGTGGAAAGAAAGAACTATTCACATCAGTTTAAGTCAAGCAAGAATGGTTTTTCCATTAAGTAGTAGTTTTAGTGTTCTGTATTAATGAATCAAGCAGAGCCTGAATCGAATGATGACTAGAAATGCCAACCAACTTGTTTTGGACTCAAAAATAATCGCATAGTAACAATAAGAGTTATAGGAACTAAGGAACAAGCAAAATTTGTTTGACACATAATGGCTGCCCTGATATTTTCTTTGCTGGGGGAATTCTTTATTTAATTTTGTTGCAATCCTGATTATACTTATATCATTATACCTGATTTTATATGCACGGTCTTCTGAGGTAAATCATTCCACGTTACCAACCAATTGTGCGTAAATTTGTTTCACAGGCCCTTTAATACCAGGTCCAGTTTAAATTGAAGATCAGAAAATCCTTGTAATTTCAATGTAGTAGCATTTTAGCCAGTTTCATAATGTCCCTGGTACAGTAGAGTTTTACATTTTAATCCCATTATTAACTATATTTCATATGGAACTTTGTGAGTACAACAATATCAACTCCACATTATAATTACCTAGTTCATCATTTCAAACACGTTAGTTCCAGTGGCATTATGTTTTACAACACATGATCAATTTAATATGTCTTTATGATAATTCCAAATCAAAATCATAACAAATAGTACCAGTAGAATGCAATTAATGCCCTAGCAGTAGTTTGACATGCCAGTCTCAGAGATGACCCACATCAAGCCTACCAACATTGTAAAACATTTATCTTCATAGATGTTCTTTTGGTTATACAGAACATAGTACCGTACAGCCAAGGATCAGGCCATTTGGCCCATGATAGCAGTGCTGACTAATTAATGCCAATCTAACTAATCCTATCTACCTACACAAGGTCCATATCCCCTCTATACCTTGTCCATTTACCTATCCAAAATGCTT
The DNA here is from genome assembly GCF_030028105.1 of Mobula birostris. Classification (NCBI taxonomy): domain Eukaryota; kingdom Metazoa; phylum Chordata; class Chondrichthyes; order Myliobatiformes; family Myliobatidae; genus Mobula; species Mobula birostris. The sequence continues at coordinate 106,426,608 of NC_092370.1, read as the reverse complement.
CCTAAACATTACGGTAGTACCTACTTCCACCACCTCCCCTGGCAGACTGTTCCAGGCCAGAATGTATAATGTTGTACATTTAATTCCTTTAAAATCCATTTTCTAATCCATAATCCAATCAATTTGAATACAGTGTATCTGGGAAATAACAAAACACATCTACTTCTCTTTGAAACAAAAAGCTGAGTGTCAACATTGATGGCGAAATAGCTGATAGCGGGATAAGTAATAGCAAAGTGATGATAACAGAATTTGGTCAACAGACACAAGTCAAAGGAATTGGAAGAATAGGTAGTTGGGGTAAGGGGTAAGTATTCATAGTTATTGTAGAGCAAGAGGCCACAAACACAGGACTGGGTGATGCCATTAATGAAATTAAGCACATGAGTGAATGTGATAAATTTGAACCGTAAGTGGACAGAGTTTTTATTCTAGGTTAGGGAAAAAGAGACAAAATGGATGACAATTTGGTGTGCTAAATCCAGCCTTCTTGTTCAATTCCCTCTTGATTAAAATCATCTAATTTCTAATATTCTAAATGTATAATATTTATTAAAGGGTAATCATCTGCAGCTTAAAACTTTTGATTCAAAAATTGGATCTGCTGAAATGCTTTCTTTGAACCACAATAGCAAGTGAGAAAAGTTTAACAATCAGATGTTAAGATCTGATTAATTTCACAAAGAGATTAATAATGAGTTCTGTCTTGTAATAGATGTTATTTTTACATTGAAGGTAGAAATATGAAGAGGTATTATACATTACTGGTGTAAAAAACTAGGACCACTAGTGGTCAATACTTTAATTAAGTGTTTGTTACAAAAATACTACCTGCATCACCCATTGGCATAGATTTCCCTAAGCTTTGTCCTCAAGTTATGCATGCTTAAAAAGTGAAAGAATACTGTATACTGTACAAAGATCATGACATCATGGTGTGAAACAGGTACAGTAACAGTGGCAATTACACGAACAATGATCACAGAACGACACAAAAATGTAAATGTTGTACTAATAGAGAAAACAGTGCTCGTTTGAGTTTAGGCTAAGCCACAATGTGGATTTAAAGTAGGATTGATTTAATGTGCACATAAGCAAGTTATTGCCTAACCTCAAAATACCTGTGTTTTAGCTTGGTACATTTTATAGCATTCTTGACTCTGTACTGCAAGGTCTTGGGCTTAGCCTGTATGACTACTCATATTATTCTTGAGCCTTGCCGTCACATTCTCAATTTAATCACTATGAAATTTGTTCCATAAATTAAATTACATTACACAGTGTTAGAAGAGTAGGAGTTCCCATTTTAGGGTTAACTGTCCTTAGCTCAGCACCCAAGTACAAATTATCAAAAAGTTTAACAGAAATGGACATTAACTAACAAAAGAATGCTGAAGCTGATTGCTGTTTGCCTGATATTTAAAGGGGGTGCTGATGGCAACTCTTATTTTTTAATGATGTTGCCTGATCTTCATTGATTTCTTGTTTCCATTGACATAAGGATTGCAGTGAATAGACTAAATCCGTTAGCATTGATCTACTGCTCGGTAAGTCTCAAGGTGCTGCTACATTTTACAATAACAATTAGGGACAGGAATCTTAGAGTGCACTTAGGAACCGTGTTCCTGAGCATTTTCATAGAAGTGGGGAGGGGCCCTAAGATCAATAATTTCTTTAACAAATCATTCTCCATCTCTGCTGTCAGCTCAAGAACAGCAAATTGCAGAATGGTCATTAAGTGCCGACTATCACTATTTTATTTTTATTTTCTGCACTGATCTCTGTCATTGAGAATAGTTGACCTGATCAAAGGTCTTTTACAACACCACTGCTGACTTTTTTATATTTGGAGAGTTATATTTGTATGATGACTATTCTTTTTTCTGATTCCTTTTCAATTATCATGGCCAGAACTTGAACAGCACAGTATAAGATATTTGAGTATAAACATGCCAAATAGGGCTGTTTCTATGATCCTATTGGCTCGTCTTCAAAGGTAGGGGCAATTTGGGAGGCCTATGACTGTGACTCTGACACTAATCCCAGATACCAGGTTGCTACTAATAGAGCGGCAACAATTAGAAAGTTCCATTGTGTGAAGACCTCATTGGAGACAAAAAAAAATCAAACTTTTCATTGACTTGTGCCCAGTTCCTGGATGTATAGAGTTAAAATGTAGATTAGCCATGTTCTAAATTGATGGTGATTATGCTTAAATCGCCAAATGGCTTATTCCTTTTCCAATCTCTTACTTTCCCAAGTAGGAAATGTGGTTTACTCCAGTTCCTAAATTCCTATCATTAGCTTTCAGGAAGACTGCTGAATATTGCCCGTAACATTGAACAAGCTTTAAACGCAATGCAGACCAAGTAACTGGGAAATATGCCTGAAATTCTGGGCCAGAGCAATGGAAATTTAGAGCTGATGTAACAAGTCTTAACTTTTTTTTCCTATAATACAAATATTCTCTGGGCAGATAACATCCCAAAACCTTTTAACAAAAATTATTTTTTTATATTGCCTCTAATATAATGATAATAATATACCTGAATGAGACTGACCACATTTTGGGTGTTAAAGGGATCAAAGAGTGTGTGCATAGGATAGAAAAATGGAGATCATGTTGAACAATAGCAAGTAATATCTTGAATTATGGAGCAAACTAAAGAAGTCTCACTCCTCCAGTGATGTAAAATTGTCTATTGCTGGTAGTTATTAAATTAAAAGAGAGATGGTAGTATATTGCTCCAAACAGCTTGTTTAACCATCCATATCCAGTAAGAGTAGCATGTGCAAAATATCACTTTGAGTTTTATCTACATGTTTTTCTTAGCTTGTGTACTAAAATCTTCTTTTGGATTATCTAGTGCTAATTAGCAAAGCTATTTTCTGTATTAATTTCTGTGGAGCTCTAGGCAATAGCAACCATCATGCAAAGCCATTTTATTGAACTGTTTTATTAAAGCTCAGTTTACTTGACAGCTCAGGGTCAGCTGTTCAATATTTACCTATTGGGTATTTTGGAAACACATTAGAAAAAATGCTTTTCAAAAGTGTCAGCACACTGCATACTTAATAGGAACAAGTATTTTCGAAGTTAATGATCTAAGCATTTTTGATACTCAAGCACAGTTTAGACATATCTACCCACTCAGGTCCTCGTAAAAACTCTTTCCTTAAAGCTATACCCTCATTTTTGATACCCCTACCATTTTGATTATCTACTCTATCTAAGAATCTCAGAAACTTATATCCTTCTATCAGGTCACTCCAGAGAAAACAAGCCAGCCTATCCAATTTCTCCCCATCACTAAATTCCTCTAATTTAAGCAACAACTTGGTAAATCTCTTCTGCATTCTACTTATTGCAATCACACTCTTCCTGCACTGTGGTGAAAAGAACTGCTCATAATACTCAACCCAAGAGGTACTACAGATGTTGGAAATCTAGAGCAATACACACAATGTGCTGGAGGAGCTCAGTAGATCAGGCAGCATCTGTGGATGGGAATAAACAGTCAACATTTATTCCCATCCATAGCTATTGCCTGACCTGCTGAGCTCCACCAGCACATTGTGTGCATTGCTCACAATACTGCAAGTGCAGCCTAAATCAGTGTTTTGCAAAGCTGCAACATAATGTTTCACTTCTTATATTTCTTTTTCTCAACAAATGAAGGCAAGCATATTGTATGCCTTTTCTCACAACACTATCATGGACTTGTACTCCTAGGTTTCTCTGATCATCATCAACATCAACATCATCACTATGTGGCGTGTTGTATGACGTAGGCGACGATGGTCTCATGAACATGATTGTTCTTAGCAATTTTTTTTTACAGAAGTGGTTTGTCATTGCATTCTTATGGGCAGTGTCTTTACAAGATAGGTGGCCACAACCGTTATCAATACTCTTCAGAGATTGTCTGCTTGGCGCCAGTGGTCACATAACCAGGACTTGTGATATGCATCGGCTGCTCCTACAATCATCCACCACCTGCTCCCATGGCTTCACATCGGGAGGGGGTGGAATAGGCAGGTGCTACCCCTTGCCAAGCATGACATGCAGGCTCGCTGAGGGAACACCTCCTTTGGTAAAGACGTATCTCCACCCTGCCACCCATACCTCTGTCCATCAGCATTCCTTATTGCACTAGCATTTTACTGTACTACTCTTTTAGATTTCCAGGAATGCATCATCTATATTGTGCAATTGTACATTTTGAATTATCACTATTTCTAGAAAAAATGTGGGTAAAGCCAATTGTATGTTGGCATTATTTCACAGGAAATAAGGATACAACAGTAAGTAAATCTAGCAGCAATTGCAGGTGGCTTTAATGAAACTAGTGTTAAAACGCTTTGCACAGGTTTAGTTTCCAGACTCCAGGAAAGACTGCCAAAAAACTAGACTGTGCAGTATCATGTTTTTGTGTGGTACATGATTCATTTTCTATGAAAAATAATACATGCACTGTGAGATGACTATTTTCCTTTCAGATCTTTCTTGCTTCTTTGTGAGTCACAACACCTCTTCTTGAAACTCCCTAGATAAATGTATGGTTCTTTGAATGACAGGAATCAGTAATGCCAAAGCGAGCCTTTACTAAGCTTGTGAACCTGCTTCATCATTTCTTAAAGGATACATGCAGACTAGAAGTGAAATCCCATCTCACCCCTTTAAGTAATGTACTTACTCAGCTCCCTCAACTGAGAGTTCCACTACACCCCAAGTTCTAACCTTCACCCAAACTCCCCCACCATTATACAAACAACAATGCCTACCCTTCAACTGTTTGACATCTCCACTCCTATATCCCCTGATCTGCCATTATCCACCCAACAAACAAACTGTTGACCAATTGCAGTGTCCACTCCCACTAGCAATTTGACTTTACCATCATTGCAGGTTTGTCTTTGGATTATCTTCAGCCATACATCTGTAGTAGATATTGACCATGTATTTTTTTTAAAAGTTACTTGTGCCATGTAGCAATGATTTTGATATATTTTCATATCACTACAGATGATAGTTGAGTGCTGCTCACTTTCAATGAAGGATGTTTAATTAGAGACTTTGCCCAGGTTACTTGCTTTATTGAAGAGCACCGTAGAAGAATCTACAGACGAATGGCACCCAGCCCAATGTTCCTGGCAGCCGATGGGGTATTAGGGAAGTAAGTACAGAAGACTGCGGATGCTGGAATCTAAAACAAAAATCAAGTTGAGGGAGGAGCTCAGTGAGTCAAGCAGCATTTGTGGGGGCAAAAAGAATTTTTGCCATTTTGGTTCGAGATGCTGCTTGAAGACTAGACTGTTGAGGTAACAAAACTGGTATAAACAGGAGGGGTTGGGTGGGATGATACAGGGGTTGGTAGATGATAGGTGAACCAGGGAGGGGTGAGGTACCATGGACTGATGAAGCAGGGATGGGAAATGTATATGCCTGTACAACCATCTAGAACCAAACATACACGTTCAGTTTGCCAACATAAAAAAAATATTATTCCCTTCCTCTTACAATCTTCAATAGTGAACTTTCCTCTGTGATCCCATGTAGCCCACTGTCACTTTCTTGTGCTTTTGTGACTTCAGCTGTCTGTGAATCTATCTGCCGGTCTCATTCCTTTTCTCTGCTAAGTTAATTACCATGCATTTCTCCATTGGGTACTAGTAGATCATTTCTATCATACTGTGGGTCTATCTCACAGTTTGCTGCTATATCACTGTGTTTTACTTTCTGTATGTTTCTCTATCTATCCCTCCCACAATCGTTTATCTCTACCTCCCTGTATTTTAGTCTCATTCTCTCATTCCAGCTCTCTTTTCCTGTACTCCAGTTTTTACTAACTTCTCTCGGTCTTCTTCTGTTTCGTCCCATTATCTTGCTAATTTTTTTTGTCATTTAGTTTAACTGTCTAATACACTATCGGCATCTTTTATCTTTCATCAGCAATACCTATCAAAGATGCTTAACTTCAGCTTGTTCTATGTTGCTGCATTCCTCACAAGCAACTTCTAGTGTGATCTACTACAGTGAAGATCAGAGTGGAACATTGTTGCCCCCTAGAGCTCCAACACACAAGCTGCATTAAATAAAAAAACAGCCTGGATAATAACAGCTTACAACTATTTTCCAATAGCAGCAGAATGTTTCATTAATACTGTTGTAGGCAACATGGATAGCAACAGTATAATCTTTCACTGCCACCTACTGGCAAAATAGAGACCATATGTTTTAGGTAATAATCTCCATTAATAGCACTTGGAGCTTCCATGTAATTTTTGGGAGGCAAGGTGCATTTATTTATAATATAAACTGTTTTCTTGTGCTTTCTACAGATGTATAAAAGCTTTGTGTAAATATGATTTCAAAACTAACTAATAGAAGCTAAAGGATACTTTGTTGATGAAATATTTTTGTAAATGAATATAGAATTCACAGGGAAATACATAAATATGTTAGTGACTACTTAAATCCATTTTGCCACTCGGAAAATGATGTTGAACAGTGAGTCATTTCTAGGATAATCACAGAGCACAGTGGAATAATGAGCAGAAATTCAAAACAAAAACAAAATCAATCAGTACATTGAAGGTGGAACTTCAGAGAGAATAATTTACAGAGGTATGGAAAATAAAAGCTGGACAGAGGACTAGCAGGAATGCAGTACCAATTCCTCGCACAGACTTGACAGAATAAATGGTCTGTGATATGACCATTCATCATGCTATTCTCTCTCTAGGAGCAAAAAATTATTGACCGTTGACTGAAGAGCATAACAACCAAGATCTCAGATGACCGCCCATAAATTCCGGGCAATAGACAAAATAAACTGGCAGTGGAGAGGAATGTTCCTCAATTACTCATGTATACGGATCTATATAATATAATATATATATATATAAACTAATAAAAAATAAAGGTTTAATGTTCTACTTAAGTGTTGGCATTCTGACATAAAGCCTTTTCTAGATACTCGAGTAATGGCCCTAGTAAGGTGAGCTTACCTCATGCTGAATCAGGGCAAAAGTTATTGTTGACTCCAGTTCTTCACCCATGCTCTCACCCAGACTCCATTCTGAATCTATACGTGTGATGTACTAACATAGAGAGACTACCAGCCATACAAAGAATTTGAGGCATGTGTAACCAATTAAAGGACTTGACCTTCGTAAGCCACTACTAGGAGTCTGAGGCATCCATCCTACTCCAGACAGGTGCCTTCTTTAAATGTCCATTATTTCTGATTCTACTCACCACTATCGATATCCTCAGCTCTTTACATCCTGTCTGACGTTCCAATTATCACCTAATTCACACAAATGCCTGTCCAAGAAAATCAGGAAAATGCAAACTCTTACAGTTTTAAAAAGTATTTGTAAGTCTCTTGTCTCTCCAACTAGAGAACATGCTCTGGGTATTTTTCTAAATGGAAAGCACAGCATCTGTGGAGCCAACTCATTGAATATACTTAAAGCGGGGTTGATAAATTCTTGATTAATAAAGGAGTCAAAGGTTATGACGAGAGGGCAGGAGAGTGGGTTTAAGAGGGAAATTATTCAACCATGATCAAATGCCAGAGCAGACCCCATTGGCCGAATGGCCAAATTCTACTCCTACGTTTTGTCTTTTAATGTTACTACACAGGTGGGCATGTACACATGAGCCACCTGGGACGTGCATCCTTGGGAACTTGCCTTCATATCAAGCCTAATTTCATTTAAGAGCATGATTAACAACATGTTAGTCAAGGGAACAGCTGAAACAGGAAACATAATGGTGACACCTGCACTTTACCTATGGACTTCTCAACATCAAAATACACCAGCTACATGTTTACAAAATACATTTATGTAGCCTGGCTTCATTCACCAAAAGTTATAGGTATCAAAGGAATATGCACATGTTATAAAAATAATGATATGAGTCATGGCATAAAGCAGAAAGTGGGTAATTATGGCAACTGAATTATTATAAGACTTGTAGTTTCAGTGACAGTGAATTCTAACGTTTTAAACTATATAGTTTCGGCTGTATTACACAGTTGATTTTTATCATAATTAAACAGTTATAAAGGCAGATGCTATTATTTCAAATGTATAATTTTTCACAAATCATATTGATAATAGTATTGATTTACAAACAGATAACAATACAATTAGGACTGAAGTAACACGTAAAAAATACTGGAGGAACTCAGCAGGGTAGGTCAGCATCTACAAAAAGGAATAAACAATCGATGTTTCAGGCCATGACCCCTCATCAGGACTGGAAGGTAAGGGGGAGAAAGCCAGGATAAGAAGGTGGGGAGAGAGGAAGAAGTACACGCTGGAAGGTGATAGGTGAAGGCAGATGAGAGGGGAGGCAGGTGGGATTGAGGGGGACGATGAAGTGAGAAGCTGGGAGGTGATAGGTGGGAAGGTAAAGGGCCGAAGAGGACAGAATCCAATGGGAGAGGAGAGTTAGACCATGGGAGAAAGGGAAGGAGGAGGGACAGCAGGGGAAGAGATAGGCAGGTGAGGACAAGAGAAGAGGTAAAGAGGGGAGCCAGAGTGGGGAATGGACGAAGAGAGAAGAAAGAGGGGAAAAATAGGACTGGAAGTGGTATTTGGGGGGCAGGAGAACTAAAACAAGTTACAATCTTCAGGGAAATGGTACTTAGTAAAACCTGCTAGAACTCCAAGCTGATAGGTCCCTGGGTTCTTGTGGACTTTACACTAAAGAAAAGGCTAGCAAGATAGTTAATTTTCCAAAATTCTCTAAGGTTAGGTGAGATTCTATTCGATTGGTAAATAGCAAATGTGGCTCATTTATTCAAGAGAGGAGGGAGATAAAGCAGGAAACTACAATCCAGTTAGCTTAACATTTACCACAAGAAACATTTTGGAAATTATTATTTACTGTTATAGTGAAGCAGTTTTAAAAATCCAAGGTAATCACGCAGTCAACATGGTTTTGTGAAAGGGCAATCGTGTTTGACCAACTTAGTGAACGTCTTTAAAAAAGTAATATGTGCTGTGGACAAAGGGGAACGCAAAGCATTTAGCTCTCTGGAAGACATTTGAGAAGATGCACATGAAAGGTTATAGTAGAAAATAAAAGCTTATGGTGTAGGTGGAACATTATGGCTAAGACTTTCAAACTAATTAGGACACTAATTGCAGGTATAACTGGGTCTTTTTCTTATTGGCTAGTGGTAACAAGTGGTATGCCACAGGGATCCATGCTGGGGATCTCAATCTTTTACAATTTCTTTAACTGATGTGGATGATGGCACAGCATGTACGTACTTTGCTAGATTTGCCAAGGACATAAAGGTAAGAAAGTAAATTTCAAAGAGGACAAATGCAGGCTACAAAGGGATATAGATAAGCCAAATAAGTGTATATATAAATATCTGGTAAATGGAGTAGTATTGCCGTCGACTCATGGCAACCATATGGACGGTGTAGTTATCCATAGGGTTTTCAAAGCAAGATATGGAAGTAGATCGTCAGGTCTTTCTTCCACGCAGATACTGCTGCTGTCCAGGTTGGGACCCGGCCAGATTCGAATTCAGGACCATTCGGCTCGAAGTCCAGTGCTGATACCACTACACCACCAGCTGCTGGCTGGCCCAGATAGCATATACTGTGGTAAAATGTAGAATTGTACATTGTGGCACAAAAGGTAAAGAAGAACATGCAATCTAAGCCATGTGAGACCGCAATTCCATATGCAGATTTCAAAATTTTAGCCTGCACGTCAATATCCATGTCTGACATGTACGCAAGTAAAAAAGGTTCAAGATTTGACCCTTGCAGAGTATGCCTGCTTCCATTTTCCACGCTGAAAAACAGTTTACCAAATATCTCTGCTTTCTGTCTTTAAGTCAATTGCTCATTTGTGCTACGACACGTCCTCTTTTTTTTTTCCCATGGGTCCCAATATGCTTCAACAGCATTTGTCCATGAGATTTTCTTAAAGGTACTCTGAAAATCAACAATGACTGCATTCTCTTCATTAATTTGCAAAATTTTCTACTTTGACAGAAAAAAATAAAACTCTTTACCTAAATGGTGAGCGTGCAGAGCTCTGGAAGGCAGAGGTTTGTTTATTGGTTGTCTTACTGCATGATTTGCAAAAGCTGCAAATAATTATAAAAGCCAGTAGTTTGCATTCATTAATCGGTATATTGAATACAAAATTAGGAATGTTTGGTTCAATTATATAGGGCATTAAAGAGTCTATCTATAGCACTTACCATGGTATTTTTATTTAAGGACATTTCTTTTGTCTCAGAGGCCTGTGAGTTTTTGACACTCTCTTCCTCAAAGGGAGGTGAAAACAGTCTTGATATTCTTAAAGCCAGAAATGGATATTTGATAAGAGGGTGAGCCTCAGGTAGGCAGATGCGCAGAGCTGAGCTCAGGTCAGTCATGATTAGTAAATGGCAAAGCAAGCTTGAAGGGTTAAATGATCTACATGAGACCCTCTGTTTGTTGGGGCCAAAGATGGATATTGCGCTCTAGTTGTCTACATGATAAGCAAGCCAGTATGCAACCAGGGCAGTATGATGTGAAGAGCAAACTGCTGGTGCGCATGCAGCAGGCTTCCCCTCCCCATGCCGATGAATCCAAAGGAATGACGAAGACCAATACAGTTTGGCACCAGTAGCGTTGCAGGAGCTACCAGTCAGCACTGAACTCAACATAGATACTGCCTTAGGGAATCCAGCCCTAGATTTTCCCTTGGAGCTTACTCCTGAAGCTTTTCTCATGAGTGGGTATAGCCCCAAAGCAGCAGTTGTTTGAGATCAATGTTTGCCTTCTCCTAGGTGTGCTGCCAACCATGGCTAATGAGCTCCATCTGCCCAAAGTTTTAAGGTGCCAGTAACCCGCCTTTGCTCCTCCTCCTGTCAGTGACTACAGTAAGTCACATATGAAGGCTGTCGTGTATTTAATATTTCAGTGGTATTTGAGTATTGTTTGATTAAGCATTCCTGTTTGTTTAAATAATTCGTTACGGGTTACGTGTAAGAGTAAGTGAATGGCATACATCATGACGCTACCACGAGGTAAGGCCATGCCTCGCTTAAAGTGAAAAATGAACTAAGATTCTCATTCTGGATTCTCCGTGTTTTCCTTCCAATCAGTTTTTATGCTTTGGAGTTACAAAACACAAGTGGTGGTCACGTGGTATTTTTTTTTTAAATGAACCCATGTCTACTATCTACCCGTTGAAGTGCAGCGAGATGTTTGAGTTTTTTTAAAAAAGTGCAACGAGACAGTCAAATTGAAAGAAAGTGCAGCCTTTTTTTCTTTGGAGAAACATGTTTTCTTTGCAAAAAAGATGTTCAAGTTTTTTTAAAAAGGCAGAAAAATGGAAGAATTAATGGGTTTATAAACAGTGACTATCAGGGGATAATAATCATAAAAAAGAGCAGAAATAACTGGCTACATTTGAAAGATTTACATGTTTGATTTCATGACAAGTAACTGGATTTTGTATCCTGAGCAAATTGAGTAGTATTTTGAAGCAAATCAAACAGCCAACTAGAAGCAAGTGCCAATTTTGCTGAGTACATTGGATTTAAAGGCATACAGTTTGCTTTGAAGTTTAACTGCTCCAACCAAGCCAGCTGAAATGAGCATTATATCATTAAGGTAATGCAAGAACATTTAGAACCAAAACCATTGTTGATTGCAGAATGCTTTAGGTTTCAGAAGTGGAATCATAGGGAAGGGGAATCCATTTCAGTATACATGGCTGAATTGAAGAAATTGTCTGAGCATTGTCAGTTGAATGATACACTAATTAAGAAAGGTACTGGAAGATGCCACTACTATCCCATACTGTACACCATGAACCATTGCCCAATAGAGGGCAACTAGGTGTGGTGCCAACCTATGTGCCTCTGGTTGGAAAGCAAGTTTAACCAAGGAAGGACCGTGCTGCTCAGAGGAAGTCCGAAATTAATGAAAGCACAGGTCCGACTGCAACAGTTTTTATAGGTAATATATCTGAGAAAGCCCCTGATATGTTAATCAGGCAGTTATTTGTGAAATGTGGCTTGGGTTTAAGCTGGAAGAGAGTTCAATGAGCTTCGGGAAAGTTGCTAGCATTTTACTTTTGTGAGTATGAAGAACCAGAATCAACTTCGCATGTAATCAAATGGGACACAAAAAGTTGCTTGAAAAGACCAAACACCAGCTGGATGAATGGAAAGAAAAAAGGAAAGGACATACAAAACCACCAGATTCATCAGATATGTTGTGGGGCAGAAAACAAAAGAAATAGTGAGAAAGAGAAGGGTGTGAAATAGAGAAGGAATGTGAGAAAGAAAAAGAAAGGGATCAAAGTAGATCCGGAGAGAAAAGCTGAGGAAAGCAGAAGAAAGGTATCCAGAGCTGTCAGAACCACTTCCTGCGGGCTCAGAGTCAACCCCTACAACCACAAAATGCAGGAGACCCAGAACCTGAGATTGTTTCACTGCCAAGCGGGGGGGGGGGGGGGGGGGGCGTCTGCGTGTGTGTGTGTGTTAGTTGAGTTGGGAGTTTATAGCCAAGCAGGGAGGAGTGTTTTCACGTGATAAGTCCTTGGTTAGAGTAAAAACTAAACAAAACTCACATTCCAAATGCTCCATGATTTCCTTCCAATTAGATTTCATATTTTGCCGTTACAAAACATAACAAAGGCCAAGAGCTGGACTTGGTTGTCAGAGGCAATTTGAGACGCACGCCATTGGGAGCCCTTAATAAGTTGCGGGAGCTTATACCCACTAGCTCGGTCAGATATGGCACTGGTTTTCATTTCATCTGTGCTTATGTACGGCAATATTTCAAAAAATATATAATGAAACACATATTTTGACTCAAATAATTAATTGGTTAAGTTATATTCATCAATCTCCCCATCGCAAAACACACTGTTGTTAATAATTATTTTTTATACATTTATTTCATTTGCATGTAGAGATGTAAAATTACTTAAAGGTTACAATGAAATAAACTGATACAACTTAAATTTTATTTATATTATGTTTATATTAGTATCGTTATTTCATATTGTTTGAGGTTAGGCAAATTCTAAATAAATGGTAAAACAAATAAAAATCCTAAGGAATAACAGTGCTTAATTTAAAAAATTTAATTTTGCAAACTCTGACCACTGTTCCAGGCGGTGAAAGGTCAAATAGTGAGGTGAGTGAGGTGAGAACATGCGCACTGCGGCCATTCGGCATTGTTCAAGTTGTAAGAGGTGGGGAGACTGGGGCAACCGTTTGCTTTCGGTTGAAAATCGAATTAACGTATTTGCAATCCGTTAGGCAGATCATGAACGGAGCTGTAGCTCTGGCTCCAGCAGAGGTGAGGCCTTAGAAATAACAAGAAAAAAAAAGTTCCTATGTATTATTTCACCCCCTCGGGTATTTTCGTGCTTTTGCCCCTCATGTTATATCTTGCTTGTTTGTATTTGCCCGGCAGGGAGAGAGTTTACCTCCTGATTCCGCTTCCTGCTCGACGGGTGAGTAGATTTGTTCTTCGGAGGACTCGCCGAGTGACAACACGCGGTGCTTAATGTTGCCTCCTGGTACACTGAGGAACTAGGTGCCGGACTCCCGCCCTATGCCTGAACTGAATCCCCATAACGGAACATCAGTACTTACTGAAGTCGGCACGCTGGCACACTGTTTTACCTGTCTGGCACGTACGCACTCCCGCAGGTTGTTGAGTCACCCTGACTTTATCCCTTCCTTTCTCTGATATTTGCTCCGTGACTGATGGCTGTGCACGTTTCGTTCTTTTCATTCATCGTGACATTGATACATCGCCAAGTGAAAGTGTAAAAGACTGGTGTTCTGATCTCAAAGATATATGAACACTGAGTCGCAAAATATTAGGACTAAAGAATAGGGGGAATGGGTGAAATGATTGAGACCATGGAGGGATTTGGAAGAGGGTAAGAGGTTTAAAAATTGAGTTATGGTTTTAGTGTTTTCAGTTTTCAATAAATCTTAAAGTGATAAGGATTTATTTAAAATGATTGCAACAACTTAAAGCTGTGGACTTTTGACCATTATTGGGGGGAGAAGGAAAGACAGGAATGGGCCATAAATGCTGGTCTTGCAATTATGGGAAATGAATTAAAAACAAAATGATAGTAGTTTCTTGAGAGCAGTGTAAATTCATGAAATGGTAAACTAATGGGGCAATGCAAGTTAGATGTTCCAAAGTCTTCAGGAAAAATATATCAATAATTCAATAATTCTATCAATGATTTTCTTTAAATGAATAGCATAGATAATTTTTCTTTTAAAGAGAAACCATTTAAGAAGTCATGCATTAGTGAAATGAAGAGCTTGCATACAATTTTGAGGTCTGGTCAAGATGATGTATTGAATGAAAATTTGCTAATGATGCAGATATTAATAAGAAAAAGCAACCAAGGTTGATGCTGATATTTTGTTTCATAAATCAGTAAAATGGGATACAGGAATGAATGCAGATGATTTTTGAGATTGAATGGATGACATGCAGTTGGTTAAGGTCTTCTGTTATGGGATATCTAAGTCTGCATAAAATCTTAAGGATTATAACTGAACTCCAAAACAACAAAAACTGAGCAGAAAAAGGCTTAAAGAAGCCAATTGAAATACTATTCTGAACAAATGAGGTTAGCTTGAAACATTCTGAGAGCTTCACCATTGCAGGGGGTTGAGCATAATCAAAAATTGGATTGAATTGCAAATTAGTTTGCGTGTCACAGAATTGTTGATGTTTTGTTGTGAAGCAAATGGATAAGACAGATATTGGATCGTCAGAGGTAAAATTACGACTGAAAGCTCAAAACTGCAATCTTGTTACAATATAGAACAATGATGTCTTGGTGAAATATGTGGATAGGTTAGTGCAAGAAACCTGGGAGATAATACAAAATGATACAAGATACAACATGTTATTTTTCAAAAAATCATGCTAAAAATCAACTCAGATGTCAATGGAAGAGTGTTAAAACCAAGTGTTGTAATAGTATGGAATGCTGTGTTTCTTGCAGGAATTGATTCAGAATGAAACGATGGAATAAACATAACCATTCAGTTTAGATTTATAAAAGATTGCTTCTTGACTGCAAAGCAAGAAGATTATAAGAGTCTGAAAACTGTTATTTATGCATTCAACATAAATTGATGGTCATAATATTGGGGTAACAAATACGAAACTTTATTTTCCAATAATAGACAAAATCATTATCAGAAGAATATATTAGCACTAAGAGTTGATAGAGTGAAAGAAAATGTCAAAAAATAGGAAATTTGTTCAGCTGCATTTCAGTAGAAAACAAGAACATTTTAAATTTTGTAGAAATCCTAACACGGAGCTCTCCAAGTGCACAAGTTCAGAGAAATGTTTTATGTGAATTAACAACTAATTTGAATGTGCAGATTAATTGTTGCCTTTGGTATATTAGATTACCTCAATGTGTTGAGGTGAAGACTCAATCATGCCATTCAGTCTAACATTTAAGTGGTATAGAGAAAAATTAAGTTTTCAATATCTGATGTCCATACATTAAAACATGACTATGTGTTCAGTATTTTGCTGGCTCAATTTAAAAGTTTCCATGGCTAAATTTCAGTGTAATGGCAATGGTGCTGGTGTGCTTCCTAACTGTTTTACAACCAACATTGCTGAATAGATTATTTGATCAGCATTTGACTGCTGTATATGCTGACTGTGAATTTTTGCTATTTTATGAAAATGTTTCAGAAATATGAAATTGCATATTTAGTATCTTTGGCTATCTGATCAGGAAAAATCCAAAAGAATGCAGTAATCAGAATGTTATTTGTAACGATTTGTACAGTAATGATAGGATCATGTTATAAATTCAACATTTGGAAGTACGTTTTTAATTGAAGCTTGGAAACTTTGTAGCTGGTACTGTTTGTGGGTCAAGAAGGTTAAAGGTATATAGGATCCATGATAAGTTAGCCAATTGAATCCAAAACTGGCTTGGTGAAAGAAGGGAAAGGATAGCAATGGATGAATGTTTGGAATGTAAGTGTAATTAGTGGCACCCTGCTGGGATCTTTGTTATTTGTGAAATGCATTAATGTTTAAAATCTAGGTATATGATTTAATAAGTTTGAATAACACAAAACTGGATGCTGGAGATAACAAGGAAGGTTATTTAAGGCTACACCAGGATGTAGATAAAATGGACAGTTAGGTGGTGCAACACACATAAAAGTTGCTGGTGAACACAGCAGGCCAGGCAGCATCTCTAGGAAGAAGTACAATCCACGTTTCGGGCCGAGACCTTTCGTCAGGACTAACTGAAAGAAGAGCTAGTAAGAGATTTAAAAGTGGGAGGGGGAGATCCGAAATGATAGGTGAAGACGGGGGTGTGGGGGGGGGGGGTGGATGGAGCCAAGAGCTGGACAGTTGATTGGCAAAAGGGATATGAGAGGATCATGGGACAGGAGGCCCAGGGAGAAAGAAAAGGGGGAGGGGGGAATCCCAGAGGATGGGCAAGGGGTATAGTGAGAGGGACAGAGGGAGAAAAAGGAGAGAGAGAGAAAAAGAATGCGTGTATATAAATAAATAACGGATGGGGTACGAGGGGGAGGTGGGGCATTAGCGGAAGTTTGAGAAGTCAATGTTCATGCCATCAGGTTGGAGGCTACCCAGACGGAATATAAGGTGTTGTTCCTCCAACTTGAGTGTGGCTTCATCTTTACAGTAGAGGAGGCCGTAGATAGACATGTCAGAATGGGATGTGGAATTAAAATGTGTGGCCACTGGGAGATCCTGCTTTCTCTGGCGTACAGAGTTAGGTGGTGCATTAGCAGATTAGTAATGGAAAAATCCTGCAGCTAGCATATGTTGGTGGGGGTGGGGGGTGGTGGGAGAGATGGTGTGAGGGGAATGGATAGTCAACATTTTAGGTGGGGTCTTGACTAAAATGTTAACTGCCCATTTTTCCCCCACTATGCTGCTTAACATGCTTTATTCCTCTGGTATCTTGTTCGTTGCCCCAGACTGCAGCATCTGCAATCTCTTACTCCAGAAAGAGCCAAGGTACTGTTGTGACTGTGATTAAGCCAGTGAAGATTGAAGCTGATAGATGAAAAAGGATAACAAGCAGGCATTCCAGAGGGAACCTTGTATATTGTCTTCTGGGAGAAACATAGTAAAATCTCCCTGAATTGAACTTTAATATAGGGTGGATTCTGGTTAATTAGGACACATTGGGAGCTATACATTTTAGCCCATTAAGCAGCTGTCCAAATTAACCAAAGTTTTATGGGAATAGTAAAAAGGTATAAAAAAAAAGACATAATACTGCTTAACTGATAATTTATGTATTAATTGAAATGTAGAACAAATTAGATCATCACCATATATCTACAGTACTATAAAACTGTATTAGCTCCTAAGAGTTTGTCAATGGAGGAATTCATACCTTGTGTTCTTTTGATTACAGTGAATGCATAAAGTCAGTACAGATACCTGTTGCAGATACTGGACTGCCTTCATAACCTTAGATGATTGCATCTTCCAAATGTTCATTTTCATTGTAACATTCCAGATGATTGTCAATATTTTCAAATTGTAATTTTTAACTTGTTGAAGTAATGAAATTATTTCATTTTTGCTGTCAGCCATTTCTGGCTTCTCAGAGCCTGAATGCTTGAAACATAGCAAAACAGTTCTCAATTGTGTTACTGCTTATTTCTCGCCAACTATCAGTGACAAAAATCACTGCTTTTTGAACACATACGCAAATGACACTATTTAAAAACTGTTCGCTCTAAACACAGTGTAGTGTCTAATGACTACCCATGCTCATGCGACTGAAGCTAGTTAGAATCTGTTTGGCAAATGTCTCCTGCTCCAGTTAAGTGGCATAGTGTCCCAAATAAACTAAGGGCATCCCGGCTATTTTCTCAATTTAGCTTTTGTTCAAGAGTTGGTCCCAAATAAGTAGCTGCCCCAATTAACTGATGGCCCAATTAACCTTAATCCATTGTACTTTGAAGGTTATTTTGAGTCTGACAAATGGTACTACAGGGGTAGGGTTGGCTTTACTCATCAGGAAAACTGCCACAGCAATGGTCAAGCTGGGTTTGTATAACTTGGGCAATATGGCTAAATTAATAAGGGATGACTGACTACATCAATTGGACTATATTATAGACCTCCCAATAGTCAGCGGAAATTAGAGGAACAAATTTGTAGCGAGACAGCAGACAATTGCAAGCAATGTTGTGATAATAGATGATTTAAACCTGCCACATATTGCCACAGACTGTAGTGGTGGCCAAGTCCGTGTGTATATTTAAGGCAGAAGTTGATCATTTCCTGATTGGTCAGGGCATCAAATGATATGGTGAGAAAACTTGTGAATAGGTTTGAGTGTGATCCAGGATCCACCATGATGGAATGGCAGAGCAGACTTGGTAGGCTGAATGGCCTAATTCTGCTCCTATGTCTCCACCAGACCAAGTGCGCCACAAGGCTGTGTGCTTGGCTCCTTGCTCTACTTGCTTTACATTTGTGACTGTGTGGCTAAGCACAACTCCAATGCCATATGCAAGTTTGCTGATGACATCACTGTCATAGGTCAAATCAAAGGTGGTGATGAATCAGCTTAGAGGAGGGAGATTGAAACAAGAACTTCCTACTTAATGTCAGCAGACCAAGGAGCTGATTATTAGCTTCAGGTGAGCCAGTCCTTGTCGGAGGTTCGGAGGTGGAGAGCATCAGCAACTATAAATTCCTCGGTGTTTGGGCCCAGCATGTAAGTGAAATTATGAAGAAAGCACAGCAATGCCTCTACTTCCTTAGGACTTTGTCAAGATTTGATATGATGTCTAAGACTTTAACAAACTTGTTTAGATGTTTGGTAGAAAGTATATTGGCGGGCTACATCACAACCTAGTATGGAGACACATGCCATCGAATGGAAAATTCTGCAAAAAGTAGTTGATATGGCACAGTCTCTCACTGGAAAGCTCTCCCCATTATCGAGCACATCTACATGAAGTGTTGTTGCAGGAAATCAGCATCCATCATCAGGGGCTCCCACCACACAGGCCATGCTCTTTTCTTACTGATGCCATCAGGAGCAAGGTACAGAGCCTCAGGACTTGCACCACCAGGTTCAAGAACAGTTGCTACCCTTCAACTGTAACCACCAGGCTCTTGAACCACTCAACTTCACTTGCCTTGTCATTGAAATGTACTCACAACCTATAGACTCGCTATCAAGGACTCTTGTTTCAATTTCTCAATATTGATTGGTTATTTATTTATTATTTCTTTTGTATGTGCTGTTTGTTGTCTTTAGTGCACTAGTTAACTGCCAAAGTTCGTGCACTCTTTCATTGATTCTATTATGATTATTCTAGTGTGCCCCACAAGAAACAATGCCAAGGTTGTATTTTTATGTACTTTGCTAATAAATTTACTTTGAACTTGTGTACATTGAAACATATGGTGAAATGCTTTGCCTTGCATCAAAGACCATCACATTCCAAAGATGGTGCTGGGGGCACTATCATGATACCTCTGCTGCCAAAGTAGCTTGCCCACAACTCACTCACCCTGACCTGTACTGTTCATCTTTGCAATGCTGGGGGAAACCACAGCACCTGGAGGAAATCGATGTGGACACAAGAACTACAAATTCTCTACAGGCAGTGGTGGGACTCGAACCCCGATTGTTGGTGCTGTAAGGCAATTGTGCTGACCGCTATTTTACCGTACCATGCCTGTCTTTCTGTGCTGCCCTAGCCCTTCTTTACCAGATAAATGGGTGCTGTGGAAGTTGGCTAAGCCTTCTGTTCACTATTCCCCATATAGTCATAGAAAGGTCTCTTGGAATTAAGTTTGATCCCAGTTTCCTCAGCGTAAGCAGCATTCGTGTCTTTTGTTGGATGTTCATCTCATCAGGAGTCTTCTCATGAGCACCTTCATGATTATCTTGCTCAGCTCCAGTCACTTTGTTACCACACCTGCGAGGCTGCCTTTGTATGCTTTGCTCAGCTATGCAAGAGCATGGGCGCGTTGTGGCCAGGAGATGGGTGTTAATGCCCTGTGTGCTATAATTTCCTTTGTAATTCTGCTGCTTCGTACTATCCATCCACCTCACTATGACCTACATTTTCTTGATTATTTCATTTGGCTTGGTCTTGTTTGATTTTAACATTTGTATGGACTTGGAAAAATATCCTAATGCTAAAACTTCTGGTAGTAGCATTGGAATAGATTTGATTTTCATAATATGGTAACAGTGAAGTCAATTTTGAAATATTTGCGGAGTTTCCTACCTTTCAACTATAATAGTTTAATTTGACAACTATTTTTATTTATACCTAAAACAGGCTTGAAAGGTGCAATGTCAAAAAATAAGGATAAAGATAAAGCACTCAATAAAACAGACAATGAGGAAGAGAAAAGTAAAACTCTTAAAAACATTCCACCACTGCTCAACAATGCTGAGAAAGAATTGAGCAGGTAATAATCTAATGAGATTTGTAACAGTAATGTTCTCTTAGAATCTGCTGTCCTGTTTTTTGCCTTCGCCACCCTTCTTCCCCAATAGCATTGAATGTGTATAATCTTGATGCAGTTTTCTTCCAAATTCTCTTTAATTGCATAAATGTGCTTAATTCTAAAGTGGCTCATTGACTGCTTGCTGTAGATAATATTTCTACGTGAAGGTTGGCAGGGCTACATAAGAACACAGTAAGGTACTTAGTCCCTCTGCCTTTTTTAAAAAAATAATATTCAAAGCTCCATCACCCACCCTTTGTGGAAGCAATGAGGAATGTGCAATAAATTCTGGGCGTGTCCATGAATCCTACATTCCTAACAAAAAATAAATTAAAATGACATCTGATTTCACCTGTTCTGTGTAACTAATTGCTCACTTCTTGCTGTTTTTTTTTCTTTTCTAGTGGTTCCTCATGTTGTTGCTATTAATTTGTTAATATTCCAATCTCGTAATTGTATATTCGTATTTCTGCCAAAGAAACCTAGCACTAGCCTTCCAGTCATTCACTTTGTGCATGCATATACTGTGGCATCATTTGCTTTAGAAGATTAATCCAGGATTTGCATTACCCTTTCTAACTTCTACCTTTCTTTAAAAAAATATGGTTTGCAGGAAACGCAAGAATAACATGATAGAAAATAGCCTGAGCAAAATACACAAAGAAGACATTCCAAAGAAGCAGGTAAACAAAGAAGTAAAAATTGATAAAAGTGTAAGTTCCTCTTAAGAATTTTGCCTATGGTCCTTACTTTATCAGGGTTGCTTTTTTTTTGCATTTGTCATTTAGCTCACATAAACCAATGATGGAAAGTGTCACCCTTTTCTGATTCTTGGTGAGCATTCCCATTTCTATTTGAGTGCCAGAGTAATCTAATTTATAAAATGCTTCAATGGCTGGGATTGGTCAATTTGGCATACTCTGTAGATCAAAACTAGATCTAGAAATCCAATCATAAGTTTGTTCAGTATTCTACAATTGAAAATTGACGTTATCCTGAGATAAGCACGATTACTATCATTTGTTGGTTGTTTGTCACTTTTTAAAAAAATTCAAGAAGTCATCCTGATGTGAGTCATTATGTTGCTGTTGATGTTATTTTTGCATCAAGCATACATGTGGTATCATTCTTCGTCTCAACATTGAGTAATGAAGTATGTTAGGATAATCACAGTACACTACGTAATACAGTTGCATTAAAACCCCCTTTTAAGCAAGTTACCTACTATTGATCCTTGGAGCCTTCCCGAACCACAATTCTTATAAGACCGAGGCTGTTATTCTCAACCTCCAATTCCTCAACATTTTTGTAGTCATGGGCTATGATCAAAGAGCCCCTGGCACCTTGCTGCATTATCTACCTGTGAACGTGTTTACAAATACTAGAATTGTTTGGTCTGTGATGATACAGTTTTGTTCTATGCAATTTGGTATATTTACTCAAGAATTTCTTAACAAAGCCCTGGAAAAGATGGCTTTTGGAAGCAGGAACTCTGGTAGATCAAGATGAGGAAGTGATTAAAGAACATCTTTAAGTGCTCAGCTATATGTATTGCGTTTCATGTTACATAAAAGAAAAACACAACTTTTGGTCCAGATAATCCACTTCCCTGCATTGAATAATGATGTCTCAATCATTGTATAAAATCATTTTTTACAGGAGATCTATAACAAAACAGAAAAGAAAATTAAAGGAAATATGTTGAAGAGGTAAAGAAAAAATTCATATGTAATATTCATGTATTTTCAAGGTTTTTGTTGTACGTTATGCCTGTTCTGAGATACTCATTCAAATGTATCAACTCTTGCTCAACTTTCAAAAATATTTGTCTATTGTTAAGTGCCAAACATAGAATCCCTTTCTATCAATACTTGTGAAAGAACATTCTGCCTTTGTTATTATGGATAAATACGCTTCACCTTTTTTTCTTTAATGTCTTGCATTTGTGCTATTCACTTCACTGATCAGTTAATTGAAAATCTATTTCCCTTAACTATTCAAAATTCTTCATAATTCTTTTTACTTCATCTTTTCTTCTAACAAGTTTCTGACCTCTCTTCTCCTTCTGCCCAAAAATATGATCTTAGTATTGTCCTAGTAAACCTTTCCATATTCTTCCATAGCGTGCACATGCACTCAACGGCTGCTTTATCAGATATGCCTATACACCTGCTTGTTAATGCAAATATCTAATCAGCCAATCAGTGCATAAAAGCGTGCAAACGTGGTCAGTTGTTGTTCAGACCAAATAACAAAATGGGGGAGAAATGTGATCTAAGTGACTTGGATTGTGGAGTGATGGTGCCAAATAGCTGGTTTGTGTATCTCAGAAACTGCTGATCTCCTGGGATTTTCATATACAACAGTCTCCAGTTTACAGAGAATAGTGCGAAAAACTAGGAATATCCAGTGAGTAGCAATTTTGTGGGCAAAAACACCTTGTTAATGAGAGAGGTCAGCAGAGAATGGCCGAACTGGTTCAAACTGACAGGAAAGTGACAGAAACACATATTACGTCAGTGGTGTGCAGAAGAGCACCTCAAATGCACAACATGTCACAGGTTGAAGTGGATGGTTGCAGCACTAGAAGATCACATTAGTTCCATTCCCGTCCGAATAAAGTTGTCTGTCACTGAGTGTATGCCAAGTATAGGCTAATCAGTAATTTGCATTGAATTGCCTCGTAAAAGTGTTTTTGCATTTGTTATTCCTGAAATCTTAAGTTTTTTTTTAAGAAACTATCTTTTCTTCATCTTTTGTAGGGGAGAAAAGTGATCTCTGTAAATCCTGAAAAATTTGTTTCTCCAGTCCTCTTATTATTTTGAATGTTTTCTTACTCTTGTTCATTTATAGAAAGTTTGTTAAATGTCCACCTATAATTCGCCATGGCTCATCAGACTAAACCTCTGGTCAACTTCACATATTTCATCGGTCTTTAGCACAATGGAATCATGAGTGAATTTCTGTATAAATTGGAAAAATTGTAATACTTGGTCCTCACAGGTGAATAATAAGGAAAACCTTGGAGACATTCCTTGGTCATGTCCTTTCTTCAGAATGTGGAGGTATCTAGTAGTGAATATATACTCATCCTAGAAATGGCCAGCAACAAACTATTACCAAGCATTTCCACAGCAATCCCATGGGAGGAAGAACATAACCACATAGAAAATTTACCTTGAAACCTGCTATACCCTCTACTGAAGGCATTCTTTTCTCTTCACCTCCCCACACCCCTCTTCTCCCCACCCCCACACCCAAGCTTTGTGATGAGATCAGAGGTTAACCCGTATTCTTTTTGGCCATGGACTATTAAAGCAGGAAAGTTGTGTGTCCATTAATCAATGCACTCGAGACCATCTCTAGCATACTGCAAAATATTTTGGTCCTAAATGGTTGTCTAACTACTTAGATAATTGTTTTTACGTCATTAGAGCCAAATCAGCATTTTTCTACTTACGTTCTACCTTTTTGCTAGATTGTTGCCTATTCACTAAAGCTATCTATATCTACAGTACTGTGCAAAAGTCTTGGGCACGTGTATAGCTAAGGTGCTTAAGACTTTTGCACAGTACTATAGTAATCTTGTGTATTACATACTTTATATATGTACTGTTACCACAAGAAAAACAAATTTCATGACATATGTGAATGATAAACCTGATTCTGATAATGGGTCTCTATTGTGCATTGAATGGGAAGGGGAGTCATGGTTGGAAAAGGGGGAAGGGAGAGGGGAGCGGGTGGGAAGCACCAGAGATGCATTGTGCAATGATCAATAAACCAATTGTTTGGAATCATATTACCTTACATGGTGCCTGGGCTGGGTGTCTGCACCCGTGCCACCCCTGCCCCAGCACACTTCCTCTAACACCTGTCCCACGCTCTTCCCGCGGTGCTCCACCCTCATTATTTCCAACATCCTTTGCTTTTGACAGATTTATAAACTTGCTCTTCACTCCATATTGACAAATACTGTACTGTACAGAAGTCTTAGGCACCCTTACTATAAAAATCTGGCTAAGACTTTTGAGCAGGAGTGTATATCATTTTAGATCCAAATCTCTTAATTGTTTTTTAATCACATTTAATTTAGTGTGTGTATAAAGAGTCCTGGAATTTTTAGAAGTCCTTACTAACTATATTGGTGCATCAGCTACTCTATACATCTAACTGATAAATTGATGTCCTCTCATTAGAACTCCCAACCAATCTGAAATTTTCTTCTTCCACTAATGCTATCTGACCTGTCTGGTATTTCTGTTTTCTGTTTTTATTTTTGATTGTTTTCCTTTAAGATGCAGTTGCCAGTTTAAATATTTAAAGTAAAGATTCATTTCAGCATATGTTTTGTTACTTCTATGACTTTTATTTTTGGACTTTTTATTTTGCACAGATCTTCATGCCAGGAATCCTTTGAAGATATGCTCTTGGATATGGATGAACAGCTCAAAGAATTCTGTGTCAAGAAACAAAAGAATAAGGATAAAAAGTACAAAAAAAGGGTAATGCTAAACAAAGTTTGGGGAAGGCTATCTGGCCTTCAAATCTATTCCAGTCAGTGACCATAGATTTTTTTTTTTTTTTTGAAGAATTTATTTCTTTCACTCCCATCCCTTAATCTCTTTATTTGGGGATTAATCACCTGAGATGGCTCTCTCTGATGTCCACAAGGGGAAGAAAGGACCAGTTTATTAATATGTGAGTCCCAATGTCCCTTATTATTGATATAAATTCAGCTGTCAAGAGTACCAGTTTTAATTAACTTTTAACCCCTTTCCAACATGTACCATATGACAAACCTCTTGGAGATGTCGCCAGCTTCGGACACATTCATATCCCTAAAAGCAGTTGCTGTTCTGGAGAAGAGATATGTTTTTGTGTATTTTATGGCAGGAAAGCAAACCTTATCCAAATTAAGCAATATAAATGTTTGAGTCTTTTTATCACTTTTATATGCTGCACTTTCATTACATGATGGCCTGTACAGATATTGGGAACCAGGCTTGAGCTGAAATGTAAAGCAAAATGAATGTAGATTGAGCAAACCCTGCTTTGATGGTTGCCCATGGCTTTGAGTGAAAGTTTCACCATTTTAAATCCTGCCAGTAGTTCAGGTTGTTGGTATAAGCAGACCACTTGAATACTTTGATTTTAATAAACATGGAAAATATTGGTCAATAAAAGCAACCCTTGTATTACATTGACTTTATTCCCAGGTTAAAGTGAACATTTTTCTGTTTTCTTGATATGGGACTCAAGACTTGTGAAAACTATGAAGTGATTGCCCTAGTCAAGTGTTAAGAGGAAAATGTTGACAAATACAAAAGTGAAACAGATTTTCTAGTAAATTAAGCTGGTAAGTAAATAATACCAAGTTCTACTCTTAGTTTCCACCATGCATATGCAAGACACGACAGATGCTGGAATCTGAAATAACACATAGAATGGAACAGCTCAGCAAGCTAAGCAGCATCTATGGAGGGAAATGGGCAGCTGACATTCTGGTTCAAGACCCTTTATTTGGACAAAAACACCAACTGCCCATTTCCTTCCATAGATGGTGCCTGACATGCAGAAGTTCTCCAGCACTAGCACCTGATAAACTACATCACCAGAAGATATGACAGACACGATGTCAGAGTGACCAAAGCATGTGTGGTGCAGACTGCTGGTCTGATTGTTTCCAAACTTAACAGCCACAGGCAAGGAAACTTGCCAAGAAGCTGAACATCAGCAAGCTGAAATCGGATACTAGTGCAGACCACCTTGTTAAAAGCCTCCAATCACAGCTCACCAATGTTCATCTTGGAGGGGATGTCGAAGAAGAATAGGCTGCTTTCAGAGATCGCGTTCACTCTTCCTCCTTTAAGGTTCTCGGCCATACAACAAGGAAAAACGAAGACTGGTTTGATGAGAATGATGAGAGGTAAAAGCTCTCTTACAGGAAAAGCACAGGCTGCACAGAGCCCATCAGAATGATCCTTCCTGCGTCTCTAAAGAGACAGCATTTGCCAATACACACAGGATAGTTGAAGCCAAACTCAGAAAGATGCAAGACTTTTGGCTCCATAAAAAGGCTGTCAAGATTCAGGGCTACGTCAATAAACATGAAGAGATTCTTTGCCATCAAACACTGTGTGGCCCTCAGCCTTCTGGGATCTCGCCCTTCCCAAGCGCAGATGGCACCACACCATCACTGAGCAGGCCAAGATTCTGAATAGATAGGCAGGACATTTTGAATCTGTGCTGAACACCATCCACCATCAACGTCAAAGCAATTGATTGTCTCAATCAAGTAGACATCCACCATGAGATGGACTCTCTTCCCCAAGAAGAAGAAATCAAGAAAGCAATAGGCCAGCTATTAAATGGCAAG
Source organism: Mobula birostris (assembly GCF_030028105.1). NCBI lineage: Eukaryota > Metazoa > Chordata > Chondrichthyes > Myliobatiformes > Myliobatidae > Mobula > Mobula birostris. The sequence continues at coordinate 106,399,685 of NC_092370.1, read as the reverse complement.
ACTCTTGGAACAGATGCTATACCAGCAGCGGTCTACAAAACAGGTGGTCCACTCATTACCAGTAAACTGACAGAGGTCTTCCAGTCCTTCTGGGAGAATGCTCAGATTCTTCAAGAAATGAAAGATGCATCCATTCTTCCACAAGAAGAAGGAAGACATCCAAGCATGCAACAACCAGAAGTGTCTCTTTATTGGCAGTAACTAGGAAAATCTAGACAGGCTAATGCTCATCAGGAATGAGATCATCTCCTGGAAAGTTAGTGTGGCATCAGGAAAGGAAGAAGAACTATGGACATGATCTTTGTTGCAAGAAAAATACCTGGAGCAGAACAGACATCTCTATAGCACCTTTGTTGATCTTGCCAAGGCCTTCAACACCATGAGCCGAGAGGGATCAGAACGTAGAAATTTCCAGCAAGTTGCAGGCCTTTCAGCCCACAATGTTGTGCCAACATGTAACCTACTCTAGACACTACCTAGAATTCTCCTACCGCATAGCCCTCTATTTTTCTAAACTCCATGTACCTATCTCAGAGACTCTTTAAAGACCCTATTATATCCGTTTCCACCACTGCCACCAGCAGTGCATTCCACGCACCCACCACTCTGTGTGGGGAAAATCTTGCCCCTGGCATCCCCTCAGTACCTATTTCCAAGCACCTTAAAACTATGTCCCCAAGTGTTAGCCATTTCAGCCTTGGGGAAAAAGCCTCCAGCTATCCACATGATCAATGCCCCTCATCTTATACACCTCTATCAGGTTACCTCTCATTCTCTGACATTTCAAGGAGAAAAGGCCAAGTTCACTCAACCTGTTCTCATAAGGTATGCCCTCCAATCCAGGCAACATCCTTGTAAATCTCCTGCATTCTCTCTATAGTAGCCACATATATTGCATTCCTGTAGTGAGGTGACCGGAACTGAACACAGTACAACAAGTGGGGCCTGACTAAGGTCTTGTATGGCAGTGGTCCGCAACCACCGGGCTGCGAAGAAACAATATGATTTGGCGATATGAATCCATATGAGTCAGCTGCACCTTTCCTCATTCCCTGTCAAGCACACTGTTGAACTTGAACGCACGCGAGGTCATCAGTCGGTCATTAACCTACAACTACTCGATGAGTAAAAAAACGTCGCTTGAGAGTTTCTTTGGAAGAGGTGGTAGGGGACATAAAAAGCCTAATGATAATGATAACACAGAGACAGCTGAGGCCCAGACTGCAAAAAAAAAGAAAGCTTCATTCAATAGAAAATACGACGAGTCGTACATAAAATATGGCTTTATTGCGACCGGTGACTGGCACGCTGCAAGCCCCCTGTGTGTGATATGTGGAGACAAGCTGTCTAATGAGGCAATGAAGCCCTCAAAACTGCCTTGGCACTTTGAGTCCAAGCACCCTGCACTTAAAGACAAACCCGTTTAGTTTTTTGAGCGGAAAAAACGTGAGCAAGCGGGACAGAAGCAAGTGCTGAGAGCCACCACCTCCACAAATGCTGCTGCTCTGAGAGCATCGTACTTAGTGGCTAGCTGTATCGCTAAGGCTAAAGGCTGATTTATACTTCTGCATTAAATGGATGCTGTAACCTATGCAAGTGGCCTACGCGCATTGTGAGCATTTATACTTGTGCGTTGGTGTGTCTACGTTGCTCTGCAATTTGGGCACATCACACGTGTGCGCACACTTGCCCGTGCAAGGCTTCATGGTCATGGTAGTCTTTCTCGGGGTAAACAAGTTTAAAGCGAGCGTCTTTTTTTTGTAAAAGTGAAATGTGTCCTCCGTAATTTCGGAGGTCTCTAAAGCTTTATGGAAAGCATTGCAGCCAGAGTTTCTTCCCTGCCCTTCAGTCACCCAATAAGAAACTATTGCAGCATAGGAGGAAATGCGATGCTACCATGTGGACCAATCACAGTTGTTGCGGTCTGCGTTGCCGCGACATGAGGTTACATTTTGGGAGAGGTGCACGTCAGGCTACAGCGTAGGGATCCATGTAGTCTCTGCGTTGGGTTCATGGCAACACTGTACCTACGGCGTCGATTTGATGCAGAAGTATAAATCAGCCTTAAGAAGCCTTTCACTGTTGGTGAGATTTGATGCAGAAGTATAAATCAGCCTTAAGAAGCCTTTCACTGTTGGTGAAGAATTGATTCTGCCTGCTGCCAAGGACATGTGCCATGAACTGTTGGGAGAAGCTGCAGCTAACAAAATGGCACAGGTTTCTCTTTCAGCTACCACAGTTTCAAGGAGAATTTGAGCAGCTTTGCGAGGAAATGGATGCAGAGCACAAACACTTTCTCTTACACATTGAAGTCAGGTGGCTATTAAGGGGGAGAGCCCTGGCCAGAGTTTTTGAGTTAAGAGAGCAACTACAGAGATTTCTTTCAGGAAAAAAGTCACCACTGGCAGCACAGTTCAGTGATGAGGAGTGGATAGCAAAACTCACTTATCTGTGTGACATCTTCAACCTGCTCAATGAACTCAATTTGTCACTTCAAGGGAGAATGACAACTGTCTTCAAGTTGGCAGATAAAGTGTCTGCTTTCAAAGCCAAACTGGAACTGTGGGGATGGCGAGTGGACAGGGCATATTTGACATGTTCTCAACATTAGCTGGGATTTTGGGGGAGACTGAGGCTGCACCGTCCTTCTCACAGCTGGTGCACAATCACCTATCTTCGCTGTTGAGAGAATTCGAGCGTTACTTCCCAACCGCAAATGACCCAAGACGTGTAAAGGAATGGGTCCGTGACTCATTTGTGAATGTCCCCGGTGAATTATCCATGTCAGTGCAGGAAGAAGATCAACTCCTCGAGCTTGCAAATGACGGTGGGCTGAAAAGTATTGTTGACATATCATCTCTGCTGGCATTCTGGATCAAAGTCAAAGCTGAATATCCTGAGATAGCCACAAAAGCACTGAAAACGTTGCTTCCATTTCCAGCATCATATCTCTGCGAAGTGGGGTTTTCTGCAATGAATGCAATGAAAACTAAATTGCAGAATAGACTGGACATAAGGAACCCCCTTCGAGTATCACTGTCTCCCATCACTCCTCGATGGGACTGTCTTGTTGCAGGGAAACAGCCCAGGGCTCCCACTACTTCAGCGATATTGGTGTGTTGCAATGATTTTATATGTTCATACGAGGAAAATATGCGCTGTGTGTTTAATATCCAAACGTTACTTAAAATGTTATGATGCTATTGACTTATAAGTGGCTTAGAATTGACTTATCACTATCTTCATGCGAGGAATATATGCACTGTGTGTTTAATAGTAACTTCGTTAGATAAACTCTTTTAGAAACGAAATTGCATGTATTAGCCACTTGTAAGTGACTTATCACCTATATTCCAGTTGTGATTAACACCCCCCCCCCCCCCCCACACCGGGTTGGCCGGTCCGCAAGAATGTTGTCAATATTAAACTGGTTGGTCCATGGTGCAGAAAGGTTGAGGACCCCTGTTGTATGGCTAATCATTACCTTAGAAATCATTCCAATCCATATATTTCTATATTCATCTTTCTCTTCCCCCCCTCCACCTTCAGAATCCAAAAGCACGTATTATTCCTTCCTGTGCAGCAAGTTGGCCGTGCAACTTTTGTATCTGCTTCAAGCACTTCGTATGATCTCCAGTCCTACTTTTCTTTTCATGTACCTGTTTGTGTATCACATTTGCTCTGTTTCCTTAATCACTCCACTTCAGTCTTGGCTACTTGGGCTTCTCCCTCTTGACTCTTCTCTTTAACCAATTTTCTCCCACAAGGACTGCATAACAGCCAAAGACAGAGCATACAAAGTAGCAAAAGTGAGTGGGAAGCTTTTAAAATCCAACAAAAGGCAACTTTTTTTTTAAAAAAAGCTATAAGAGGAGAAAAGATGAAACGTGAGGGCAGACCAGCGAACAACGTAAAGCAGGATACTGATGAGTACCCTGCCGAGCTGGGTTGTTATCTTGCAGAGGTTTTGTTACCCAGCTAAGTAACATAATCAGTGCAACTTTGAATGAAATGTTGGGGATCTACATTGTTTGTCTTTTATGTGTCCTGTTGGCAGGGGTGGGGGGGGGTTGTCGTTTCTATTGACTACCGATTATGTAATCTGCGATTGGTTCGTTAAGATCCGATTAGGTGATAGCTGTTAGTTGACTGTTATGTAGGATTAACATCATCCTCATTGATTAACGTATGTAATCAGGTGTGAATTGGCTCGGCTCTGGACTGATGACGATGCTGAAGTGGGATGTAAACTGGTACTACATCCACACTACGCTGGATAATTTTGAAAACGAAGCTTTTTCTCTTTGTTTTGACTCTCTGTCCACACTAAAACGGCATTTTGATCCCCCGAAAACGGAGATTTTCAGAAACAGTCTCCAGAGTGAATAAATCTGAAAACGCTTAATATCCATTGCAGTGTGTACGGGGTAACCGGAGCTTTCTAAAACCGCTGTCATGAAGTGCTGGAACAGATGGCGGCAGCTGGGCATTACATTGTTTTCTTGCTATTATTATTATTACTACTAAATTGTTGCCAAACAATTGATACTGGAGCGTACAATCATCACAGCGATATTTGATTCTACGCTTCGCAGAACCTAACAATTTCAGAACAGATGGCAACAAGACTGAAGCCAGAAGAGTTAGAAATGTACTCACCAAATACTTTGACCCATAGCTTACTGAATAAATAAGTATACTCACTTTGCCATGTTTTCTGTCCGTACTTGTATGAAGGTAAGGACAGAAAACAGCCTCCGCCACTTCCAGTTTAAATTCCATGCGGAATATTTTGGAGGATCAAGAACCAAGGTGGTTTACCTTGCAAGTACTTCTCTGACAATAGATGTGTAACAGCCTAGTGTAACATTGTATGGAAATACAAGATAACACTGATGCAGTCATGTTTTATACATTTAACAAGGTGCTTTATTAATGCAACAGAGTTGGTCAGTTTTTCAATGTTTGTCATCAGCCGGGTCATACTGTCCGTGAACTCCCTGTCGGTTGCCTCCATACACTCCAGTATTTGTTTGTTTTTTTTTGTTTTAAGTCCTCCTGCGCGACAGTCAGGAGCAATTCCTTTTAAGTTTTTCTACTCTGTAACTGGACAAACGTGCACCAAGTATACCGTTTCCTCTTTGCTTGTTTTCTGTGTGTCCTGTGCATGCCCAGTAGGAGGAGATTCGCCCAAATATCCATCTAATGTGGACAGAGATATTTTGAAAAACGCTTAGTGTGGACGCCTGTTGTTTTTACTCGAAATCGGCGTTTTCCAAATTATCCGGCGTAGTGTGGACGTAGCCTGGGTTCATTTCGACATGCTTGTTGATAGAATTCTGCTTGAAGAACAAAGCTTCTAAGAATTCTCAGCTTGTTGTTGACGGGCTTGGCCTTGGATAGTGACATTGGTCCAGTCGAATTGATGTGCTTTGCTGTCACAATGTATAGATATAAGGGAAAGTTGATCATGACAGTTTACAGCCAGTTGGTGTTCATGATAGCTTGTTGATAACTTCCTACCAGTCTGTCCAATATAATACTTGTCACAGTTGGCGCATAGAATTTTGTATATGGTGTTCATTCTGTGTGTTGTAGGTGGGGGGGTCTTTTATTCTTGATAAACATTGGTGTAGTATGGCTGTAGGTTTGTGTGCTACTGTGATGTCAAATGGTCGTAGAAATCTATTGGTCATTTCTGATACATTCTTGATGTAGAGTAGGGTGACCAGTTTAGTTGGCCATTGTGTGCTTCTTTGATTTTGTTGGTTGGATAAACAGCACCAAGCAAAATTCCTTGAGTATCCATTGATCTTGAAACATTTTGTAGAGATGTTCTTATTCACTCTTCTGTCGTAATGATGTGCTGCAATGTGTAGTGCCCCATTTGAATAATGTCCTGACGCAGCTTTGCTTGTGGACGCCTGGGTAGTTGCCATGGAAATTGGGTACTTGATCTGTGAGTTGCCTTTCAGTAGACACTTGTTTGAAATTCGCCGTTGGCTTGATCCACATCAAATACAGGATGGATGGCAAGCTGTTCAACCTGCACAGGCTTCAAGCCGTTACTAATGTCAAAGAGACTGTGCTAAGAGATGTCAAGCTCTGAGTCTGTCATGCAGGACATTGACAAATTTTCCACTGCATGTGACAGCTTTGGTCATGCCATCAGCACCAAGAAGACTGAAGTCATGCTCTAAGGAGTCCCGATTAACCTTCTGTGGAGCCATCCATCCCTGAACGGCCAGCAGCTCCAGGCAGTGGACAAGTTCACGTATCTTGGCAGCACCCTCTCAAGAGCAGTTTCCATTGACAACAAAGTCAACTGCAGGATCAGTTTTGGAAAGCTATGTGTGACTCTTGAGGCGGCGAAGGGGAATTACTCTGAAGACCAAGTTGAAAGTCTAGCACATTGTCATCGTACCCACCCTCTACACGTGTGCAGCATGGAACGTGTACATGAGACATGCGCCTAGACTGAACCACTTCCACTTGTCATGTCTGTGGATGATCATGAAAATCAGTTGGCAAGACAGAATTTCTGACACGGAAGTGCTGTCTGCAGCAAACACGCCCACCATCCGCACATTGCTGACGAAACATGAAGTCAGATGGTGTGCGTCTAATCTGGTCAGCACATTTAAGGAATGTTGTGGAAGTATTGGATTACAGAAAAAGTTTACTACAATGGTTTGGGAGAGGATGGAACCTGGCTACAAGATTTGAGTTGAGGAGCTGGTGATTGAGAGAAGGTATTCGTAGAAGTTTAGACCATGTTTAGACAGAAAATAAAATGTGGTTTGTAAGATAGTGCAGCAGCCAGGGAATCAGTATTTAAAATAATGGCCAAAGGATATGGTGCTGAGGTGAGGGAAATTTAACAGTTTATGATTTGGTACTTGTGGCCTGTTAGAAGGATGGAAATGGTCCTTGGAGCCATCCAGAAAAAGCACTTGTGGAAAAATAAAAATAGCACGGGAAAAGAACAGGAATGAGATGGAGCTGGCAGGGACTTGGTGATTGAATTTGTAATTATGCCTCAGCATTTCATAATACTGCAGTATCATCTTGGCTTGTTGAATTGTTTTAAGTTTTGTCACTGTTATTGAGCAGAATCTGAGCTGGAAGCAAATAAAAGTGAGCAGGATTGCCATTTTGGTTGGAACTATATTCAGTCAATGACTCATGAGGAGTGGTTCAGAACTGTTTCACTGTGAATAGTTTTGATGTTTCATTGTTAACTATATATGTGCATTCAGCATTATGTATTTTTGCAGGGAAAAATTGTTTCCAATAAACCACAAGACCAGAAAGAAAATGGTTTTAACAGGTACGTGCCTTTTTTGACTTAATGTGATTAATTATCTCTGCTATGCATTTTCTACGTTAAGACTTCAGGATTTCACAGGTCTCTATTCTCAAATACCCAAGTCAAAATGGCTAAGTGATTCAGGAATTAGAGGATGAGGAAGGTTAAATATAATAGTGGTTAAAGTTAAGTAACATTCAATGTTCAGTGGAATAAAGGAAATTACAATGGCATGAGAAGGGAACTACTAGAAAGGGACACCAGCAGGAAGGACAGCAGAGTAGCAATGGCTGGATTTTCTGTGAAAAATGAGGGAAGTGCAAGACAGATATATTCCAAATAAGCTGGCTGTCTGCCGGTTATCAGTGGAGTTCCACAGGGGTCAGTATTGGGACCACTGCTTTTTACAATGTATGTCAATGATTTGGACTATGGGATTAATGGATTTGTGGCTAAATTTGATGACGATACAAAGTTAGGTGGAGGAGTGGGTAGTGTTGAGGAAACAGCACCTGCAGAGAGACTTATATAGTTTAGGGGAATAGGCAAGGAAGTGGCAAATGAATTAGTGTTGGCAAGTGTATGGTCATGCACTTCGGTGGAAGAAATAAACAGGTGACTATTATTTAGATGGAGAGAAAATTCAAAATGCAGAGATGCAAAGGGACTTGAGTCCTTGTGCAAGGTTTGCTAAAGGTTAACCTCCAGGTTGAGTCAGTGGTGAAGAAGGCGAATGCAATGTTGGCATTCATTTCTGGAGGTATAGAATATAAGAGCAGGGATGTGATGTTGAGGCTGTATATACTGACATTGGAGAGGGTTCTGAGAAGATTCACAAGAATGATTCTAGGAATGAAAGTGTTACCGTATGAGGAATGTCTGGCAGCTCTTGGGCTGTATTCCCTGGAGTTCAGGAGAATGAGGGGGGATCTCATAGAAACATTCTGAATGTTAAAAGGCCTGAACTGATTAGATATTGCAAAGTTATTTCCCATGGTAGGGGAGTCTAGGACAAGAGGGCACGAATTCAGGATTGAAGGATGTCCATTTAGAATGGAGATGTGGAGAAATTACTTTAGTCAGAGGGTGGTAAATCTGTGGAATTTTTTGCTGCGAGTAGTTGTGCAGGCCAAATCACTGGGTATATTTAAGGCAGAGATGTATAGGTTCTTGATTAGCCAGGGCATCAAAGAGTATGGGGAAAGGGCAGGGGAGTGGGGCTGACTGGAAGAATTGGATCAGCCCATGATTGAATGGTGGAGCAGACTTGATGGGCCGAATGGCCTGTTTCTGCTCCTATATGTTATGGTCTAAAATTGGTCCACTTGAAGTTTAGCGTGACCATTATGCGTGGAGCCAAAATATATAGGTTAGTGTTTACTTGGTACATATGCATGGTCTATAGAATTGAGACAAAACAGTAGGGATGTCATAAAATGTATCTTGGTAATGGAAGAGAAGATACTTACTGTCATGAAGCAAATTAGAGTGGATAAGTCCCCAGGGCATGACCAGATGTCCCCACATACCTTGTGGGAGGCTAGCGTAGAAATTGTAGGGCCCTGGCAGAGGTACTTAAAACATCCTAAGCAATAGCTGGAGCGTTGGAGGACTGAAGGTTGGCTAATAATATTCCATTGTTAAGGAAAGGCTCTATGATAATCCTCATGGAGGGATCAGAAGTGGAGAGAGTGAGCAGTTTCAAGTTCCTGGGTGTCAAGATCTCTGAGGACCTAACCTGATCCCAACATATCGATGCAGCTATAAAAAAGTCAAGACAGCAACTATACTTCATTAGGAGTTTGAAGAGATTTGTTATGTCAACAAAATCACTCAAAAATTTCAATAGATGTACCATGGAGAGCATTCTGACAGACTGCATCGCTGTCTGGTATGGGAGGGCTACTGCCCAGGAGCGAAAGAAGCTACAGAGGGTTGTAAATTTAGTTGACTCCATCTTGGGTACTAGCCTACAAAGTACCCAGGATATTTTCAAGGAGCAGTGTCTCAGAAAGGCAGCGCCCATTATTAAGGACATCCAGCACCCAGGGCATGCCCTTTTCTCACTTGCCATTAGGTAGGCGATACAAAAGTCTGAAGGCACATACTCAGCGATTTAGGAACAGCCTCTTCCCCTCTACCATCCAATTCCTAAATGAACATTAAACCCATGAACACTACCTCACTTTTTTTTAAATATATATTTGTTTTTGCACTATTTTTAATCTATTCAATATACATATAGTGCAATGGATTTATTTTACTTTTTTATTCTATGTTATGTATTGCATTGAACTGCTGCTGCTGTTAACAAATTTCACAAGACATGCCGGTGATAATAAATCTGATTTTGATAAGAAATTATAGTCCAGTGAGCCTGATGTCACCAGTGGGTAAAATATTGGAAGGCATTTTAAGACATAAGATGTATACGTATTTGGATGGTCGTCATGGCTTTGTATATGATAAGTCACGCACAATTAATCTTTGATATTTTGAGGCAGTTATCAGGAAAGTTGATGAAGAAAAGGCGATGGATGTTGTCTATATGGACTTTAGCAAGGCCTTTGGGAAAGTTCTGCATGGTCAAGAAGTTTCAGTAACTTGGCATTTAGTACGAAGTTGTAAATTCAATTAAGCTTAGCAGGAGAAGCCAGAGTGGTTGCGTCTTTGACTAGATTCCATAATGTGCTGCAGAGATTGGTGCAGGGTCCACAGTTTGTCATCAGTATTAATGACTTGCATCAAAATGATGTAAACTGAATCAGCAGACTTACAGATGCTTGCTCATATAGACAGCGAGCAAGTCTATCAAAGTTTGTGGAATCTGAGCCAGCTGGAAAAATGGGCTGTAAAATGGCAGATGAAACAGGAGTTGGGATGGTTTGTGGAATTGTATAAGACACTAGTGAGGCCAAATTTGGAGTATTGTGCAGTTCTGATTTCTACCTACGAGAAGGATGTCAATAAGATTGAAAGAGTCCGGAAAAAATTTACAAGGATGATGCCAGGACTTGATGAATTCTAGGGAAAGGTTGGCTAGATTAGGAATGCAGTACAATGAGGGGAGATTTGATAGGGATACACAAAATTGAGTGTTAAGGACAAGGTAAAATAGGCTTTTTTTAAAACTGAGTTGAGGGGGACTTCAGTCAGATAGCGGTGAAACTGTGGATCGAGTTGCCAATGGAAGTGGTGGATGAATGTTTTAATGCAATATTTGAAGAAATTTGAATAAGTAAATGGATGGGAGAGGTATAGAGAGCTGAGGTTCATGTGTGGATCGATGGGAATATGCAGTTTAACAGCTTGATACCTATTAGATGTTTCAGTGCTGTAGGCTCTGACACTAATCACACTTGTCACATTACCGATGTTTCTGTAGCAGCTACTCAAACAAACCAACACTGTTGTAGAACCCAAGCACGGGAATTAAGCGGTCAACAAAACAATGTCACACCCTGTTGTCTCTAACTCTGATCTTAGACTAACAAAGCATGAATATGTAGCTAAACTAATTGCTTTTACTCACCCACACCCATGTGACTGACTAGCATTATATAAAAATAATAAATGCACAACACAAAATATAATGCAGATAGAAAGCAGATGAATGGTTCCTACAGTTATCTTGTCACCAATGTAATCTTGAATGTGGGCAATCACTGCCTCAGGCACTAGCCCTGGGAGGGAATTTTACAACCTCAAGATAACAGTCTAAGGTAGCTCCTCTTGCTCTTTTTCCAAATCTCTTGTATTTGGTCAGCTAATTACTCTGATTCATTTCATAACTTTGTCCTTTTTGGCTATAAACTGGGTTTTAATTTTTAAAATTTCATAATTTTGCATATTGCAAACTCTACCAACCTGTTTCAAATATGAATGAAGAGTATTAATTTTAGCAACTGATCCATACCTCAGATTTACCAAGCCCATTAAGCCACTTCTATTAGTATTTAGTGTTTGTTTCTACTGAAAATAGTAGAATCCCATATTATCCATCATAAACTGACACTCTGTAATGGTTCACCGTGTAAGTGGTCTGCTGTATGATCGGCAGTGGTGCAGGTTTTAAATCATTGGTCTTGTGCATGGAGATTTTATAATTTGGCAGTTTGCCAGATGTTGCAAAAAATTTACACTTTTCATATTTGGTGACCTGACACTTACATTTTTTTCTTGAACAGTAAACCTGACAATGAATTGGAGGCAAGCAGGGTTCATAAGGATGTAACTGAAAAGCTAACAAGCAAACCAACTCTAGAGACAGAAGATCAGCATTTGGAGGAGTAAGTTAAGACATATTTGATCTTTTGTAGTCTTGATTTTCTTACTGATGATTGGTGGTGGTGGGTATCCACAACTGACCATTAATGGAAGTGAACTCCTGCCTCAGCAAGGATCTGGACCCATTGCAATTTGTCTGCCGCCACAATAGGTCAATGGCAGATGCGATATCAATGGCTCTCCACACAGCTTTAGACCACCTGGACAACACAAACACCGATGTCAGGATACTGTCCATCAACTACAGCTCAGCATTTAATACCATCGTTCCCACAATCCTGATTGAGAAGTTGCAGGACCTGGGCCTCTGTACCTCCCTCTGCAACTGGATCCTCAACTTCCTAACCAGAAGACCACAATCTGTGCGGATCGGTGATGACGTGTCCTCCTTGCTAACGATCAACACTGGTGCACCTCGGGTGTGTGCTTAGCCCACTGCTTTACTCTCTATATATACATAATTGTGTGGCTAGGCATAACTCAAATACCATCTATAAATTTGCTGACAATACAACCCTTGTTGGTAGAATCTCAGGTGGTGGCGAGAGGGTATACAAGAGTGAGATATGCCAATTAGTGGAATGGTGCCACAGCAACAACTTGGCACTCAACATCAGTAAGACGAAAGAGCTGATTGTGGACATTCAGAAGGGTAGGACGAAGAAACACATACCAATCCTCACAGAGGGATCAGAAGTAGAGAGTGAGTAGTTTCAAGTTTCTGGGTGTCAAGATCTCTGAGAATCTAACCTGGTCCCAACATATCAATGCAGTTATAAAGAAGGCAAGACAGCACCAATACTTCATTAGGAGTTTGAAGAGATTTGGCATGTCAACAAATACACTCAAGAACTTCTATAGATGTTACGTGGAGGGCACTCTGAGAGACTGCATCACTGTCTGGTATGGTGTGGGGGGGGGGGGGTGTTGCTACTGCACAGGACCTATAGAAGCTGCAGAAGGTTGTAAATCTAGTCAGCTCCATCTTGGGTACTAGTCTACAAAGTACCCAGGACTACTTCAGGGAGCGGTATCTCAGAAAGGCAGCATCCATTATTAAGGACATCCAGCACCCAGGGCATGCCCTTTTCTCACTGTTACCGTCAAATAGGAGGTACAGAAGGCTGAAGGCACGCACTCAGCGATTCAGGAACAGCTTCTTCCCCTCTGCCATCTAATTCTAAACATTGAAAGCTTGGACACTACCTCACTTTGTTTTATATACAGTATTTCTGTTTTTTGTATGATTTTTTAAAATCTATTCAATATATGTATACTGTAATTGATTTATTATTTATTTTATCTTTTTCTTCTACAAACCCCATTTCCAGAAAAGTTGGGATATTTTCCAAAATGCAGTAAAAACAAAAATCTGTGATATGTTAATTCACGTGAACCTTTATCTAACTGACAAAAGTACAAAGAAAATATTTTCAATAGTTTTACTGACCAGCTTAATTGTATTTTGTAAGCATACACAAATTTAGAATTTGATGGCTGCAACAGATGGACCAGAGGGACGTCCATTCTTGATACAGAGGAGGAGAAATTTCTTAATTTCTTTAGTCTGAGGGTGGTGAATCTGTGGTATTCATTAGTAGGGGAATAAAATGTTATGGGGAGAAAGCAGGAGAATGGATTTGAGAGGGATAATAAATCGGCCATAATGGAATGAATGGTGGAGCAGACTCGATGGACTGAGTGGGCTAATTCTGTTCCTATGTCTTATGGTCTTGTGGAGACTGATTCCACTTCCCTCAATCCTATCTCTACTTGGAAACAAGGAAAATGAGTGTCAGTGTATTTTTTTTTTGCATTTGACCAATACTGGTTGAAGCAAAAGAAAAAAACAAGTCCTCAAAAGCAAAATGATTCTGTACTAACAAAACCCAATTGATTTTTTTTAAATACACTTTTCCCTCTGCATTAATTTCCCTTAACATACATTTAAGACATTGTCAATATTTTTGATATTGATTGCAATGACTACTGTAGAGTTCTCTGTCCAAATATTTAGTATCATCCTCTCTGAAACAGTTGTATTTAATCAATTCAGTGGCTTTACCTCTTAGCATTGTCACAGTGACTTTTACGTTACTTTTACAATGCTACATCCTAGTCTTTTAAAAACTGTGGTCCTCTAATTTGCTGCTTGATTTACACTGAGTTTTTCTATCAGTGTGAGACTAGGTTTGTACAGAATCCAATGTATTTTATGTCAAAAAGAAGTTGAGATTCTTCTGCACCATCTTCCATAAATTTAGCTACCTAAGCTTTGTCCCATTGGCCAGTGCTACTCAGTATTGCTGTTAGGCAATATGTTTCAAGGCGTACTTTGCAAAGGTGTGGTGCTAGGTAGGACCTTGACATGTTCAATAAACAATGCTTTGCACTTTTCATAAAGGCTTAATTTGAATGTGCAGTCAGAGCTGCAGAACTCTGAGGACAATGCCGGAATTCAAGAAAGCAAACTAAAAAAAGAACCTGACCATGCTGAGGATCCTTCCACAAAGTGAGTTTAAATTTGGAATTTAGTTTTCACAAAATTTTTGGGATGGTGTTGAAGATTGCATGTTGATTGTTTATTAGACCATATGTTTTACGAGATTAAAATCCATTTAGTTGGAAATGGAATTAACATAATTGAAATTAACATAAAAACATAAATAATCTACTTCCATAAATTCTCTAAAATGCTGCATATTTGTTCTCTAAACTTATTGTTAGAATAATAGCTGGAAAATTACATCTGATCATCAGGCTTCAAAGGCTGAAAATTGTTGTTTCAGATGCTGGCTGTCATAGCATGTGTATGGTTGACAGGATGGTGTGCAAGATTAAATAGTGTTGTTTTCTAGATGTACAATGTACTAAATTCATGTTATGAGGTACAAGTTAGTGGTGGAAGGGTGCTTTGATTGGGAGTCTGTGACTAGTAGAGTACTGCAGGGATCTTTGCTAGGACTTGTTTATGATAATCAATAATTTGTATGGAACTGTAGGATGTATGATTAGTAAGTGTACAGACAAAACAGAAGTTGATGGTGTTGATAGCAGTGAAGATTGACTAAGGCTGTAGCACGATACAGATCAGATGGAAAGTTGGGTCAGGGCATTGGCAGATGGAATTTAATCCCATCTATTGCTATGCAAAAACATTTTGGGAAGTCTAGTAATGGGTAGAGTATAATCAGTAAATAGCAGAGTATTGGGGAATGTTGATGAACAGAGATACCAAGAGGTTCAGATCCATAATTCCCTGAAAGTGGCAACATGGTTAGATAGTAAGTTGAAGGTATTTTGTATGCCTACCTCCATAGGTCAGGGCATAGAATATAATGATAGAACATTGTTCTATCTATTATAGAACAGAGGTACTGTACTTAATGAATACTTTGCTTCAGTATTCACTACAGAAAAGGATCTTGGCGATCGTAGGGATGATTTACTGATGATTGTAGGGATGAAAAGCTTATAGACATTAAGAAAGAGGATGTGCTGGAGCTTTTGGAAAGCATCAAATTGGATAAGTCTCCAGGACCGAACGAGATGTACCCCAGGCTACTGTGGGAAGCAAGGGAGGAGATTGCTGAGCATCTGCCAGTGATCTTTGCATCATCAATGGGAACGGGAGAGGTGGATTTGGGGGTTGCAGATGTTGTTCCCTTATTCAAGAAAGGGAGTAGAGATAGCCCAGGCAATTGTAGACCAATGAGTCTTACTTCAGTGGTTGATAAGTTGATGGAAAAGATCCTCAGAGGCAGGATATGATTAGGAATAGTCAGCATGGCTTTGTCAAAAGCAGGTCGTACCGTACGATCTGATTGAATTTTTTCGAGGATGTGACTAAACACATTGATGAAGGAAGAGCAGTAAATGTAGTGTATATGGATTTCAGCAAGGCATTTGATAAGGTACCCCATGCAAAGCTTACTGAGGAAAGTAAGGAGGTATGGGATCCGAGGGGACGTTGCTTTGAGGATCCAGAATTAGCTTACACGTAGAAGGCAAAGAGTGGTGTAGACGGGTCATATTCTGCATGGAGGTCGGTGACCAGTGGTGTGCCTCAGATCTGTTCTTGTCCTTCTTCTCTTTGTGATTTTTATAAATGACCTGGGTGAGGAAGTGGAGGGATAGGTTAGTAAATTTGCTGATGACATAAAGGTTGGGGGTGTTGTGGATAGTGTGGAAGGCTGTCAGAGGTTACAGTGGGACATTGATAGGATGCAAAACTGGGCTGAGAGGTGGCAGATGGAGTTCAACCTGGATAAGTGTGAGGTGGTTCATTTTGGTAGGTCAAATCTGATGGCAGGATATAGCATTAATGCTAAGACTCTTGGCAGTGTGTAGGATCAGAGGGATCTTGGGGTCCGAGTCCATAGGACACTCATAGCTGCTATGCAGGTTGACTGTATGCTTAAGAAGGCATTATGGTGCATTGGCCTTCATCAACCGTGGGATTGAGTTTAAAAGCCAAGAAGTAATGTTACAGCTGTATAGGACCATGGTCAGACCCCACTTGGAGTACTGTGCTCAGTTCTGGTCACCTCACGGTTGTGGAAGGATGTGGAATCTATATAAAGGGTGCAGAGGATATTTACAAGGATGTTACCTGGATTGGGAAGCATGCTTTATGAGAATAGGTTGAGTGAATCTAGCCTTTTCTCCCTGGCGCGATGGAGGATTAGGGGTGACCTGAAAGGAGTGTACAAGATGATGAGAGGCATTGATCGTGTGGATAGTCAGAGGCTTTTTCCCATGGCTGAAATGGCTAACATGAGAGGGCACAGTTTTAAGGTGTTTAAAAGTAGGTACAGAGGGGATGTCAGGGTTAAGTTTTTTTTTGCGGAGTGGTGAGTGCATGGAATGGGCTCCTGGCGATGGTGGTAGAGGCAGATATGATGGCGTTGAGACTCCTGGATAGGTACATGGAGCTTAGAAAAATAGAGGGCTGTAGGTAACCCTAGGTAATTGCTAAAGTAAGTACATGTTCAGCACAGCATTGTGGGCTGAAGGGCCTGTATTGTGCTGTAGGTTCTCTGTTTTTATGTTGCAACTTCACAAAACAATGGTTAGGCCACATTTGGAATATGGTTGTGCTGGAGAGTGCAGGGGAGACTGACCAGGATGTTGCCTGAATTAGAGCACTTAAATTATAGGAAATAGTGGACAGATGGTTCATTTTCCATGGAGTGAAGGAGACTGAGGGATAAAATGAAATGGGTATATAAATTGAGATGCATTTAATACAGTAGCTAGTCAGAATTCTTTTTTCATGGTAGGGATATCAAAAATAAAGGCATAGGTTTAAGATAAAGGATGGAGTTAAGAGCTGGAAAGTTGATTGGCAAAAGGGATATGAGGCTGGAGAAGGGAGAGGATCATGGGACAGGAGGCCTAGGGAGAAAGAAAGGGGGAGGGGGAAATCCCAGAGGATGGGCAAGGAGTATAGTGAGAGGGACAGAGGGAGAGAGAGAAAAAAATATATATAATAAATAATGGATGGGATACGAAGGGGAGGTGAGTCATTAACGGAAGTTAGAGAAGGCAATGTTCATGCCATCAGGTTAGAGGCTACCCAGATGGAATATAAGGTGTTGTTCCGCTCCATCCCTCACTCCTGTCTTCTCCTATCATTTCGGATCTCCCCTCCCCTCCCACTTTCAAATCTCTTACTATCTCTTCTTTCAGTTAGTCCTGATGAAGGGTCTCTGCCTGAAATGTCGACTCTACCTCTTCCTATAGATGCTGCCTGGCCTGCTGCGTTCCACCAGCATTTTGTGTGTGTTGCTGGAAAAAGAAAGTAACTTTTTCACTTAGAGCCTTTTTTAAAGAATGGGACACTATTAGCTACCCTCCAGCATCTCGCCTATAGCTGAGGACATATTAAATATCCCTGTTAGGGCTCCTATAAGGTCCAAGGGAACACCTTGTCGGGGATTTATCCACCCCTAAATTGGCTCAAGTCAGCAAGTATGTCCTTCTCTTTAATTCATATACAGTCCATGACCTCACTGCTGTGTTGCCTCACTTCTATAGATTTCTTGTCCATCTCCCAAGTAAATATGGATGCAAACAATTCTGTTTAAGTTCTCTCCATCCCTTTCAACTCTGTGCGTCGTCCAGAGATAAAGCAAACAGGGGAACAGGTTTAGAAAAAGCAAAATGGCTTAGCCTTCATCTTGATGGTCAGAGAAAGCTTAAACAGCCAAATAACACTCTCCTACTTTTTTTTTTCAAAACTGTGCTTTGGTGAATTCTAGAAAGATGAGAACAGAAAAAAAATTAACATGATTGTCCTAACAATTTAGAAATCTTATTTTCATTTATGCATTATGTAGGCTGGTTGAGAATCAAGATATGAAAGAAGACTCATTTCCTGTTGAAAGTACTAAGAAAAGGATCCACTGTGATATCAATTCTGAGCAGTAAGTGTCTTGGTTAAGTATATAATTATCAAACATTTGGTCTAATTAACAAATTACTAGGTACTCATTGGATATTAGCTGTTATTTCCTTTAAGTTCACTGCCTCCTGAATTTTGACCAAGATCCAAGCATGCAAAAAGTGCTTAAGATATGTCTAGAATGCCTTTTGTTATATCTGCATATGCCTGTGTCTCTGCAATGCAAATTAAGGTAAAAATTTATTTAATTTTGTTTCAAGTGCATCAAATTGAACCCAGTAGTTGGTTTATTTAAAAGATTAAAAGCTCTTGCTTATAGGACAAACATTTCACTACATGAAAATTAATTGCCAAATATCTAGGCTTTAGTGCAGATCCTTGGAGAAAGCTCTCTCCAAAGAATGAGCCGTTTACTGTTACATTTCATTCCTTGTAAACAATTTCAGCCTAATATCACAAGATTCCCTTCAATTATGTGAATTTCACTTTAATGTTAATATTCTGAGTATAGTACAGATCTAGAACAGAAAACCTACAGCACAATACTGGCCCTTCAGCCCACAAAGTTGTACCAAACATGTCCCTACCTTAGAAATTACTAGGGTTACCTATAGCCCTCTATTTTTCTAAGCCCTCTATCTCTTGGAAGTTTTTTCTAAACTACCTTCAGAGATTTCTCTGTATACATATGGATGGCTTTAAAATCCTTTTCTTCCCTTACTTTAGCATTTATTGGTCTACATCAACACTAACTTCTTAATTTTAAAATTCTCATTTCTCTATGAAGACCCTGTCTAGTTTTGCACTTCATTATCTTTGTAACCACCTTCAGCCTGTTATCTTCCAAAGACCACATTCTTCCAATCCTTGCCTCCTACGTTCAGTAATTCGAATATAATCAATAATTCAGATTCTTCATACTCAAGAGTTCAGTTATCACCACAGCATAGAGGAAGTTTTGAGTTCAGTTAATATTTGGTTACTAGAATATGTACTTCCAGTTTATGACAAGTTCAAGAAGGCAAGTAAAAACTACATTCTCAAGAAACTATGGTTATGGACAATGAAACTGGCCATGTTAACCACATTCAATGAATGAAATACAACTCTGTTTCCTTTGCCTCGCTCTGTGTTTTTGTCTTCATCATTCACAACTCTAAGCTTATGAATACCTCACTGGTGAAGATAGCTACGCTTCGCAGCCCACACCACAATTCTTTGAACCTTCCTCTTTTAATTAACAGTTTGGTTTTGGGTTAATGAAAAGAAACAGTAATTCTAATTATGTGGTGTTTCTAAAATGAAGGATATAGTTTCAGTTTAGTGACCATCATGTTTCATCATTTAAATAACTCACTGCATTAAAAATGTTGCAGGAATCAGCATCTTGAAGTTGAGTAGAGTTGGATTTTACTGTCCAAATATTTTGATGCTCATCGCAATTTGCGTACATATACTACACCATCTTAAGGTGAAAAGAAGATGTGCAGTTGTTCACCAGGGACCAAAAATGGCCTCAATTTCACTGCTGGATTGTTTATTAATACAGCATTTCAGTTCCTCACCTTTTAATGTACATTGCTACATCGTTGCAATAGCTAAGAACCAAACTTGCAACAGGAAGTTCAGTCTCAATATTTTCTGTATTTTCCTGATTTCATCTCAAGTTTTAACAGCATTGGCTATTAAAGTCTCATTCAAACTATAGACTTTTAATCTACTTGTCTATCAATTAAACTTCAGTCTCCCTCTGTTCTTACTATACCATCAATTTATCTGCTCACTTCCAGTCTTTTCTAAACAGCTGCTACTCATTCACTGTGATATCATACCTCCCTCAACCCCACCTACTACCAAATTCACCCCTCATTCTCTGTGAACTACTTTCTGCTTAAACGTTAACCATAAATTATCTTGTTTCTAGCAGCCTTTCAGGACTTGCTGTCACTCTAGTTCTGAGTACTGGAAGATGTCTCTGCATGAATTCTTTTTGTGGAGTAGCCACAATGTGATAACTAGCAGATCTTGGCTACACACACAATGCTGAAGGAACTCAACAGGCCAGGCAGCGTCTATTGGGGGGGGGCGGCGGGGCGGGAGAGGGGAGTACAGTCGACGTTTTGGGCTGAGACCCTTTGGGGTCTTGGTGTCATTTTCACAAAATAAATCATTTTTAACTCTTACTGGATGACAACCCACTACTATAACAACTGAGATGCTAAAAACCTTAGAAAAATCCTGATTTTTTTTTTGGAGGGGTGGTGTTGATTTCATAATTGCTGCTTTGTGATGTTATGTGCTGTCACACGTGACAATGTGGATTCTATTTCCATTGACAATGTCGCAGAATTTACTGCTGAGTAAACTGATATGTGTTTGCAGTAGCCGATCTATTCAAATGTCAAGGTGTGTCATTATTAGGGTGATGGACCTTAAACTGGCGTCCTTAAATGTTCACAGTGTGAAGAGTACTGGGCGTTGTGTCAGCGCGCTTCGGTACTTGAACACTGTGAACGCCGACGTGACCTTCCTCCAGGAGTGCGGCCTGCCGCACCTCAGGAGTTATCGACGGTGGTCGCGTTGGTGGTCCCAGGGTTTGTCTGTGTGGTCGGGGGGCAACGATTGTCGCGCTTCCGGCCTGGGGATTCTGCTGCGGGGAGGCAACTTCTCAATCACCCAAGTTAAAGAGGTGGTTGCAGGGCGCCTCCTGGTAGCAGATGTCAAATAGCGGGGCACTCCGCTCCGGCTGGTCAACGTGTACGCCTCCCCCGTGCGGAGCGAGCGGCTGGCCGTCTTCGAGCAGCTCCCACAGCTGCTGGTGACGTCCCAGCCGGTCATTCTGGCCAGAGACTTCAACTGCACCATTGATATGGCTGGAGGATCCAGCAGTGCTGACGGTAGGCTAGACAGTACCTCTAGACTCCTGAGGGAAACGGTGAAGACAGCCAAGCTCCCCCTTTGGCACCCCCACAGGTGGAGCACAGCCACAAGCCACCTGGACACGATCGGACGGCTCAGCCCGCTCCTGGATTGACTTCCTCTTCCTGTCAGAGTCCCTCATGGTTGGGTCCACCGACGTCAAGCCGGTGTTCTTCTCTGACCACTACCTTCTGAGAGCCACCTGTCTCTTATGGGAGAACCAGAAGGCAGGCAGGGGGACTTGGAAGCTGAATGTAAAGCTGCTGACCCCAGAGAACATCGAGGAATTAGAGAGGGAGTACACAGGTTGGAGAACCTTGAAAGCCTTCTTTGATTCCCCGGTTCACTGGTGGGGAGCCACCAAGGAGAACATTAAAAGGTTCTTCATCCGCAAGGGTATCCAGAAAGCAAGGCAGGAGCAGAGGGAACTGCGTAAACTCCAGACGGAGTTGCAGCAACTCCTCCTCCTGCAGTCGAAGGGGGTGGATGTCAGGGAGGAATTGCGAGAGGTGAAGGGCTGGCAAGCCCAGCACCTTGCTGCCGAATCCTCCAAGATCATCTTCCGATCAAGGGTCCAAACCGTGGAGCAGGACGAGACGTGCCCACGCTTCTTCTTCCAAAAAGGTGCACGGGGGAGCTCTGTGATCCACAACCTTAAGGAGGAGGACGGCTCAGTCATGTCCTCGCAGACCGACATACTGAGGATCTGTAAGTCCTTCTATGCCAGTCTGTACGACGAAAAGGCCACAGAATCCACAGCCTCCCGCAACTTCCTTCGTTTATCACGCAGGTCTTGGACGACGGCAAGCGGGAGAGTCTGGATCAGCCACTGACCCTGGACGAGTTGACAGGCTGCATCCGTTCCTTTGGGTCGGGTAGGACTCCTAGAAGCGACGGCTTACCGGCTGAGTTGTACTCGGCTCTGTGGAACTGGATAGGCCCAGACCTGCTGGAAGTGTACAACGCTATGCTTCTAGCCGGCAGTATGTCAGAGTCCATGAGGAAGGGCATCATCACCCTCATCTGCAAGCAGAAGGGGGAGAGGGAGGACATTAGAAATTGGAGGCCCGTATCACTCCTGAACGTGGATTACAAGATCCTGTCCAAGGCTATCGCCAACAGGGTCAAGTCTGCTCTGGGACAGGTGATCCACCCGGACCAAACCTGTGCTGTACCGGGCAGGAAGTTCTCAGACAGCCTCGCGCTGCTGAGGGACACCATCGCCTATGTGCAGGACAGGGGGGTGATCGCCTGCCTGGTCAGCTTGGACCAGGAGAAAGCCTTCGACAGGATATCGCACACGTACATGGCGGACGTGCTCTCCAAAATGGGATTTGGGGAGGAAATCCGGAATTGGATCAGACTGCTCTACACAGACATTCGTAGTGCAGTCCAGGTCAACAGGTGGGAAACAGACAGCTTCCCCATCAGGTCTGGAGTTAGGCAGGGCTGCCCCCTCTCCCCTGTCTTGTTTGTCTGCTGTATAGAGCCCTTTGCCGAAGCCATCAGGAGGGATGAGGGCATAAGAGGGGTGACGCTGCCAGGCAGTGGAGGGACCCAAGTAAAAACCTCCCTGTACATGGACAACATCACCGTCTTCTGCTCTGATCCGAGGTCAGTTCGCAGGTTGATTGGCATCTGCGAACAGTTCGAGCTAGCGTCGGGGGCCAGGGTCAACCGCATGAAGAGTGAAGCCATGCTCTTCGGCAACTGGCCCGACCGATCCAGTGTCCCCTTCACCATCAGGTCTGACCACGTGAAGGTGTTGGGGATCTGGTTTGGAGGGGCTGAGACGTGCAACAAGAACTGGCAGGAGTGGACTGCCAAGGTGAAACAGAAACTGGGACTGTGGGGAGGGCGCTCCCTGTCGATAACGGGCAAGAACCTGGTCATCAGGTGTGAGGTGCTCTCAGGGCTGCTGTACTTGGCGCAGATGTGGCCCGTCCCCCGCTCCTGCAGCTCGGAAATCACCCGAGCTGTCTTCAGATTCGTCTGGGGATCCAAGATGGAGCGGGTGAGACGGACCGTCATGCACAAGTCCCTGGACAACGGGGACAAGAACGTCCCCAATGTCGCCCTCACCCTGATGGCCAGCTTCGTGTGTGGCTGCATCAGTCTGTGCGTGGATCCCAGATACGTGGGCACAAAGTACTACTATGTGCCCAGGTTCTACCTGTCGCCCTGGCTACGAAGGATGGGTCTGGCCCCTTTCCCGCGCAACACCCCTGTTAGCTGGTCGTTGCCTCCTTATCTGTCCTTCGTAGAAAAATTCTTCAAGGCCAACGCCTTTGACCACAAGGCCGTTAGACAGTGGTCGGCACGTACTATCCTGCAGGCACTGCAGGAGAAAGATGTGATGGACACAGTGGGATGGTTCCCTGAGCAGACCATCCAGTTCACCTGGCAGAATGCCTCATCGCCAGATCTCACCAACAGGCACAAAGACCTTGCCTGGCTGGCGGTGAGAGGGGCCCTCCCAGTCAGATCCCTCCTGTACGCCTGGAATGTCGTCTCCGCACCCCACTGCCCACGGGAGGACTGTAATGGGGTGGAGTCGGTGGCTCACCTCTTTCCACACTGTGGGTTCGCAACGAAGGTGTGGAAGAGAATGGAAGGGACAGTACTAAGATTCATGTCCAGCAGCTGCGTTACCGAGGACTCTGTGATCTACGGGCTGTTCCCGGGGACGCACATGGAGACAAACATCCAGTGCTGCTGGCAGATTATCAATTCGGTGAAAGACGCGCTTTGGTCTGCCCGAAACTTGATGGTTTACCAGCACATGGAGATGTCCGTGACTGAATGCTGCCGACTGGCTCACTCACGTCTGCAGGAGTACGTGCTGAGGGATGCACTCAAGCTTGGTGCGGCCACCGCGAAGGCCCAGTGGGGAGGGACCACAGTTTAAGGTTCATGACCCGTGGGAGTGTGAGGGGTTGGGTGGGGAGGAGACTAACCCTCATCAGCGGTGTGGACAGATAATCAACATGGTGCCCCAGGAGTGGGTGGAATTGTTAATTTGGAAAAAGCATTAGAACCAACGCCTGCCTTTATTGTTGATAATTTTATTGTTAATAAGTCTTAACTCTTGACCAAGGGTTGAGAGTAAATGAACGGTTTATTGCAAACATCTTTCATTTGTAAATGAACAGAGTCAACGCATAATTTTATTGTAAATAACTTTATTGAATAAGGACTCAGAGTCAATGAATGTTTTTTCTTATATGTAAATAACTTTATTTTGTAATACTTCTGAATAAAGTATTTTCAGAGAAAAAAAATTATTAGCAACAAAGCTGATAACTAATTCATAAATTTGCATGGGCCCAACTGTATAAAGAGAACTATGTGATAGTTAATAGTACCCCCCCCCCCACCCGACATAGAATAGACAAATAGGGTTTATGGTATATTGTGATGGTCAGAGTCTCCCTGATGTATACCCATTTTACATTAATATTCACTTATGATGCAGTGTGTTAAGCTTTGAATCACACAAAAGAATTTCTGTTTTTGTGATGAACAGTTATCAAAAACAGTATTTCTCAAAAATTGGTGAAAGGAATAGAAGTTTTCACCTTTTGAGGCTACCATCGATACAATGAAGTACTAAGTTAGAAGCCATATAGCTACCAGAGGAAGTGGTTGAGGCATTTACAATAACATCTTTTAAAAGACAGACTAGCACCTGGATGGGAAAAGATTAGGTTATAGACAAAACAGTAGCAAATAGGACAAGTATGGGTGGGACATCTTCATTGGCATGGGACATTTGGGCTGCAGAGCTAGTTTCTGTGCCATATAACTGATTGCATGAGATCGAAGAATGATTAACAGCATTCTCCTTGAATGTGGGCATTGCAGTTAAGTTGTTTTCTATATTTATCCACAAAATGAAGCCCATTATTAAATGGTGATTACAGCAGCTCAAAATTTGATTATTTTGTCATTCTTCTCGCCATCCCAGAAATTCCATCTTGGAGCTGAGCTTATCAGATATTTCAGTTGATGTGAACAGAGAAACATTTTTCTGCTTGTAGCTCAACAATTGTCTGTTTTAAGAAACAAATCATTGATTATTTTCTTACTATTTTTTTAGGAACAGGAATAAATCCAAGCGGTTAAAAACTGAGGAAGCTGAGGAGGATGAAATTCCTCAGGTATATTTTTTATATTTTTTAACTGATCTTGCTGCTATAATTAATGAACTAAACCAATCTTAAGGTAGATGATGGCTACTGCCTTTGCAATTTTTATTCTTTAATGAGAGGGTGTCATTGGTCACAAAATGCATTGGACACCCAAGTGATTCCAGCAGTGAAAGATTGCCTCAGTGCTGAAGTCCTGCTGCATTGACTTGTGAATGATGGCAGAGAATTAAACAGCTAACAGAAGGAGCTGGTTCCAAGAGCATCTCCATCCTTAACTATAATTCACATGCCAGTCCTAAAAATGAAGACACTTTGAGCTGTAGAAATACTAGGCAGGCCTATTTCTGTGGCCTTTTGAAGGTCCTGCCATCACAGAAGCTGCTGTCAGCTATTTCAATCCATTACCTATGAGGCTTACAGTAAAGGCAGTGAAACAAGATTTGTACTGTGAAGCTAGCTGTGCACCTGGTTAAGTCTCTTGCTGTGCATTTGCAAGAATGGTAACTACCTGACAGTATGGGAAAATTGTCGGATATGCTCAGTTCTCAGAAAAGTAACGGCAAATATTATTGACAGTGCTCATCTCGAGCAGTTGCTGGCTGGTTGCGTAGTGGCATCAGCGCCAGACTTTGGAGCAAAGGCTTCCGAGTTCGAATCCAACTGGCTCCCTTTCACGCTTTCCATCCATGCTGGGTTGAGCGTCGAGCTAGCAATTTGGCCTCGTAAAAATAAGAAAGCCTGCTTAAAAAAAAAAAACGCCATCATGACGTTCCACTCGGAGTTAAGGGCTTTCTTCTTCTTCATCTGGACCAGTGAGCCGTTCCCAAATATCCCCTTTATCTTTATTTTCCCCTTCAGCTCCCACTGCCCTGAGATGGGTGATATTGCCCACATTGGGAACCACTGACCTGGAGCATACTTGTCAAGTTTCAGTTTTAATTTTTGTCTGGGTTATTTGGCTCAGGGCCTCATTTTAGCCTTAGTCCAAAGAGACTAAACAACTAAATTCTGAAGATGAAATTAATTTCACTTTTCTACAGCATATGACTGAATGCTGAGATGGAGGACTGGTAAAACTGACCGTTGGAATCAAGGAGAGAGCATTCCCGTGACGACAATCATTTCTTAATCAAAGATATTTATGTAGATCACTCCGCCCTTGGATATTGTTACAGGGATTTCTCAAGGTAGTAGCCTTGATTCAATCACTTTCAGCTACATCATCATAAAATCGTAACTACCCAACATTCAGTTGTATTCATAGCTTGTCTGAGATTGCAACCACACATAGTTTGAGGTCTTCCTGTAAACAACTATATTTAGGACTGAGCTGAAAGTTGCCAAATAACATTTCTGCTCCTAGCCATACAAGTGGTCAGCAAAGACCATCTCCAGAATGAGAATCTTAATTGTCAACAATATTACCATCACTGAATCAGTATCCTGGGAGTCACTTTTTGAAAACTTATTGGGAACAGCTAACTAAACACTTCCTTCCAAGAACAGCTCAGGGGAGAAACTAGTAACTTCAAATTTATATTACAAAACACTTTCAGTGATTTCTTGTGATCTCAGTTTTGTTCCAAATCTCCTTTAAGTTCCTTTGTAAGTATCCCTACACCCCTCACCCAATTTTACTTGGGATCTTGTACACTCCCAGACTGCCCTCCCTGCTGGCCACCCATCTCCCCTACGGTACCTGCAGAGTGATGCAGATAAGAGCACATTAAAGAAAGTAAAAGGAAAATTTTCTGGTTCGTGATTGCATCTGATTTTGGATAACCTTGGATTTCAGTCAGATATTGGTGAACGCTGGTTGAAGGTTTAAATGATGAATGAAACACTGTCAAGCTCATCAGTTATGACCATTTCCCATTAATAACAGTCTCACAGAACATGCAGGTTTGGAGAATGATGTTTTCTTTGAAAGTTTATTTAGCACCTTCAATTCCTCCCAATCTATTTGGCACCATAATTCATTTCCAGATTGGAGCCCAAACAGATCTAGTAGCTAATACTTGTATTCATGGATTGCAGAAATTTAGTTTGTGATAATGATATACAGGTTGAGTACCCCCATCCAAAACTAGAAAACCTTCGAAATCTGAAATTTTCTTGAGAGCTGACATGATGTCACAAATGGAAAATTCCACCTGACCCTGGGAAGGTTCCCAGGCAATGTGCAGGTCTCTGCACATAAGACAAAGGAGCAGAAGTCAGCCATTCGGCCCATCAAGTCTGCTCCGCCATTTTATCATGAGCTGATCCATTCTCCCATTTAGTCCCACTCCCCCGCCTTCTCACCATAACCTTTGATGCCCTGGCTACTCAAATACCTATCAATCTCTGCCTTGAATACACCCAATGACTTGGCCTCCACTGCTGCCCGTGGCAACAAATTCCATAGATTCACCACCCTCTGACTAAAAAAATTTCTTCGCATTTCTGTTCTGAATGGGCACCCTTCAATCCTTAAGTCATGCCCTCTCGTACTAGACTCCCCCATCATGGGAAACAACTTTGCCACATCCACTCTGTCCATGTCTTTCAACATTCGAAATGTTTCTATGAGGTCTCCTCTCATTCTTCTAAACTCCAAGGAATACAGTCCAAGAGCGGACAAACGTTCCTCATATGTTAACCCTCTCATTCCCGGAATCATTCTAGTGAATCTTCTCTGTACCCTCTCCAACGTCAGCACATCCTTTCTTAAATAAGAAGACCAAAACTGCCTACAGTACTCCAAGTGAGGTCTCACCAGCGCCTTATAGAGCCTCAACATCACATCCCTGCTCCTATACGCTATTCCTCTAGAAATGAATGCCAACATTGCATTCGCCTTCTTCACTACTGACTCAACTTGGAGGTTAACTTTAAGGGTATCCTGTACGAGGACTCCCAAGTCCCGTTGCACCTCTGAACTTTGAATTCTTTCTCCATTTAAATAATAGTCTGCCCGTTTATTTTTTTCTGCCAAAGGGCATAACCATGCACTTTCCAACATTGTACTTCATTTGCCACTTCTCTGCCCATTCTTCCAATCTATCCAAGTCTCTCTGCAGACTCTCCGTTTCCTCAGCACTACCGGCCCCTCCACCTATCTTCGTATCGTCAGCAAACTTAGCCACAAAGCTATCTATTCCATAATCCAAATCGTTGATGTACAATGTAAAAAGAAGCGGCCCCAACACGGACCCCTGTGGAACACCACTGGTAACCGGCAGCCAACCAGAATAGGATCCCTTTATTCCCACTCTCTGTTTCCTGCCAATCAGCCAACGCTCTATCCACGTATGTAACTTTCCCGTAATTCCATGGGCTCTTATCTTAAGTAGCCTCGTGTGGCACCTTGTCAAAGGCCTTCTGAAAAATCCAAATATACAACATCCACTACATCTCCCTTGTCTAGCCTACTGGTAATTTCCTCAAAAAATTGTAATAGGTTTGTCAGGCAGGATCTTCCTTTAAGGAATCTATGCTGAGTTCTGCCTATCTTGTCATATGCCTCCAGGTACTCTGTAACCTCATCCTTGACAATCGACTCCAACAACTTCCCAACCACTGATGTCAAGCTAACAGATCTATAATTTCCTTTTTGCTTCCTTGCGCCCTTCTTAAATAGTGGAGTGACATTTGCAATCTTCCAGTCCTCCGGAACCATGCCAGGATCTATTGACTTTTGAAAGATCAACGCTAACGCCTCCACAATCTCCACAGCTACTTCCTTTAGAACACGAGGGTGCATTCCATCTGGTCCAGGAGATTTATCTACCTTTAAACTATTCAGCTTCCTGAGTACTTTCTCTGTCGTAATTGTGACTGTGCACACTTCCCTTCCCTACCACCTTTGAGTGTCCGGTATACTGCTGATGTCTTCCTCAGTGAAGACTGATGCAAAACACTCATTCAGTTCCTCTGCCATCTCCTTATCTCCCATTACAATTTCTCCAGCATCATTTTCTATCAGTCCTATATCTACTCTCACCTGTCTTTTACTCTTTATATACTTGAAAAAGCTTTTAGTATCCTCTTTGATATTATTTGCTAGCTTCCTTTCATAGTTAATCTTCTCCCTCTTAATGACCACCTTGGTTTGCATTTGTAAGATTTTAAAAACTTCCCAATCCTCCATCTTCCCACTAATTTTTGCTTCCTTGTATGCCCTCTCCTTTGCTTTAACTTTGGCTTTGACTTCTCTTGACAACCACGGTTGCATCCTTTTTCCACGCGAAAATTTCTTCTTTTTTTGGAATATACCTGTCTTGCACCTTCCTCACTTCTCGCATAAACTCCAGCCACTGCTGCTCTGCTGTCTTTCCCGCCAGTGTCCCTTTCCAGTCAACTTTGGCCAGTTCCTCTCTCATGCCACTGTAATTTCCTTTACTCCACTGAAGTACCGACACATCAGATTTCGGCTTCTCTTTTTCAAATTTCACAGTGAACTCAATCAAGTTATGATCACTGCCTCCTAAGGGTTCCTTCACCTCAATCTCTCTAATAACCTCTGGTTCATTACACAATACCCAATACAGTACAGCCAACCCCTAGTGGGCTCAACAACAAGCTGTTCTAAAAAGCCATCTCGCAGACATTCTACAAATTCTCTCTTGAGATCCAGTGCCGTCCTGATTTTCCCAATCCCCTCGCATGTTAAAATCCCCCACAATTATCATAACACTGCCCTTCTGACAAGCCTTTTCTATTTCCTGTTGTAATCTGTAGTCCACATCCCTGCAGCTGTTTGGAGGCCTATAAATAACTGCCATCAGGGTCCTTTTACCCCTGCTATTTCTTAGCTCAACCCATAAAGATTCTGCACCTTCCGATCCTATATCACCTCTTTCTAATGATTTAATATCATTTCTTACCAATAAAGCCACGCCGCCCCCCACCCGGCCTACCTTCCTATCCTTCCGATACACCGTGTATCCTTGGACGTTCAGCTCCCAGAGACATGCATCTTTTGGCCAGGTCTCAGTGATGGCCACAATATCATACCTGCCAATCTGTAACTGTACGACAAGATCATCCATCTTATTTCTTATGCTGTGGGCATTTAAGTATAACACCTTAAGACCAGTATTTGATACTTTTCGCTTTGATTTGACTGCAACTTTATTACACTGCAACTCATCCCAATGGCTACAAATTTGCCCCATCACCTGCCTGTCTTTCCTGACATCTTTACTGCTCACTATCTTAGATTTATTTCTGTTTTCCCCTTCCTCCGCTCTGTTATTCCGGTTCCCATCCCCCTGCCAAATTGGTTTAAACCCTCTCTAACAGCTCTATTAAACTTTCCCGCCAGGATATTGCTCCCCTTCGGGTTCAGGTGTAACCTGTCCTTTTTGAACAGGTCATACTTCCCCCAGAAGAGATCCCAATTATCCAAGAATCTGAAGCCCTGCCCCCTACACCAGTCTCTCAGCCACGCATTCATCTGCCTGATCCTACTATTCTTGCCCTTGCTAGCACGTGGCACAGGTAGCAATCCCAAGATTACTGCCCTGGAGGTCTGCTTCCTAACTCCTGGAAATCTCTCTTCAGGACCTCCTCCTTTGTCCTATCTATGTCGTTGGTACCAACATGTACCAAGACAACTGGCTGCTCACCCTCCCCCTTCAGAATATTCTGGACCCGATCCGAGACATCCCGTACCCTGGCACCTGGGAGGCAACACACCATGCGGGTATCTCTATCAGGCTCACAGAATCTCCTGTCTGTTCCCCTGACTATGGAATCCCCTACGACTACCGCATTTCTCTTCTCCCTCCTTCTGTCCTGCACAACAGCGCCAGGCTCAGTGCCAGAGACCCAGTCACCGTGGGCATCCCCTATCAGGTCATCCCCTTCAACAGCATCCAGAACAAGATATTTGTTGCTGAGGGGGACAGCCATAGGGGTGCTCTCCACTATCCAGGCATTTCCCTTCCCTCTCTTGACAGTGACCCAGTTTTCTGACCCCTGTAGCCTAGGGATGACTACCTCCCTGTAGCTCCTGTCTATCACCTCTTCACTTTCCCTAATAAACAGTAGGTCATCAAGCTGCAGCTCCAGATCCCTAACTCAGTCTCTGAGGTGCTGCATCTCTGTGCACCTGGTGCAGATGTGGCCATCAAGGAAGCTGGAGCTCTCCCAGGATTCCCACATCTGACACCCTGAACAAAGCACTAACCCTGCAGGCATGCTATCTAATTCTACAGGAATGAAACATCTCACAGTTCTGAGGAGTGACCTCGCATATATAATGAACAAAAGTTAATGAAAAATAGAAAAACACTGCAAAAAGCAAAAAAATAAAAAAACTCAATCATGTATTGCAAGAATGGATGCGTGGGTATAGGAGTGAACGTGTGCTGCTTGACAGTAGGCTCATTGTGAAACCAGCAAAGATCTATCATGAACAGAGAAGTGAAGATAATCGTGAATATTCAGCAGGCTGGTTGCAGAAATCTAAGAGAAGGCACAGCATTAAATTTATAATGATTTTAAGTTTCAAAGATAAAGCTTCTGGCTGACCATGAAACAGCAGAGAAATACATTGGGTTTGCAAAGATTGTCACTGATGAAAATCTAACACCAGAACAAGCCTACATAGAAAACCTATAGCACAGTATAGGCCCTTTGGCCCACAAAGCTGTGCTGAACATGTCCTTACCTTAGAAATTACCTAGGGTTACCCATAGCCCTCTCTTTTTCCTAAGCTCCATGTACCTATCTTAAAAGACCCTATCGTATTCACCTCCACCACCGTCGCCGGCAGCCTATTTCACGCACTCACCACTCTCTGCGTTTTAAAAAAAAACAAACTAACTGCGATATCTCCTCTGTACCTACTTCCAAACACCTTAAAACTGTGCCCTCTCATGCTAGCCATTTCAACCCTAGAAAAAAGTCTCTGACTATCCAGACAATCAATGCCTCTCATCATCTTATACACGTCTATCAGGTCACATTTCATCCTCCAACAGTCCAAGGAGAAGCCAAGTTCACTCAACCTGTTCTTATAAGGCATGCTCCTCACTCTGGTCAACATCGTTGTATATCTCCTCTGCACCCTTTCTATGGTTTCCACATCCTTCCTGTAGTGAGGTGACCAGAACTGAGCACAGTACTCCAAGTGGGGTCTGACCAGGATCCTATATGGCTGCAACGGTACCGCTCATCTCCTAAACTTAATCCCACGTTTGATGAAGGCCAATGCACCCTATGCTTTCCTAACCACAGAGTCAACCTGCACAGCAGCTTTGAGTGTCCTAAGGACTCTGACCCCAAGATCCCTCTGATCTTCCACACTACCAAGAGTCTTACCATTAATACTATATGCTGCCATCATATTTGACCTACCAAAATGAACTACCTCACACTTAGCTCTGTTGAACTCCATCTGCCACTTCTCAACCCAGTTTTGCATCCTATCAATGTCCTGCTGTAACCTCTTGACAGCCCTCCACACTATCCACAACACTTCCAACCTTTGTGTCATCAGCAAATTACCAACCCATCCCTCCACTTCTTCATCCAGGTCATTTATAAAACTCACGAAGAGTAGGGGTCCCAGAACTGATCCCTGAGGCACTCCACTGGTCACTAACCTCCATGCAGAATATGGCCTGTCTATAACCACTCTTTGCCTTCTGTGGGCAAGCTAGTTCTGGATCCACAAACCAATGTCCCCTTGGATCCCATGCCTCCTTACTTTTTCAATAAGCCTTGCATGGGGTACCTTGTCAAATGCCTTGCTGAAATCCATATACACTACATCTACTGTTCTACCTTCATTGACGTATTTAGTCACATCCTCAGAAAATTCAATCAGGTTCATAAGGCACGACCTGCTCTTGACAAAGCCATGCTGACTATTCCTAATTATATTATGCCTCTCCAAATGTTCATAAATCCTGCTTCTTCTCAAGATCATCTCCATCAACTTACCAACCACTGAAGTAAGACTCACTGGTCTATAATTTCCTGGGCTATTTCTACTCCCTTTCTTAAATAAGGGAACAGCATCTGCAACCCTCGAATCATCCGGAACCTCTCCCATCCTCATTGATGATGCAAAGATCATTGCCAGAGGCTCAGCAACCTCCACCCTCACCTCCTACAGTAGCCTGGGGTACATCTCATCTGGTCCCGGTGACTTATCCAACTTGATGCTTTCCAAAAGCTCCAGCACATCCTGTTTCTTAATATCTACATGCTCAAGCTTTTCAGTCTGCTGTAAGTCATCCCGATAATCGGCAATTCCTTTTCCGTAGTGAATACTGAAGCAAAGTACTCATTAAGTACCTCTGCTATCTCCTCTGGTTCCATACACACTTTTCTGCTGTCACACTCAATTGGTCCTATTCTCTCACGTCTTATCCTCTTGCTCTTTGCATACTTGTAGAATGCCTTGGTGTTTTCCTTAATTCTGTCCACCAAGGCCTTCTCGTGGCCCCTTCTGGCTCTCCTAATTCCTTTCTTGAGATCCTTCCTGCTAGCCTTATAATCTTCTAGCTCTCTATCATCACCTAGCTTTTGGAACCTTTTGTAGGCTCTTTTCTTCTTGACTAGATTTACAACAGCTTTTTTACACCACAGTTCCTGTACCCTACCATCCTTTCCCTGTCTCATTGGAACATACCTATGCAGAACTCCACGCAAATATCCCCTGAACATATGCCACATTTCTTTCATATATTTCCCTGAGAATATCTGTTTCCAATTTATGCTTCCAAATTAATATTGCACCTTTCCAGCATCTGTTTCCCCATCTGCTCCTCGATATCTCTGTTACTATTGGGCGGCCTATAAAAAACACCCAGTAAAGATATTAATCACTTCCTATTCCTAACCTCCACCCACAGAGACTCCGTAAACAATCCCTCCATGACGTCCACCTTTTCTGCAGCCGTGACACTATCTCTGATCAACAGTGCCACGCCCCCACCTCTTTTGCCTCCCCCTTGTCCTTTCCGAAACATCTAAACCCTGGCGCTTGAAGTAACCATTCCTGTCCCTGAGCCATCCAAGTCTCTGTAATGACCACCACATCATAGCTCCAAGTACTGATCCACACTCTAAGCTCATCCGCTTTGTTCATAATACTCCTGGCGTTAAAATAGACACATCTCAAACCGCCCATCTGAGTGCGACCCTTCTCTATCACCTGCCTATCCTCCCTCACACAGCCTCCAAGCTATCTCTATTCGTGAGCCAACCGCCTCTTCCCCAGTCTCTTCAGCTCAGTTCCCACCCCCCACCCCCACAAACAATTCTGGTTTAAACTCTCTTCAGTAGCCTTAGCAAACCTCCCTGCCAGTATATTGGACCCCCTCAGATTCAAGTGCAACCCATCCTTTTTGTGCAGGTCACACCTGCCCCAAAAGAGATCCTAACGATCCAGAAATATGAATCCCTGCCCCCTGCTCCAATCCCTCAGCCACACATTTACCCTCCACCTCATTCTATTCCTATACTCACTATCGCATGGCACAGGCAGTAATCCCGAGATTTCTACCTTTGCGGTCCTGCTCCTCAACTTCCTTTCTAACTGCCTGTAGTCTTTTTTCAGGACCTCTTCCCTTTTCCTTGGGGTCGGCTGGTGGTGTAGTGGCATCAGCACCGGTCTTTGGAGCGAAGGCTCCCGAGTTCAAACCCAGCTGGCTGCCCAGGCACGCTTTCCATCTGTGCTGGGTTGAGCATAGAGCTAGCAGCTCGACCTCTTAAAGAAATTGCCTGCTACAGAAACATCAACAATAAAAAGCTGACAGCCTATGCTCTCACGTGAGCTTAAAAGGCAATTTCCTTTTTTTTTCTCCTTCCCTTTTCCTACCTATGTCATTGGTACCAATAGGTACTACGACCTCTGGCTGTTCTCCCTCCCACTGCAGGATATCTTGGACAGAATCTGAAACATCCCGGATCCTGGCACCTGGGAGGCAAACTACCAGCCGAGTTTCTTTCCTTCGTCCACAGAATCCCAAACTTTTTGTTAAAATGAATACTCATGCAATATGTAGAAAATGTACTTTCAATTCCACTATATGACAGTTACATTATGCTGCCTACTTCTCCAAAGGCTAAGCAAATGGCAAGCATGCCTGAGATTTTGTATGGTAAAGAACTGAAGAGACTCTCTCATAAGCTACACAAGGAAATCGGCCACCTGCAGACTTTATTTTATATATGCAAGATAAGCAGTCTACGTGCCATATTTCTACATCAAGGGGCTTGGGGCCAGAAACATTTCAGATTTTATTTGGATTTTGTAATATGAGATAGGTTGGGGTTGCCATCATTTCTGACCTTTGGTTCAGAACAGATATGTACTTAATAGTAAAATGATTACATACCATTAATATAATGAAAATATAATGTGTGCAGGGTAACAAAAGCAGAAGCAGCATCAGGAGAATACCCCAATCAGGGGAACAATGGCAGGTAACACACTCAAAATGCTGGAGGAACTCAGCAGGCCAGGCAGCATCTATGGGAAAGAGTACAGTTGACGTTTTGGGCCAAGACCCTTCAAGCAGGACTTTCAATCTCCACCAATGATGTTGTATTTGGATTACTGTAAAAAGTACACTACATTTGCATTTCTACTTTTTTCAGTTTTATGTAAGGTATAAAAACAAATAGCATTGTAGATTTCTAACAGTAGCATTGTAACAGGGTTGTCGTGGTGGGAGATTTTAATTTCCCAAATATTGATTGGCACCTCCCTACAACAAGAGGTTTAGATGGGGTAGGGTTTGTTAGGTGTGTTCAGGAAGGTTTCTTGACACAATATGTATATAAGCCTCCAAAAGGAGAGGCTGTACTTGATCTGGTATTGGGAAATGAACCTGGTCAGGTGACAGATCTCTTAGTGGGAGAGCATTTTGGAAATAATGGTCACAATTCTATTTCCTTTACCATAACGTTGAAGAGGGATAGGAACAGACAAGTTAGGAAAGCATTTAAATTGAGTATGGGGAATTGAGGCTATCAGGCAGGAAATTGGAAGCTTCAATTAGGAACAGATTTTCTCAGGGAAAAGAACAGCAGAAATGTGGCAGATGTTCAGGGGATATTTGCGTGGAGTTCTGCATAGGTACGTTCCAATGAGACGGAAGTTTTGGTAGGGTACGGGAAATGTGATGTACAAACGTACAAAGGCTGTTGTAAATCTAGTCACGAAGAAAAGAAAAGCTTACGAAAGATTCAGAGAGCTCGGCAATGTTAGAGATCTAGAAGATTATAAGGCTAACAGGAAGGAGCTTAAGAAGGAAATTAGGAGAGCCAGAAGGGTCCACGAGAAGGCCTTGGCGGGCAGAATTAAGGAAACCCAAGATATTCTACAATTATGTGAAGAGCAAGAGGATAAGACGTGAAAGAATAGGACCTATCAAGTGTGACAGTGGGAAAGTGTTTATGGAACTGGAGGAAATAGCGGAGGTACTTAATGAATACTTCAGTATTTACTGTGGAAAAGGATCTTGATGATTGTAGTGATGACTTGCAACGGACTGAAAAGCTTGAGCATGTAGTTATTAAGAAAGTGGATGTGCTAGAGCTTTTGGAAAACATCAGGTCGGATAAGTCACCGGGACCGGATGAGATGTACCCCAGGCTACTGTGGGAGGCGAGGGAGGAGATTGCTGAGCCTCTGGTGATGATCTTTGCATCATCAAAGGGGATGGAAGAGGTTCCGGAGAATTGGAGGGTTGCAGATTTTATTTCTTTATTCAAGAAAGGGAGTACCGATAGCGCAGGAAATTATAATCTTAATTCAGTGGTTGGTAAGTTGATGGAGAAGATCCTGAGAGGCAGGTTTTATGAACATTTGGAGATGCATAATGTGATTAGGAATAGTCAGCATGGCTTTTTCAAGGGCAGGTTGTGCCTTACGAGCCTGATTGAATTTTTTGAGGATGTGACTAAACACATTGATGAAGGAAGAGCAGTAGATGTAGTGTATATGGATTTCAGCAAGGCATTTGATAAGGTACCCCAGACAAGATTTACTGAGAAAGTAAGGAGGCATGGGATCCAAGGAAACATGGTGGATCCAGAACTGGCTTGCCCACAGAAGGCAAAGAGTGGTTGTAGATGGGTCATATTCTGGATGGAGGTCGGTGACCAGTGGTGTGCCTCAGGGATCTGTTCTGGGACGCTTACTCTTCGTGATTTTTATAAATGACCAGGATGAGGAAGTGGAGGGATAGGTTAGTAAGTTTGCTAATGACAAAGGTTGGAGCTGTTGTGGATAGTGTGGAGGGCTGTCAGAAGTTACAGTGGGACATTGATAGAATGCAAAACTGGCCTGAGAAGTAGCAGATGGAGTTCAACCCAGATAAGTGTGAGGTGGTTCATTTTGGTAGGTCAAATATGTCAGCAGAATTTAGTATTAATGGTAAGACTTTTGGCAGTGTGCAGGATCAGAGGGATCTTGGGGTCCAAGTCTATAGGACACTCAAAGCAACTGCGCAAAATGACTCTGTGGTTAAGAAGGCATACGGTGTATTGGTGTATTGGCCTTCATTAATTGTAGAATTGAATTTAGGAGCCGAGAGGTAATGTTGCAGCTGTATAAGACCTTGGTCAGATCCCACTTGGAGTACTGTACTGAGTCCTGGTTGCCTCACTACAGGAAAGACGTGAAAGCCATAGAAAGGGTGCAGAGGAAATTTACAGGATGTTGCCTGGATTGGGGAGCATGCCTTTTCTTGGTGAACTCGGCCTTTTCTCCTTGGAGTGATGGAGGATGAGAGGTGACCTGATAGAGGTGTATAAGATGATGAGAGGCATTGATTGTGTGGATAGTGAGAGGCTTTTTCTCCAGGGCTGAAATGGTTGCCACTAGAGGACACAGGTTTAAGGTGCTAGGGAGTAGGTACAGAGAAGATGTCTGGGGGTAAGTTTTTTACACAGAGAGTGGTGAGTGCATAGAATGGGCTGCGGGCGACGATGGTGGATGCAGATACAATAGGGTCTTTTAAGATAGGTACATGGAGCTTAGAAAAATAGAGGGCTATGGGTAAGCCTAGTAACTTCTGAGGTAGGGACATGTTTGCCACAACTTTGTGGGCTGGAGGGTCTGTATTGTGCTGTAAGTTTTCTATGTTTCTTTGTCAGTATTTGGAAGAGTTGCAGGATTAATAAATAGAATCTGACCAACTTAATATATCCAGCAATATGATTATCATTTTGAAATTATTACACAGGAAAGATGAAGTTAAGACACCTATTTTGCTTATATGAACAATGTACTGAGAAGGAAGGAACAGATATTACTTAGTGAGAAATTCCATGACATTTGCATAACTTGTGATCAAAAACTAATTCCTCCAGCATTAACTTTTTAAAACAGAGATGCTGCATATCCTGAGATCTTAACCAGGTGAAATTTTGGGCAAGTCCAAGCAGTTGTCATCCTTGAATCTTCTCAGTCAAGAAGTTCATGTGCTACTAAGCATTCAACGTCCTGGTCATAGTATTTAAAAATATTGCTTGTTGAGTTGGAATAGATGAGAAGGTAACCTGTTGTCAGCCTATGTTTAGTGATGAGGATTTAATGTTAAGTTTTATTTTGGAATTTACTCTTAAGGCTTTAAATTCAGGGATTCACAACCTTTATACCTTGGATCCCTACTATTAACAGAGGGATCTATGAGCCTCAAGTTGGGAGCCCTTGCTTAAGTTAAAATATTACTGTCGTCCAGTTGTAAGGTATTGTTCACCAGAATATTACTTCAAAATGAATATGAATAACTAGAAATGAAAACTATCTGAATTAATTGTCTGCTCAGTAGCATGAGGGGTTAGTGTGTTATCAAGCAGCTGGTTATCCCAACTGAATAGGATAAGTTTGGCACAATCTTTACTACTTTTCTTTAGCAACCAAGAAATAGACACTATATAAAGAAAACATTAAAATAGACAGAATTAACTTTGTTTCCAAACAAATCTTGCTGCTCATTGTTTTAATATCCTGTTTAAATTTCAAAACAGATGTCATACAAGGCATATGGAAAAAGACCTGTAAAGCAAACGAAGAATGTGAAGAACAACATCATGCTGAAAGAGAAGAAGGAACTGAAGAAGGATGGAAAAAACAAGAAACAATTAAAAGAGAAGGAAGAGAAAAAGAAAGATACAGAGAAGTGGAAATGGTGAGATTGTTTAGGATTATCATTATACAACAGTACGCAGGTACTGTGTGCTTAGCATTTGGAATACATTCCTAGTAATAAGTGCAATAATGGAGACTGACAGTGATTATGTGCCAGCAGCTTAATATAAGCACCTGACCTCCCTGTTTCTGTGCATGAAATCCCTGCTGTCTTTGAGCACTCCACAGCAATGAACTGCATCTGGCAAACTAATTTTTAAGGCTGCTGTTGGATATGCTGAGGAGCAGTGATTGTTTTGGGGGCTGTCTTTTTGGCTGCATTATTGACAAGCATCTGAATCCTACATTTTCTTTTGTCACCTCCTTTTGGAATTGATGTGCAGACAAGCAGTAATGATTCAAGATGTATTTAATATATGGTACTCAAGGTGTTGTATCTAAATGTGCGTAGTATAAGAAATAAGGTGGATGATCTTGTTGCAATATTACAGATTGCCAGGTATGATGTTGTGGCCATCGCTAGATCATGGCTGAAGGATGGTTGTAGTTGGGAGCTGAGTATCCAAGGTTACACATTATATCAGAAGGATAGAAAGGTAGGCAGAGGGGATGGTGTGGCTCTACTGGTAAAGAATGGCATCAAATCAGTAGAAAGATGTGACATAGGATCAGAAGATCTTGAATCTTTGCGGGTTGAGTTAAGAAATTGTAAAGGTAAAAGGACTCTGGCAATTATATACAGGCCTCCCAACAGTGTCTGGGATGTGGACCACAGATTACAACAGGAAATAGAAAAGGTGTGTCAAAAAGGCATGTTATGGTAGTCATCGGAGATTTTAACATGCAGGTCAATTGGGAAAATCAGGTTGGCAATGGATCTCGAGAGAGTGAGTTTGTTGAATGCCCAAGAGATAGCTTTTTAGAGCAGTTTGTCATTGAGCCTATTAAGGGATCAGCTATACTGGATTGGGTGTTATGTATAAACTGGAGATGATTAGGGAGCTTAAGGTAAAATAACCCTCAGGAACCAGTGATTAGACTATGATTGTATCCAACTTGAAATTAGATAGGGAGAAAGTAAAGTCTGATGCAGCAGTGTTTCAGTGGAGTAAGGGAAATTACAGTGGTATGAGAAAGGAGTTGGCCAAAGGAAACTGGAAGGAGCTGCTGGCAGAGATGACAGTAGAGCAGCAATGGCGTGCATTTCTGAGAAAAATGAGGAAGGTGCAGGACATGTGTTCCAAAAATGAAGAAATACTAAAATGATAAAATAGTACAACTGTGGCTGACAAGGGAAGTCAAAGCTATTGTAAAAGCAAAAGAAAAGGCATACAACAAAGCAAAAATTAGTGGGAAGATGGAGGATTCAGAAGTTTTTAAAAACCTAGAGAGAGCAACTAAAATAATCATTAGAAGGGAAAAGATGAAATATGAAAGCAAGCTAGATATCAATGTGGATAGTAGAAGTTTTTTCAAGTGTGTTTAAAAATAAGAGAAATGAGAGTGGATATAGGACCACTAGAAAATGAGGCAGGAAAAATAATAACGGGGGCAAGGAGAGGGCCAATGAACTAAATGAGTATTTTGTGTCAGTCTTCACTGTGGAAGACACTAGCCGTATGCCTGATACTGTAGTGTGAGAAGGAAGAGAAGTAGGTACTGTTACTGTTACAAGAGAGAAGGTGCTTAAAAAGCTGTAAGACCTAAAAGTACATAAGTTACCCAGACCAGAGGAGCTGCACTGTAGGGTTCTGAAAGAGATGACGTTAGAGATTGTGGTGGCATAAGAAATGTTCTTTCAGAAATCATTGGACTCTGGCAGAGGACTGGGAATTTGCAAATGTTACTCCACTCGAAGAAAGGAGGAAGGCAGCAGAAAGGAAATTGTAGACCAGTTAGCCTGACCTCAGTGGTTGAGAAAATGTTAGAGTTAATTGTTAAGAATGAGGTGATAGAGTACTTGGTGACACAGGACAAGATAGTACAAAGTCAGCATGGTCCTACTGTAACCTCTGACAGCCCTCCACACTATCCACAACACCCCCAACTTCTGTGTCATCTGCAGATTTAGTAACCCATCCCTCAACTTCCTCATCCAGGTCATTTATAAAAATCATGAAGAGGAGAGGGTCCCAGAACAGATCCTTGAGGCACACCACTGGTCACCAACCTCCTTGCAGAATATGACCTTTCTACA
Organism: Mobula birostris; assembly: GCF_030028105.1. Classification (NCBI taxonomy): domain Eukaryota; kingdom Metazoa; phylum Chordata; class Chondrichthyes; order Myliobatiformes; family Myliobatidae; genus Mobula; species Mobula birostris. The sequence goes on along the minus strand of NC_092370.1, from coordinate 106,358,312 downwards.
ACCACGCTTTGCCTTCTGTGGGCAAGCCAATTCTGGATCCACAAAGCAATGTCCCCTTGGATCCCATGTCTCCTTACTTTCTCACTAAGCCTTGCATCAGGTACCTTATCAAATGCCTTGCTGAAATCCTTATACGCTTCATCTACTGCTCTACCTTCATCAATGTGTTTAGTCACAGCCTCAAAAAATTCAGTCTGGCTCATAAGGCGCGACCTGCCTTTGACAAAGCCATGCTGACTATTCCTAATCATATTATACCTCTCAGGATCTTCTCCACCATCTTACCAACCACTGAAGTAAGACTCACTGGTCTATAATTTCCTGGGCTATCTCTACTCCCTGTTTTGAATAAGGGAACAACATCTGCAACCCTCCAATCCTCCGGAACCTCTCCCGTCCCCATTGATGATACAAAGATCATCACCAGAGGCTCAGCAATCTCCTCCCTCACCTCCCACACTAGCCTGCGGTATATCACGTCTGGTCCCGGCGATTTATCCAACTTGATGCTTTCCAATTTCAGCCCTTTCTGTAGTGAATACTGAAGCAAAGTATTCATTAAATACCTCCGCAATCTCCTCTGGTTCCACTACACACTTTTCCACTCTTCACATACTTGTAGAATGCCTTGGGGTTTTCCTTAATTCTGTCCGCCAAGGCCTTCTCATGGCCCCTCTGGCTCTCCAAATTTCATTCTTAAGCTCCTTCCTGCTAGCCTTATAATTTTCTAGATCTCTATCATTACTTAGCTTACGAAAGTTTCAAAAAACTTCTATTTTCTTCTTGACTAAATTTTCAACAGCCTTTGTACACCATGGTTCTTGTACCCTACCATCCTTTCCCTGTCTTGTTGGAATGTACCTCTGCAGACCACCACGCAAACATTCCCTGTACATTTGCCACATTTCTGCTGTAGATTTCCCTGAGAACATCTGTTCCCACTTTATCCTTCCAAGTTCCTGCCTGATGGCTTCTTATTTCCCATTACTCCAATTGAACGCTTTCCTAACTTGTCTGTTCCTATCCCTCCAATGCTATGGTAAAGGAGATGGTGATCACAATTCTATCTCCAAAATGCTGTCCCACTGAGAGACCTGACACTTGACCAGGTTCATTTCCAAATACCAAATCAAGTACAGCCTTTCCTCTTGTAGGCTTATCTACATATTGTGTCAGTAAACCTCCACTCCATCTGAACCCCTTGCTCTAGGGAGATGCCAATTAATATTTGGGAAATTAAAATCTCCCACCACAACAACCCTGTCATTATTATTCCTTTCCAGAATCTGTCTCCCTATCTGCTCCTCGATGTCCCTGTTACTATTGGGTGGTCGATACTTAAAAATAAACACCCAGTAGAATTATTGACCCCTTCCTGTTCCACCCACAGAGACTCAGTAGACAATCCCTCCATGACTTCCTCCTTTTCTGCAGCAGTGACACTATCTCTGATAAGCATTGCCTTGCCCCTAACTCTTTTGCCTCCCTCCCTGTCCTTCCTGAGACATCTAAAGCCTGGCACTCGAAGTAGCCATTCCTGCCCCTGAGCCATCCAAGTCTCTCTAATGGCCACAACATCATAGCTCCAAGTACTGATCCACACTGTAAGCTCATCTGCTTTGTTCATGATACTGCTTGCATTAAAATAGATACATCTCAAACCATTGGTCTGAGCACGTCCCTTCTCTATCACCTGCCTATCCTCCCTCTCGCTTTCTCCAAGCTTTCTCAATTTGTGAGCCAACTGCCCCTTTCTCTGTTTCTTCAGTATGGTTCCCACCCCCCTCAGCAATTATAGTTTAAACTCTTCCCCAATAGCCTTGGCAAACCTCCCTGCCAGGATATTGGTCCCCCTCAGATTAAAGTGCAACCCATCCTTTTTGTACAGGTCGCACCTGCCCCAAAAGAGGTCCCAATGATCCAGAAATCTGAATCCCTGCCCCCGCTCCAATCCCTCAGCCACACATTTGTCTTCCAGCTCACTCTATTCCTATACTTTCGCATGGCACAGGCAGTAATCCCGAGATTACTACCTTTGAGGTCCTGCTTCTGAACTTCCTTCCTAACTCCCTGTAGTCTGTTTTCAGGACCCCCTCCCTTTTCCTGCCTATGTCATTGGTACCAATATGTACCATGACCTCTGGCTGTTCTCCTTCCCACTTCAAGATATCATGGACGCGATCAGAAACATCCAGACCCTGGCACCTGGGAGGCAAGCTACCATCAGTGTTGCTTTCCTGCGTCCACAGAATCGCCTGTCTGAACTCCTAACTATAGAGTCCCCTATCACTGCTGCCATCCTCTTTTATTTCCCTACCCTTCTGAGCCACAGGGTCAGACTCTGTGCCAGAGACGTGGCCACTGTGGTTCCCCCAGGTAGGTCGTTTCCACCACCACCTCCCCCAACAGTACTCAAACAGGAGTACTTATTGTTAAGTGGGTCAGCCACAGGGGTACTCTCTAGTATCTTCCCTCTCTTGATAGTTACCCACTTATTTCTCTCCTGAGGCCCCGATGTGACCACTTGCCTGTAGTTCCTCTCTATCACTACCTCACTTGCCCTGACTAGACGAAGGTCATCGAGCTGCATCTCCGGTTCCCTAACAGGGTCCCTAAGGAGCTGCAGCTTGACACACCTGGTGTAGATGTGGCCATCCAGGAGGCTGGGAGTCTCCCAGACATCCCACATATGACACCTGGTATAGAACACCAGCTTCACAGACATGCTTCCTATTCCTTTTCTTCACAAATAACTTGCCTCGCCTCGACCCGTTATCATCCAAGCCACATTGAGCCAAAGCCCTCCTACTCTGACTCCCTCTACTCCAACGCTCGTTCTATAATATTGTCATCTTTTTATATTCTTCCCACCAGTCTAACTCACTGACATCCACACGCCTGAGCAGTTGTGCCTCAATCAAACCGCTGAAGAAAAAATGATCTCCTTTTAAATTCTTCCCACCAGTGTAACTGGCTGACTTGTAAACTACAGATTTCATGATTTTATGTCGAATCCAATGGACTTGACACTCAAGCAAACAAGTACACAACTTTTAAGTGGACGAAGGTTCATCGCCACGGTCAGAAGCAAGGCAGGAGGGGGTCTGCAAGCCAGGAAACAGGAATGAGACCCCCTCTACCCAACACCTTGTTAGCAAATGAGCATTTGTTGAAGAACAAAGCTGAGGACTTGAGGGCAAGATTGCTTTATTCCAGGGAAATGATAGATTTTTGTGTTCTATGTTTAATGGAAATGTGGCTTATTCCCAGCATGCCAGATATAGTGATCAGACCTGAAGGCTTCTTGATTCACAGGCTGGACCGAACTGCTGATTCGGAGAAGGTAAAAGGTGGAGGTGTGTGTTTCAAGATAAATTCTTGGTGGTGCTTCAATGTGACAATTTTGTCAAAATCATGTTCTCCTGACCTTGAACACCTAATGATCAGATGCAGTCAGTTTAGCTTACCAAGGGAATTCACATCAGTGATCTTCACTGGTGTTTGCGTACCGTGAGCAGTCAACTGTAATCAAGCGCTTAAGGTACTGCATGATGCAGTCTCCAAACAAGAAACTGTCCATCCCAACGCATTTCAAATCAGTTGACGTCTTCAACCAGGCTTATTTGAAGAAATACCTGCCCAGTTACCATCAATGTATAATCTGTAATACCAGAGATCACACCACACTAGACCACTGCAAAAGGATCTAGTATATGATTAAACTCTTCTCTGGCTTCAAGCAGTGTATCAATTAGAATCCTGGTGATCCTTCCAGAAACCATGGAAACATAGGGACAACAGGCATCTTTAAAGAATACCAGATCAACACCATCCACAAATCTGTAAGGAAGCTCAAGTAACAGCTTATGTGAGACAATAATGACCTTGGACTTGGGTCAGCTGGAGTTTACGGGATTCCCTGTGAATGTGGAGCAGTTTATATCAGTCTGATGGGATGGACAGTGGAAATGCGCATCAAGGAGCATGAGGCGTATCTGTTTGGGTTACCTGGAGAAATCAGTGGTAGCAGAACACTGCACTCACAATGGCCATAGAACTGACTTCAGTGGTACAAAACTACTGTGCTGTGCCAATCACTTTTGGGACCACCTGGTAAATGAAGCCATTGAAATAAAACTAGAGGAAAAGAATTTTAACAAAGACAAAAGTCTCGCTCTAATTAAGAACTGAACCAGGGTGGGAGAGCAGAAAACTGGGTGAGGACTAACCAATTTGGGGACTGAATACAGGGGTGTACATGTACCGCCAGACTAGACATGCCCTGGCATCATCCCTGAAGAAGATAGCAGAGTTTGTCATCGTAACGTCGTTTATAATCGATACCTGTACATGACTTGAAACCAGAGAAGAGTATATTTGACACTAGACTACTGTTAAACTAAGATGAGGAATATCTACTGTTCCATGCCAGAAGACATTTCAATAAATCTGATCACTTCTTGACAACCCTTCTCCTACCTGCAAACAGGCAGAGGCTAAAGAGCAAAGCTCCAGAGATTAGGGCAACAAAGAAGTGCAGAGGAGTGGCTAAGGGATTGCTTTGAGTCAGTGAACTTGTCCGTTCTCAAGGACTTATCTACAGATCTGAATGAATACACCAGAGCTGCTACGGACTTTAAAAACAGTTGTAGACAAGTGTTTCCCCACAAAATCATTCAGAGTCTACCCCAATCAAAGCCCTGGATGAGCTATGAAATCTGTACTCTGCTGAGGGCCAGATCAGAGGCTGGTGACCAAGAAAGTTACAGAAGTCCAGGGTATAATTTCTGGAAAGCCGATACATGGTTGAAGTGGCAATTCTGGACTAAACTTGAATCAAGGAAAGATGCTCGATAATTGTGTCAGGGCTTGAATGCTACCACCTCGTATTAAGTAAAGTAAGTGACATAGGCAACAGCTGGGCTTCACTTGCAAATCAGCTTAATGCCTCCTGTCAACACACATCAAAGTTGCTGGTGAACGCAGCAGGCCAGGCAGCATCTCTAGGAAGAGGTACAGTCGACGTTTCAGGCCGAGACCCTTCGTCAGGACTAACTGAAGGAAGGAAGAGCTAGTAAGAGATTTGAAAGGGGGAGGGGGAGATCCAAAATGATAGGAGAAGACAGGAAGGGGAGGGATGGAGCCAAGAGCTGGACAGGTGATTGGCAAAGGGGATACGAGAGGATCATGGGACAGGAGGCCCAGGGAGAAAGACGGGGGAGGGGGGGGGGAGAACCGCAGAGGATGGGCAAGGGGTATAGTCAGAGGGACAGAGGGAGAAAAAGGAGAGTGAGAGAAAGAATGTGTGTATAAAAATAAGTAACAGATGGGGTACGAGGGGGAGGTGGGGCATTAGCGGAAGTTAGAGAAGTCAATGTTCATGCCATCAGGTTGGAGGCTACCCAGACGGAATATAAGGTGTTGTTCCTCCAACCTGAGTGTGGCTTCATCTTTACAGTAGAGGAGGCCGTGGATAGACATGTCAGAATGGGAATGGGATGTGGAATTAAAATGTGTGGCCACTGGGAGATCCTGCTTTCTCTGGCGGACAGAGCGTAGGTGTTCAGCAAAGCGGTCTCCCAGTCTGCGTCGGGTCTCGCCAATATATAAAAGGCCACATCGGGAGCACCGGACACAGTATATCACCCCAGCCGTCTCACAGGTGAAGTGTCGCCTCACCTGGAAGGACTGTTTGGGGCCCTGAACGGTGGTAAGGGAGGAAGTATAAGGGCATGTGTAGCACTTGTTCTGCTTACAAGGATAAGTGCCAGGAGGGAGATCAGTGGGGAGGGATGGGGGGGACGAATGGACAAGGAAGTCACGTAGGGAGCGATCCCTGCGGAAAGCGGGGGGGGGGGGGGAGGGAAAGATGTGCTTAGTGGTGGGATCCCGTTGGAGGTGGCAGAAGTTACGGAGAATAATATGTTGGACCCGGAGGCTGGTGGGGTGGTAGGTGAGGACCAGGGAACCCTATTCCTACTGGGGTGGCAGGAGGATGGAGTGAGAGCAGATGTACGTGAAATGGGGGATATGCATTTGAGAGCAGACTTGATAGTGGAGGAAGGGAAGCCCCTTTCTTTAAAAAAGGAGGACATCTCCCTCGTCCTGGAATGAAAAGCCTCATCCTGAGAGCAGATGCGGCGGAGACGGAGGAATTGCGAGAAGGGGATGGCATTTTTGCAAGAGACCGGGTGAGAAGAGGAATAGTCCAGGTAGCTGTGAGAGTCAGTAGGCTTATAGTAGACATCAGTGGATAAGCTGTCTCCAGAGACAGAGACAGAAAGATCTAGAAAGGGGAGGGAGGTGTCGGAAATGGACCAGGTAAACTTGAGGGCAGGGTGAAAGTTGGAGGCAAAGTTAATAAAGTCAACGAGCTCAGCATGCATGCAGGAAGCAGTGCCAATGCAGTCGTCGATGTAGCGAAGGAAAAGTGGGGGACAGATACTAGAATAGGCACGGAACATAGATTGTTCCACAAAGCCAACAAAAAGGCAGGCATAGCTAGGACCCATACGGGTGCCCATAGCTACACCTTTAGTTTGGAGGAAGTGGGAGGAGCCAAAGGAGAAATTATTAAGAGTAAGGACTAATTCCGCTAGACAGAGCAGAGTGGTGGTAGAGGGGAACTGATTAGGTCTGGAATCCAAAAAGAAGCGGAGAGCCTTGAGACCTTCCTGATGGGGGATGGAAGTATAAAGGGACTGGACATCCATGGTGAAAATAAAGCGGTGGGGGCCAACTTAAAATCATCGAGAAGTTTAAGAGCGTGCCTTCTGTGCTCCTTTTGACAATCAAAACATGGAGAAACCATCACGAACTCCCACAGCCCCCAGTGATCCTGTGATTTCAGTCTGAGGCTGACATGCTAGCAGCCTTCAGTGGGGTAAACACACAAGAAGCAAATGGACTGAAGGAGTATCTGGCCAAGTACAAAAGACGTATGCTGATCAACTTGCTGGAGTTTTCACTGAGCTCCTTAACCTCTTGCTTTGGCATTCTGATGTACTCACCTGCTTCAAGCAGGCTTCACTTTTTCCGTAATCAGCTCAATGACCATCGTCCAATAGCACTTGCATCCACTGTGATTAAATTTTTTGAGAGGTTGGTGATTAAAACAGATCAACTCCTGCCTGAGAAGATAATTGGATTCACTTCAGTTTGCCTACTGGCACAACAGGTCCACAGCAGATGCCATCTCATTGGCTCAGCTCTGGAACATCTGGACAGCAAAGATGCATGGACCTCTTTATCGACTGCAGCTCAGCATTCAATACCATCATCCCCTCAAAACTAATCAATAAGCCGGAAAACCTTGGCCTCGTTACCTCCCTGTACAATTAGATCTTTGATTTACTCATTTGCAGATCCCAGTAGGTTTGGATTAGCAACAACATCTCCACAATCTCCATCAGCACAGGTGCCCCACAAGGCTGTCTGCTTAGCCCTGCTCTACTTGCTTTATACTTGTGACTGTGTGGTAATGCCATATTCAAGTTTGCTGATGACAAAAACTGAATCAAAGGTCGTGATGGCTCAGCACATAGGAGAGAGATTGAAAATCTGGCTGAGTGATGCCACAACAAAAACCTCTACTCAATGCCAGCAAGACCAAGGAGCTGATCATTGATTTCAGGAGGAGAAGACCAGAGGTCTATGAGCCAGTCCTCATCAGAGGTGGAGACAGTCAGCAGCTTTAAATGCCTTTTGTTATTTTGGAGGACTTGTACTGGACTTGAGTAAGTGGCATTATGAAGAAAGCAAGGCAGCACCTCTTCTTCCTTAGGAGTTTGCAAAGATTTGGCATGATATTTAAAACTTTTGATAAACTTCTATAGATGTGTGCTGGAAGGGTTCATTGACTGGTTGTATCATGGCCTGATATGGAAACACCAATGCCCTTGAACAGCAAATCTTTTTATATTTATATATATATAAAAAAAATAGTGGATGAGGTCCAGTCCATCACAGGTAAAGCCCTCCCCACCACAGAGCACATCTTTGCAGAGCATTTTCACAGGAAAGCAGCATCCATTGTTCAGGACCCCCACCACCCAGGTCCTGCTGTCTTCTTGCTGCCATCAAGAAGCAGTTACAGGAGTCTCAGGACTTGCACAAGCAGGTTCAGGAACTGTTGTTAACCTTCATCCATTGGACTCTTGAACCAGAGGGGATAATGTCACTTAACTTCACTTACTCCATCACTGAAATGTTACAACAACCTGTTGGCTCGCTTTTCAGGACTCTTCCTCTCCTTCTCAAAATTGATTGCTCGTTTATTTATTAATATTTCTTTCTTTTTGTATTGGCACCGTTTGTGGTCTTTTGTACACTGGTTGGACGCTCAGGTTGCTGTGGTCTTTCATTGATTCTATTATGGTTATTCTATTATGGATTTATGGTTATGGTTTTTGGAATTATTGAGTAAGCCTGCAAGAAAATGAGTGTGTTGTATATGGTGACATATATGTACTTTGATAATAAATTTGCTTTGAACTTTGATATCACTTGTGAAACTTCAAAGCTGTGCCTCATATTTAATGGCAATGGAAGTAGAAATGTATCCCACAGAAAAATAAATTTAGGTAATTGGCATAGAATCTTGAACTTGCATCTTCATGTTTCTGAAGTAAAGGTGCTATGATTGAGGCAAGTATTAACTGCCACTTCAGGCTTTATTGCATCAGTAATTTTGGAAATTCTGTAGAAATAAGAATATACAAGATTTGAAATTCACACTTTAATGGCAGCATCTAAAAAATGTATGATATTTTGCAAAGAAATATTCTAAAATGATTCAAAATATTGAAGCTACCAACAATAACTGAAGCTGTTCCTTCTTATCTTTCATACTTCTTGTCTGCTCATATAACAAATCTTAATAGGAACTGAAGGTGAGGGTAGTTTTTGTCTGCAGGGTCAGTTATCGTGTACACATTTTTTGTGTGGTGTGGGGAACTAAATTAGTAGAGCCACAGGAAGTGTTTCTTAGTTGAAAGTTCAAAACAAAATGACAAGTATTTTATCAATAGTATTTCGAAGGGAGTCTAGGCATAGGGATATCAACCCTAAGCCAGTGTTATGCTCAGAGCTGTGATCTCTATGACAAAAGTTGCTTTTATTAACTTCAACATTAGGCATGCTTGCTTATCTTGGAGCACTGTAAGAAGCACAATTACTCTTGTTCGAAGTTTACATTTTGCATTGAAGAGGTAAGTTGCAGCTTTCAGTTCTGCAGCAAGTGGAAATTGCTTAGTAACAGATTGTTTTCAAAAACCAAGCTATCAATATTTATTAGTTCAATCATTTCTAATTTATTTTATGCTGGTGAATGTAAAGGGAAACTGTGCAGTTAATAACAGAACCTCTGACAGTGGTGATGTATAGTAGGATTGTAGGGTTGAAGTTTGCAGTTCCCTGCAAGCGACTGCACGGTTTGATAGGGTAGTAAAGAGTATAGCATTCTAGCTGTGTTGGGGCTTTGGAGAGGTTGCAGAAGAGGTTTTTTAGGATGCTGCCTGGATTATTTACCCTTTCTTCCTCTCTTTCTTCCCCCCCCCCCACTATTTTTCCATTTCTCATTGTGATTACCCTCTCACCCTATCCATCACCTCCCTCTTGGCCCGAAACATCAACTTTTTATTCCTTTCCTAGGATACTGTCCAACTTGTTGAGTGTATGTACCTCCCTCTGTTTCTCCTTCCCTTCTTTCCATGGTTCACTGCCTGTAAAGAAATTATACTGCCCATGAAAAGTATTCCCCCCCCCCAGAAGTGTTCATGCTTTAATGTTCTACAGCACTGAATCACAGTGGATTTAATTTGTGTTTTTTTTTATACTGATCAACAGAAAAAGACCCTTTTTGTTTCAAAGTGAAGACAGATCTCTACAAAGTGAGCTAAATTAATAACAAATACAAAACACAATAATTGCATAAGTATTCACCTCACGCCCCCCCCCCCCCAGTATGACATACCAAATCACTGGTGCAGCAGTTGGTTTTAGAAGTCATATAACTAGTTAAATTGAGATGGTTTTTAAAGACCTTTGTACAGTCCAGGTGTTTCAACTGATTGCAGTAAAGCTGATTGAGACCTATCCATATAGACTCAAGACTGTAATTGCTGCCAAAGGTGCATCTACTAAATACTGACTTGAAGGGGTGAGTGTTTTTGCAGTTTGTATTTATATTAATTTTATATTTGTAATTAATTCAGATCATTTTGTAGAGATCTGTTTTCACTTTGACATGAAGGAGTCTTATTCTGTTGATCAGTGTCAAAAAAAGCCAAATTAAATCCACTGTGATTCAATGTTGTAAAACAATAAAGCATGAAAACTTCCGGAGGGGGAGGTGAATACTTTTTATAGGTAGGGTAAATTTTTTCTTCAGCCCTTTACCTCTTCTACCTATACCCTCCCAGTTTCTCACTTCATCCCCTCCCCCAGTCATGTACCTCCCACTCACCTGGTCTCACCTATCATCTGCTGCCAGCATTTACCTTCTCCCCCCAACCCCCACACCTTATTCTGGCTTCTGCCCCCTTTCCTTTTGAGACCTGATGAAGGATCTCAGCCTGAAACATAGACTGTTTATTCCCTGCATGCTTCCTGACTTCAGTTCAACCAGCAGTTTGTGCCTGTTGCTCAAGATTTTCAGCATCTGGAGAATCTTGTGTGTATAGCATGCATGGTTTTATTAATTGAGGCAATGAGTTCAAGAGTCAGGAAGTTGTGTGTTGCAGATTTATAAAACTGATCTACCTGCATCAAAGGGATTGCATTCAATTGTGATTGCCTCATAATAGGGGAAAAATGTGGTGGCTTTGGACAGGGTGCAGAAGAGGTTTTCCAGAATGTTGCTTAGTGGGCATGTGCTTAAAAGGAGAAGTTAGGCAAACTTGTGTTGGTTTTTCTGGAATGGCAGAAGCTGAGGGGAGTCTGGATGGAAGTATATAAAATTGAGAGACCTAGATAGACAGCCAGTATAATTTTTCCTGGGTTAAAATACTTACACACAGGAACACTGCTCAGCCCAAAATGAATGGGGGAAAGTTCAAAAGACAACTGTTAGCATAGACTAATGGATTCCTGGATGTGCTATCAAGGGTTATGGTGGAGTCAGACATGGGGGCATTTAAGAGGATTCTGGGTATATAAATGTGCATCAAAAGGAGGGATGTGGTCCACATGCAGAAGGATTTAAAAAGAGATCGTGGGAGATTTTAATTTTCCACACATTGACTGGGAAGCCCATACTGTAAAAGGGCTGAATGGTTTGGAGTTTGAAAAATGTGTGCAGGATAGTTTTTTTGCAGCAATACATAGAGGTACCAACTAGAGAAGGGGCAGTGTTGGATCTCCTGTTAGGGAATGAGATAGGTCAAGTGACGGAGGTTTGTGTTGGGGAGCACTTAGGGTCCAGTGATCACAATGCTATTAGTTTCAATATAATTATGGAGAAGGATAGGTCTGGACCCAGGGTTGAGATTTTTGATTGGAAAAAGGCTAACTTTGAGGAGATGCGAAAGGATTTAGAAGGAGTGGATTGGGACAATTTGTTTTATGGGAAGAATGTAATAGAGAAATGGAGGTCATTTAAAGGTGAAATTTTGAGGGTACAGAATCTTTATGTTCCTGTTAGGTTGAAAGGAAAGGTTAAAAGTTTGAGAGAGCCGTGGTTTTCAAGGGATATTGGAAACTTGGCTCAGAAAAAGAGAGATATCTACAATAAATATAGGCAGCATGGAGTAAATGAGGTGCTCGAGGAATATAAAGAATGTAGAAAGAATCTTAAGAAAGAAATTAGAAGAGCTAAAAGAAGGTATAAGGTTGCTTTGGCAAGTAAGCTGAAAATAAATCCCATGGGTTTCTACAGTTATATTAATAGCAAAAGGATAGTGAGGGATAAAATTGGTCCCTTAGAGAATCAGAGTGGACAGTTATGTGTGGAGCCAAAAGAGATGGGGGAGATTCTGAACAATTTCTTTTCTTCGCTACTCACGAAGGAGAAGGACATTGAATTGTGTAAGGTAAAGGAAACAAGAAGGGTAGTTATGGAAAGTATGACAATTAAAGAAGAGGAAGTACTGGCGCTTTTAAGGAATATAAAAGTGGATAAGTCTCCGGGTCCTGACAGGATATTCCCTAGGACCTTGAGGGAAGTTAGTGTGGAAATAGCAGGGGCTCTGACAGAAATATTTCAAATACTTTATACTTTATTGTCGCCAAACAATCGATACTAGAATATACAATCGTCACAGCGATATTTGATTCTGCACTTCCCACTCCCTGGATTACAAATATTAAATATTAAAAATAGTAAAAAAAAATAGTAAATATTAAACACTTAAATTATAAATCATAAATAAAAAAAATAGAAAAATGGAAAGTAAGGTAGTGCAAAAAACTGAGAGGCAGGTCCAGATATTTGGAGGGTCAGTATCCATTCAGCAGTCTTATCACAGTTGGAAAGAAGCTGTTCCCAAATATGGCCGCACGAGTCTTCAAGCTCCTGAGCTTTCTCCCGGAGGGAAGAGGGACGAAAAGTGTATTGGCTGGGTGGATCGTGTCCTTGATTATCTTGGCAGCACTGCTCCAACAGCGTGCGGTATAAATGTCATTAGAAACAGGGATGGTGCCCGGAGGATTGGTGTATTTACTCATGTTGTTCCATTGTTTAAAAAGGGTTCTGAGAGTAAACCTAGCAATTATCGACCTGTGACCTTGATGTCAGTGGTGGGTAAATTGATGGAAAGTATTCTTAGAGATAGTATATATAATTATCTGGATAGACAGGGTCTGATTAGGAATAGTCAACATGGATTTGTGCGTGGAAGGTCATGTTTGAATTTTTTGAAGAGGTTACTGGGAAAGTTGAGGGTAAAGTGGTGGTTGTTGTCTATATGGACTTCAGTAAGGCCTTTGACAAGATTCCACATGGAAGGTTAGTTAAGAAGGTTCAATCGTTAGGTATTAATATTGAAGTAGTAAAATAGATTCAGCAGTGGCTGGATAGGAGACACCAGAGAGTAAGGTGGATAACTGTTTGTCAGGTTGGAGGCCGGTGACAAGTGGTGTGCCTCAGGAATCTGTACTGGGTCCAAAGTTGTTTGTCATATACATTAATGATCTGGATGATGAGGTGGTAAATCGGATGAATAAGTATGCAGATGATACTAAGATAGGTGGAGTTGTGGTTAATGAAGTAGGTTTTCAAAGCTTGCAGAGAGATATAGGCCAGTTGGAAGAGTGGGCTGAAAGATGGCAGATGGAGTTTAATGCTGATAAATGTGAGGTGCTACATTTTAGTAGGACTAATCAAAATAGGACATACATGGTAAATGGTAGGGCATTGAAGAATGCAGTAGAACAGAGGGATCTAGGAATAATGGTGCATAGTTCCCTGAAGGTGGAATCTCATGTGGATAGGGTGGTGAAGAAAGCTTTTGGTATGCTGGCCTTTATTAATCAGAGCATTGAGTATAGGAGTTGGGATGTAATGTTGAAATTGTACAAGGCATTGGTGAGGCCAAATTTGGAGTATTGTGTACAGTTTTGGTCACCGAATTATAGGAAAGATGTCAACAAAATAGAGTACAGAGAAGATTTACTAGAATGTTACCTGGGTTTCATCACCTAAGTTACAGAGAAAGGTTGAACAAGTTGGGTCTTTATTCTTTGGAACGTAGGAGGTTGAGGGGGTCTTGATAGAGGTATTTAAAATTATGAGGGGATAGATAGAGTTGATGTGGATAGGCTTTTTCCATTGAGAGTGGGGGAGATTCAAACAAGAGGACACGAGTTGAGAGTTAAAGGGCAAAAGTTTAGGGGTAACATGAGCAGGAACTTCTTTACTCAGAGAGTGGTAGCTATGTGGAACAAGCTTCCAGCAGAAGTGGTTGAGGCAGGTTCGATGTTGTCGTTTAAAGTAAGATTGGACAGCTATATGGATAGGAAAGGATTGGAGGGTTATGAGCTGAGTACAGGTCGGTGGGACTAGGTGAGAGTAAGAGTTCGGCATGGACTAGGAGGGCCGAAATGGCCTGTTTCTGTGCTATAATTGTTATCTGGTTATATAGATTTAGGTTAATTAGGCAGCATTAGTTTAATTAGTTTGGCATAACATTGGGCTGAGCAGCTGTTCTTGTGCTATATTATTCTATGTTTTACTCCTGAAACTTTTTGTTTTCAGTCCTGAGATATATCAATTTATTGATGAATGAATGTCATGTGAGACAAATAATTATGGGACGGAATTGTATTCACTACTGGAATTGCAGCAGGTGTAGTCAGCTGAGAAATTACAGAAAATTAATTTAATGGACAAGCCTGAAGACTGCTTCAGAGAACCTACTTGACCAAGTGGTGCAAGGTTTTAAATAAAGTTGATACAAGCACCAAGCATTTTAAAGGCTTACTTTTGCATGAATTTCCCAAGGACAGCATAGATTACACAAATGACATTTATGAAAGTGCTGTCCAAACAAAGGTTCTTTTCTTTATATCACTATGTATGTACAGGCTTCTGTCCATAGGTGTTTCAAATGCACCAAGGAGTTTGGCAATTATGTGGATCATGCAAGTTGCAATAAGTCCCTACTTATTTTCCCCAGTTTTCCCCAAAATCAAGGCGCTATGCAATCCAATTTCTAAGTGTTATTTTTATCTTCCTCAGTGGTAGTAGAACGTGTATTTCATTTAACTCTGAATGTATCCAGTGAGCATAGCATTTGAACATATTTATAGACAGTATTTTAGCCTAGGGAACAATTTTCACATTCAAACTAGCTAATAATCAAATGAGGTATCTGAACTGCAAGTTTTTTTTTAAATGACAGTCTAACTATTCTAGGATCAAGGACTGACTTCTGAAACATTAAAGACGCATTCCAATATAATCACAGGGGCAAACACTTGTCCAGAGATTATCTCCTTTACTGGTTAGTGCAGCAGCAGAACTGCACTGTCTCAATAAACAGGATAAATGGACAATAAAAAGGCTAAGGGCTGTAATCTCCAGCAAGTACAGTATTTCACAATTGAGAGGAGGGGTGGGAGGAAGAGTGTTTTCATGGGTTCAAGTGGTATAAATCTTGCCTAATAAATTTAATATAGTACATTTTGAAATTCTACAAAGGCTGGGGCAGGAGTTGTATCATGGTCCAGCATTTGAAAAGGATAAAGTAAGTAATGTACCTGGATCCTTCACATCGTAACTTTTTAAACAAAAGGAGATTGTTCCTTGTGATCTTTCCAGATAAGTATTAGTGAAAGTTGTGAGTGCCCTCAGTAATGTAAGGAATATGATTTGGGTGTATTGAGAAATACTAATTAGTTGATAGTCTTTTCCTTCACTTAAACATTTGTTATTGGGGGGTAAAATAGTCTGACCTAACCTGCTCCCTGTGGAATTTGTACATTCTGTCATCAGGTGGGAAGAGGAAATCTATGGAGATGGTGTAAAATGGATGTTTCTGGAACATAAAGGTCCATTATTTGCACCTGAATATGAGAACCTTCCCTCGGGTATCAATTTCTATTATGATGGTGAGTAGTATTGTGCTGCCAGTTTTTAATACACCAGTGGTTTGGGTTGGTTTGTAACAATATTCTAGAATTTGTCATTAAATAGAATACTGGTAACAATTTAAGGTGAGGGAGAAAGTTAAATGGGATCTGAGGGGTAACTTTTTCATGCAGAGGGTTGGTGGTGAACATCGGGAATGAACTGTCAGTCATAGTCATACTTTATTGATTTCGGGGGAAATTGGTTTTCGTTACAGTTGCACCATAAATAATAAATAGTAATAGAACCATAAATAGTTAAATAGTAATATGTAAATTATGCCAGTAAATTATGAAATAAGTCCAGGACCAGCCTATTGGCTCAGGGTGTCTGGCCCTCCAAGGGAGGAGTTGTAAAGTTTGATGGCCACAGGCAGGAATGACTTCTTATGACGTTCTGTGCTGCATCTTGGTGGAATGAGTCTCGGGTTGAATGTACTCCTGTGCCCACCCAGTACATTATGTAGTGGATGGGAGACATTGACCAAGATGGCATGCAACTTAGACAGCATCCTCTTTTCAGACACCACCGTCAGAGAGTCCAGTTCCATCCCCACAACATCACTGGCCTTATGAATGAGTTTGTTGATTCTGTTGGTGTCTGCTACCCTCAGCCTGTTGCCCCGGCATACAACAGCAAACATGATAGCACTGGCCACTACAGATTATTATAGAACATCCTCAGCATCGTCCGGCAGATGTTAAAGGACCTCAGTCTCCTCAGGAAATAGAGATGGCTCTGACCCTTCTTGTAGACAGCCTCAGTGTTCTTAGATCAGTCCAGTTTATTGTCAGAGGAACAGGTTAAGGCAGATTCAATAATATCACCTAAGAAACACTTGGGTAGGTACATGGAGGGCATAGCTTAGGGGGATATGGGCCAAATGCAGGAGATTGGGGCTAACTGGTGGGCACCAAGTTCAAGTTTAATTGTCATTCAACCATATACATGAATTTGGACTCCAGTACGCCCACTGTGCCTCTGCTCTCAACCTCACTACCTCCAGTGTCTCCTCCCCTGAATGGCTACAACAGGCAACCTTGTGGCATGAGGGCATGGTTTGCGTAACAACCAAGGCTGCCCAGTTCCCATGCTGCCAGTTTCATCAAAGAACCAGTGAACTGAATTTGCTGTATTCTACACTACCATTGTCCAACAGGATCTAGTGATCACAAGAAAAACATCCAGAACAATCATTTGCAATGTTTAGTTAGACCACGCACAGCCTCAGACGCCTTCCTATAGCAGACAACAACACAGCACGCAACAAGTCCAGCTCCACTGCTATCAAGCAACTCATTAGTGGAGTACACCTGCAGTACTTGACGCTCTTAATATCCAGCAGTGTTTGGTGATCTTAAAAAAAATGTAAAGGATGAACAATTGCACCTTTGTTTGGACCCAGAGAGACTGCTGTGCCTGAGCAAGTCGTCATGATACCAGAAGTTCGAAGGTGATCAATCCTTGGAACTATGTTTGGTATGGACTTGAGCAGAAGGTTCTGCATATTTATCATGTATTGCTCAATGATTCCAGAGTGTCAAATGAAATCATTTGTGAGGAAGGTGCTTTTTTCTAGGCTTGTGGAATCTAAAAATGAAAATCCTTCTCCAAATTTTCTCAAGTACTTAAATTAGATAAATGATTAAATTGACATATTTGCAAATTCAGATTGCAAGTGGTTACAATTCAAATAATTTGTATGCAGTGTAGTTATTTTGCATGATGCAAAATGGCTCTCAAAGAAATATTTGATCACGTTGCTTTCAATGTTGTCCCTGTGACTATGTGAGTTTCCTTTGAGTACTCTGATTTCTCCCCCCCCCCACCCCATATTCTAAAGTCCTACGGGTTAGTTGGTCAGATAGGTGTAAGTGGGCAGTGCAGTTCATTGAGCATGTGCTTGAATATTTTCCTCAGTCTGTTGCAGTCAAAATGTCTGTTTTGGATTGGGGAACTGGGACATGTGAATGATATGACCTGCACCTCTTTTAGGCCAACATTCCCAGCTTTGGGATTTGAACCACAAGACCCAAAGCTTCAGATTTATCTCTGAATTAACCAGTGAGAGTGGCACAATTGGCCCAAGTGCTTCTGGCCACGAAGAATGGGAATCCCAATGTTAGTGGAGAGTTATTCCCGGTGATACCTGTCTGCTACCACTTGATCTTTTTGTAACTTTGCCATGAACTTACCAGTACACTTCTAAGACGCAAAAGGAAGCCAGAACACCTGGCAAAGAAAAACTTTGCTGTCACCGTAAATGTGTAAATGAATAGTCATCATCTGAGGTCAAGACTGAATACCACACTAGCCTTTCAGGAATAGAAGGTTGAATAATATAAAAGGTTGACCAAAATCTGCCATTTTCTGTGGAACTGTTGGTTCTCCTTCCATTGTCTAAGTTTCTCATTGGAAATATCTAGCTGTATCCCCTTTTTTATTTAAAGATTTTGTATTTTCATGTTCTCTGTTTGTGTGTGTTTTTTTGAAGTGTTGCTATTCAGGATAAAGTGAATAATTGACTTTGTCATACTTCAGTTAAAGTAATTCAACAGATCATCAGCAGTACGGGCACAAGAAATATTTTGTTTTCAAAGATTTCCACTAGATAGAATGTATCCATCACACCAGATAGGTGATATCTCCCTTATTGCAGTGTACTCTTAAATGCACTTGTACATTCGAGTCACCTTTTGCTTTATTTACATGGACCAGATTCCACTATCTGAAGGAGGCTTTTCTCATTTTTGTAATTTGTACTCACTTGAATTGACTAGCACATTGTGCATAGGCATAACTTCGGTATCTGAAAAGAAAAGGCAGACAGTTTGTGAATAGCTAGGTGATTGGGCATCAAATCTGCAACAAAATTTAAAAAGAACTAAAGTACTAGAGATACTCAGCAGGTCAGGATTGTATGTGGAAAGGGAAAATTGTCATGTTTCAGAATAAATACAGGCTTATTGCCCTGAAAAGATAAATCTTGTCTCTTCACAGTTGCTGCCTGATCTGCTGTGTCCTTTACATTTTTGTTTGCATTTCAATTTCCAGCATCTGCAGTTACTTGCTTTACAATTTTAGTTCTGCAAAAAAAAAATACAAGGTAGTCAGCTATTTCCTTAATTTTATTCCAGTTTAAATTTAGTTTCACCACTTCAATTTGCAATAGCTGTTATTTGCCTCTAATTTTGATAGTTCGTTTTGTAAATAATTTTAAAAGGCAATCAAATGAAGTTGACTCCTGCAGCAGAAGAAATGGCCACCTTCTTTGCAAAGATGCTGGATCACGAGTACACCACAAAGGCAATTTTCAGACAAAACTTTTTTGAGGACTGGCGGCAGGTGTGTGTCCTTTTTATTTGATAAACCTATTGATTTTTGTTGCGGGGGCGGGTGCTTTGCTTGTAGATTGTGGCTTCTGGCCATGTAATTATTTAATCATTTAACCATGATGCCTCAGGCATCATCATTACGGCAGACCTGATGCTTTCCCTTTTTTTCATGTGCTCGTGTCCCATTTGAAATCTCTTTTTGAAGTTAATTGTATGTTATTTAATTGCTGAATCTGCTGTGAATTAGTCACTGAATTTCAAATACAAGGTGATGTGCAATGCCACTGCTCCATGACTTTATTTAACACAAAAACAATTTGTGCCTGGATACTAAGGTTTTTGCACAAGTCTGAAAAGCAATAAAATTACATCTTTGACGTGATCTGAGTTACAGATCCTATTATAAATGTACCTCATTTACTTTTGGATTTGCTTTGGTTACAGGAAATGAGTAGCTCAGAGAGGATGATAATCAGAGACCTAAATAAATGTGATTTCACAGAACTTCATCGATACTTTACTGAAAAAGCAGAGGCCAGAAAAGGATTGCCCAAGGAGGAAAAACAGGTACAAGCATGTTTGCCAAGTAGAAAAGTATTTCAGTTATCCAATCACTAAAATAATTTATGCTGAGGTACAGCCTAATTCTATTAGCAACATCCCTGAAAAGCCATTTCAGTGAGTCTATACAGTCTCAGTTAAGTTCAAACATTTGACTTTTAAATGAAAATTGTTGTACAAGGTTAGAAGATAATAAATAAATATTCTGCTTGCTCAAGAAGGAAGAGGAAAAAAACATAATTTTAAAAAAACAGCTAGAGCCTATGGTGGATGATTGTGGAAAAACTTAAGGCTGGTTAATTAGGTGTGCTGTTTGCTGAATAAAAGAACTCCATTTCTCAGTCATCAGTTTAGGAGATTTGTTCTCAAGTTGAAGGTTTTTAATGCTTTTACCTGACTCACTTTAAATGGAAGAATGTGGGGTGACTTTATTCGAACATAAGTGATTCCTTAGGGAACACACATCAAAGTTGCTGGTGAACGCAGCAGGCCAGGCAGCATCTCTAGGAAGAGGTACAGTCGACGTTTCGGGCCGAGACTCTTCGTCAGGACTAACTGAAAGAATAAGAGAATTGAAAGAGGGAGGGGGAGATCCAAAATGATAGGAGAAGATAGGAGGGGGAGGGATGGAGCCAAGAGCTGGACAGGTGATTGGCAAAACATTGCCATGTTCATGCAGTGTACCTGATGGCATGAACATTGACTTCTGTAACTTCTGCTAATGCCTCACCTCCCCCTTGTACCCCATCCGTTATTTATTTATATACACACATTCTTTCTCTATCTCTACTTTTTCTCCCTCTGCCCCTCTCACTATAGCCCTTCCCATCCTCTGGGTTCCCCCCCACCTTCTCCTTCTCCCTGGGCCTCCTGTCCCATGATCCTGTCATACCCCTTTTGCCAGTAGGTGTTGATATAAGACATAGGAGCAGAATTAAGCCATTTGCCTCATCAAGTCTACTCTGCCATTCAATCATAGCTAATTTATTATCACTCTCAATGCCATTCTCCTGGCCTTCTCCCTATATCCTTTGATGCCCTTATTAATCAAGAACCTCTGCTTTAAATATACTCAATGACTTGGCCTGCACAGTTGCTTGTAGCAATTAATTCCACAGATTCACCACGCTCTGGAAAAAGTTCCTCCTCATCTCTTCTAAATGGACATCCATCTATTCTGAGGCTATACTCTCTTGTCCTAGACTCTCCCACTAATGGAAACATCTTCACATCAGCTCTATTTAGGTCTTTCAATATTCAATGGGTTTCAACTTGTTCTTCTAAACTCCAGTAAGTACAGGCCTTACGCCATCAAATGTCCTGTTCATTCCTGTAAGCTTCCTCTGGATCCTCTTCAATGCAACCATATCTTTTAGATTTAGGGCCCAGAGCTGCTTGCAATACTCCAAACGTGGCCTGACGATGTCTTATAAAGGCTTTGTATTACATCCTTGCTTTTATACGAGGGGTGATTGATAAGTTCGTCGCCTAAGGTAGAAGGAGTCAGTTTTAGAAAACCTAGCATATTTATTTTTCAACATAGTCCCCTCCTACATTTACACACTTAGTCCAGCGGTTGTGGAGCATTTGGATCCCTTCTTTGTAGAAGTCGGCGTCTTGGATCTCCAGAAAGTGGTCCTCAGCAGAGGTGATAGATAAGTTTGTGGCCTAAGATAGAAGGAGATGTGTTATTAACTTCAAACTTTCTGCATAATCACTCAGAGTTGAACTGCACGTGCATGTAACGAGAGCTATATAACTCATCTTCTACCTTAGGCCACGAACTTATTAATTACCCCTGCTGTGGACCACTTTCTGGAGGTCCAAGACTACTTGTATCTTTTATTGGCCAATATAATTTCTGCTGCCTCAGTTGGTAAAGAACCGCTATTAGCTTTAGCTACTCCTTTCCTTTTTACACGTCTCAAACATTTATTGCCTAGTGGACATTTGCTTCCTGCTACCATAACCTCATTGTTTTGTTTATCAATGCCTTGGACAATGTCCACTGAATTGTGAAAAACCAAAAGCTTATGGTTCAAGTGTTTTATTATGGAAAGGCTGTCTTTTCCTTTGTTTAAAAAAAAAGTACTATAATTAACTTATTTTGATGGCGACAACTGAGCCACTTTTCCTGCAGGATATTTTTGGCTTTGTTTGCTGATATCTCTGATATATTTTGGGCACCACTGTAGCGTAACAGCACGACACTATTACAGCTTGGGCTTTCCAGATTGCAGAGTTCAATTCTGGCACCGTTCTGTAAGGAATTTCTGTACATCCTCACCATAGAATGAGTAGGTTTTCACTAGGTGATCCAGTTTCCCCCCACAGTCCAAAGATGTACAGGGTAGGTCATCTTAAAATTCTAAGAAGGTTTTGCTAAATTGTGGTAGGAGTTGTGTGTAAAATTAAAGATTATGGCCACATAAATACAGCAATCACTAAAGCTAGAATATACAGTAAATAGCTAAAATAATTAAAATGGCAGCCATTTTCTTATGGTATCGAAATAGAAATGGGTGGATAAATTTTTTTATGGGAACAGCACAAGAAGTTATTAAAACGAGTGTAAACCAATGAGTTATCGTGTAAAAATTCAGCTTTTCCTTGCAGAAATTAAAGATGGAGCAAGATGCAATCATTGAGGAGTACGGCTATTGTATAATGGATGGGCATCGGGAAAGAATTGCAAACTTCAAAATTGAGCCACCAGGGCTTTTTCGTGGCCGTGGTGATCATCCGAAGATGGGAAAACTGAAGAGAAGGATCATGCCTGAAGATGTCATCATCAATTGTAGTAGGTAAATGATAAATCCAAAAATAAGTTTTTTTTTAATAGAGAAACTGCCATATAATTTATACCTTCCTTGTTTCTTTTTCATCTTTCTACCTTGCTTTTTTCAGCCATGAGTCCATGCATTTTTCCTTATGAGCACATACTCTCTTTGTGGTTTAACAATATTTTCAGTATGTTTGGAGTTGAACATTTCTTTCTTATGTTTACAAAGGGAAACATTCAAGTGTACCTTAAATGAAGAAAAATAATTATTTTTGCATTCTTTTGGGTTGCAAAGAAAATTTGGATTGGGTGATAAACTGGTTGTTTTGGGTTCGGTAACTTTTTAGGTAGTCAGTGTTTATCAGGAATGGCTTGGTTCCATCTTGGTTTTGTGGCTACTGAGGCCGTGTGAGAACTATAGATAAAGGCAAGTATTGTGATGTTCCTGGTAACGGTCCTCAAGAATAATGATCATTTAGGCAGAGAGAATCTACCTTTATTGGTTGATCTAACAACAAGCACATAAATAACACAAAACTAGTTGTCTGTATGCGCACACACACCAGGTTTCTCTGACCCTGAATAATCAAAGAATAGAAAAGGTAATACCTGGGAGTAGGAGTCTGTGCTGTTCCTCCGGGACCAAAGTGCAAAACACACTACATACAATGCATAGTTACAATCCAGTACAGTCACAAGATAGCATAAGTCTCTTTGTGGCATTGCCTGAAGATTGGCATGAAGTGTGAAGTGCTTGTTTATGTAAGACAATATAATGTTACTCACACTATTAGAATAAAACAATGGGTGGTAGAAATACGCAAAACAGCAGCAATAAAAGATTAAAAGTGACCAGTGCACGAGTAGAGTGTTTCTGAGTTGGAAGTTGAGGAGGTGGCAGGGCATTCAGACAGTGTACGTTGTGCTAAGTGACAACAGAGCGTTAAGAAGTCTACCAGCCTGGGAGAAGAAGCTTGATCCTGACATAATCTCCACATTTCCAACATGGGGTCATCCATTTTCCCCTAGTGGTTGGTCTCCAGCTTTCGCTGATTCTACTCCCACAATCCTCCATCCTCTTTCCTATCAGATCACACTGATGTGTTTTGATTTCATTGGCTCAGGCTTGCCTGACTGACCTGTGCCAGCTTTTTTACTAGGTCTAACCCATGGCCACAAGCAATATTATGCTCATCCCCAGATGTGTGCCTCAGATGACTTTGTTTTCTGAATCAAACCATTTCAAAGCAAGTTAGCCAGGTCAGCCAATCACTAGGCTCAAGATACTTCAGGTCACAGATTGGTCCTTCCACAGTACATAACTGAACAGTTCCTTTGGAAATGATTTCAAGTTTAGCAAATTATTAACAGGAAATTCATTGTGTCCACATCTAGCTGCTCTAATCAAGCCAGTACTGTACAGGAATCTATTTACAAAATGGCAACTGCAAGAACAGACTTACAATGTGGCTGTCTCCATTCCTTTGAAAGAATGGCAAGAACAAAGACATTTAGTTTACCAACTTCCACACTCCTTAACTCATTCATTCAATTTTGCTGATTTGAAGATTGTGATTCTTCCTGGCCAACAGTGAAATGCTTCTATTTCAGTTGTGCTCCCAGTGCATAGCCTCAACATTCTTCAGACCTTCCTGATGTTCCTTCTCCATTTGTGTGGGAAAATACCAAGAAGTTGATGGGAATGTCAAGTTTCTTCTTTTGAGCACATCCTTGAATCTTTTCCAGTGCCTGCTTGATAATCCTTCCCAATGATAGCTCAAAATAGTTAGTTACAATAATATAAGCACTGAACAAGCAAGCAACATGGTCTAACCAGTGTAGCCAACTGAGTGCAACTAGGGCCTAGATGTACTTTGATAATAATTTCAAAGTTAATTATTATCAAAGTGCATATATGTCACCATGTACAACCCTGAGATTTACTTTCTTGTGACACACTCAATAAGTCTACAGAATAATGACCGTAACTGAATCAATGAAAGACCACCTAACGTGGGCATTCAACCAGAGTGCAGAAGACAAACTGTGCAAATACAAAAAGAAAGAAATAATAAATAAATAAATAGATAATGTCCAGAACCTGTGATGAAGAGTCCTTGAAAGTGAGTCCATTTATTGTGGGAACATTTCAATGATTGGGCAAGTGAAGTTACCCGCTTTGGTTTAAGAGACTAATGGTTGAAGGGTGGAAACGGGGCTCCATGAGTTGAATGGGAGTGTGACAAACATTATCACTGAAGTTGCTGAACCTGGTGGTGAGATCCTGGGGCTCCTGTACCACCTTCCTGATGGCAGCAATGAGCAGGAAGCATGTCCTTGGAAATGGGGGTCCCTGATGATAGATGCTGCTTTCTGACAACAGCATTTCATGTAGATGTGCTCAGTGGCTGGGAGGGCTTTACCTGTGATGGACTAGGCCATATCCACTACTTTGTGTGGGATTTGCTGTTCAAGGGCATTGGTGTTTCCATTACCAGATTGTGATGCAGCCAGTTGATATACCCTTCACTACATATCTATAGAAGTTTATCAAAATCATTATGAATCTCTGCAGACTCCTAGGGAAGCAGAGGTGCTGATGTATTTTTTTCTGTAATTGTTTATGTGCTGGCTCTAGGGCAGGTCCTCTGAAATAATAATACCAAGGAATTCAAAGTTGCTGACCCTTTCCACCTCTGTTCCTCCAATGAGAACTGGTTCATGGACCTTTGGTTTTCTTCTTCTGAAGTCAATAACCAGCTCCTTGGTCTTGCTGACATTGAATAAGGTTTTGTTATGCACCACGCAGCCAGATTTTCAATCTCCCTCTTGTATGCTAATGCATCACCACCCTTTGATTCGGCCTATGGCAGTGATGTATCGGTAAACTTGAATATGGTTTGGAGCTGAGCTTAGCCACACAAATAGAGAGCAGAGCAGGGGGCTGAACACAAGCGTTGTGGTGCACATGTGCTGATGGAGATCGTGGAGAGATGTTGTTGCCAATCTGAACTGACTAAGGTTACAAGTGAGGAACTGGAGGATCCAATTACAAATGAGGTATTGAGGCCAAGGTCTTAAAGTTTATTTAAACGCAAACAACAGGAATTCTGCAGACGCTGGAAATTCAAGCAACACACACAAAAGTTGCTGGTGAACGCAGCAGGCCAGGCAGCATCTCTAGGAAGGGTCTCGGCCTGAAACGTCGACTGCACCTCTTCCTAGAGATGCTGCCTGGCCTGCTGCATTCACCAGCAACTTTTATGTGTGTTTCTTAAAGTTTATTGATTAGTTTTTGGGGGTTGATGCTGTGCTGTAGCTGATAAAGGGCATCCTGATGTATGTATGCATCTTTGTTGTCCAACACGCTCAGGACCGTGATGCCAAGCCAACAGGTATTCTGGACTATTGGATGGTATTTCTATTGCTACCCAACACAAAATTCCAATAATTTAATTTATTTTTGAATGCCTCATTGAATTATGATAAATTTTCCAATGAACTACCAATGTGGGAAAGAAGTGCAGGAACCAGGACCCTGATGAGTTGAAAGGAGTGTGACAAAACATCACCACTGAACTAGTTGCCAGGCCCTCAAATTTCCAAATAATCAATCCGTGGATTAATTTTAATGTACCAGGAATGAGGCCTCGTAGTGAAAACTGTTATTGATTTTATTATCCAAACCTGGAATTTGGGGGATTTTGCACACAGCATTTTTTCAATGTCTTTCTCACTGTCTTCTGCAGATTTTCCAGGTCTCTGAAAAGTAACTGATAGCAGGCATCATTGGTGTCAAGTAGGCCATGATTTCTGTGCCCTGTATGAGGTCCTGAACTTTAAATCCCCTCCTTTATCAATTAAAGAGCACAAAGCACTTTGTAGGCAGTTGTGACTTTCATCATCTGTTGTGACTTTCATGGGTCTTGTGACGAGAATACACATAAATTAAGATGTTTGCTGGCCTGGGCTAGCAACAGTGGCATCAGCAGTTGGTCTGCCACCTGTCCTCAGGGGAAGGAGAGATAAGGAACAATGAAGCAGCATCTGGAGATGTGTAATGAAGGGACGGGAGAGAGAGCTGTCTGGAGCGGCTCCCCCTTTGAACCCTGAACTGTTTGAAGTGATGGACAGGCGATACCCCAGCAGGGGGATAAAAATGGACAGGTTCGCTAAGGCAGGACACACGACACCCGAGGTAACGAGACCCTGGAAGCGGTGCGCCTCTCACGAGTCGGTGGGAAGTACCGGACCTTAAACGCACAGGGTGGAAAGGTACGATCAGCGGGAACCCGGTGTGTGTCCACCCTCGCTTGGGTGCCGGGTTCACTGCAGAGGATCGACCGCATCTGGAGGAGGGGTCACAGTCGGTGACCTCGGGTGACATCACAAAGGACCCGCCCAAAAGCTGCTTGTGAGCAATATCGCCGGTCTGTGAGTGGAAGCCGTTTCTGAATGATCAGTCGTTCTCTCTCTCGCTCTCCCCCCACGTTGTCCATCACCATGGCAACAATTACTGTGAACTGAACTAAATCGAACTGGACTTTTGTATCACTTTGAAATTGGTCATTTACCCCTAGACAACGATAGAGCTTGATTGATGCTGTTATCTTAATTCTGTGCACGTGTGTTTATTATTGCTGAACTGTTGCATTTATTATCCTTTCGATTACTGTGTTGCTTGTTTCTTTAATAAAACTTTCTTAGTTCTAGTAATCCAGACTCCAACTGAGTGATCCATTTCTGCTGGTTTGGCAACCCAGTTACGGGGTACGTAACAGTCTGTAGAAATGTGAAATGGTTCCCTCCACTTGCCCTGCATTTCTAGGGTCTTGATTTTAAGGATTTGATGCTGAAGTTTTATAAGTCTGTCTGGAGTTAGCGTGTTGTCAGCAGTTTTTGGCCACTTATCTTAGAAACAATGTGCTACCATTGGAGAGGATACAAAGATGGTTCATAAAAATTATTTTGGGAATGAAAGAGTTAACTTAGTGTTTGGCTCTGGACCTGTATTCTCTGAAGTTTAGAAGAATGAGGGGTGGATCTTATTGAAACATCTTGAATATTGAAAGCCACTAGTTAGCTTAACCTGGATTGTTCCTTTAATTTCTTTTCCTCCTTTGTATTTACTTTTCAATATCAGCTAGCGCACACAATTAGGCAGTTTTGATTGTTTATTTGAAGCACAAAATAATTTAGTACAAGTGTGGCCCTTAAGGCATTAGTGAAATAGGCTGGATACATGGAGAAGCAAAGGCAGAGATCTGTAATGATTAATTTCCCTAACCTGTTTTCAGTAGGGAAATAAAGTCTGATGTGGGCAACTCAGTTAGTATTATTGAATTGGCACTTTAGTATACTATTGTTTTAAAGGAAAGTGTAGTTAAATTGCTTGTTGTTCTGAAGGAAGTGAGGCTAAATTTTGCAGTGGATATTCAGTTTGAAGTGATTAAGTCATTAAATTAAAGCTTTCCTACCACAATTTCATCATTTATGATTCGTATTTAATTTGGAGTAATCTATTTTGTCAAGACATATTACCTATGTTAATTTTATTTTTCTAAATTAAACATTTTACCCAGTGATTCAAAGATCCCAACACCTCCACAAGGTCATCGTTGGAAGGAAGTGCGTTTTGATAATAGAGTAACTTGGCTGGCGTCATGGGTGGAAAATGTCCAGAGTCTTAATAAATATATCATGCTCAACCCGAGTTCCAAGCTTAAGGTATGTATTTCCTGGCAATTCCTTTACAAAATTTATTCCATTATCCTTTATTTTAACTTGTTCCTTCTCAACACCAGATTTTTTCTTTCCCAGGAATGATTTGGTACAGACTTTAGGCTTTTGTAACAAACAGTAACATTGACAGTATAAACTAGCCTTAAAATGTCCATTAAAAATATGCAAGTCAAAATGCAAATTCAGCAGTAGTGTTGAAATTCAGACCCCCCCACTCCGATATCCATTCATCTACCAATCCCACTAAATACTGCAGAGTATTTTGCTGAGACCCCACTGCCCAAAGTACAATTTTGTAGGAAAACTTGTCCCTAAAGTTGATGATATCCTGCATTTTCCCCATACTTGTGCTCCCTCTACCAAGCCCCTAGATCCCATTGCACCACAACTGCACCCACCAGGTCTGTCCTGATGCCTTCTCCAACCTAGTCATAAGTGAATAACATTAACTTTTATGGAATAGACTAGCCAAGATTTATAGTAACCAATTGTCTGTCTTTTATTAAAACTCAAGCTAATCCAAGATTACGTGACTATAAGATGAATTAGTTTAGTTGTTTCCTTCGTGAGACAGCACCTCCTGTAAATGCCTTGACTCTACCCCCATCGAATTAGATTGTCTTAAATATTGATTTGGGATTCCTACACCTAATTGCCTTTTATTGATCCTTTGTATAAAAATGAGTATTTAGAGATATGCAACACACAAATAATGCTGGTGAACGCAGCAATCCAGGCAGCATCTATAGGAAGAGGTACAGTTGACATTTCGCGCCAAGACCCTTCGTCAGGACTAACTGAAAGAAGAGATAGGAAGAGATTTGGGAGGGGGAGAGGGAGATCCGAAATGATAGGAGAAGACAGGATGGGAGGGGTGGATCTAAGAGCTGGAAAGTTGATTGGCAAAAAGGATACCAGGCTGGAGAAGGGAGAGGATCATGGGACAGGAAGCCTGGGGAGAAAGAGAAGTGGGGAGGGGAGCCCGGAGGGCGGACAGCAGGCAAGGAGTTATAGTGAGAGGGACAGAGGGAGAAAAAAGAGGGGGGGAATAAATAAAAAATGTATTTAAAATATATTAAATAAATAAATAAGGGATAGCGTGTGAAGAGGAGGAGGGGCATTAACGGAAGTTAGAGGTCAATATTCATGCCATCAGGTTGAAGGCTACCCAGACGGAATATAAGGTGTTGTTTCTCCAATCTGAGTGTGGCTTCATCTTGACAGTAGAGGCCGTGGATAGACATATCAGAATGGGAATGGGACATGGAATTAAAATGTCTGGCCACTGGGAGATCTTACTTTCTCTGACAGACAGAGCGTAGGTGTTTAGTGAAACAGTCTGCCAGCCTGTGTCGAGTCTCGCCAGTATATAGAAGGCCACATCGGGAGCACCGGACGCAGTATATCACCCCAGCAGACTCACAGGTGAAGTGTCGCCTCACCTGGAAGGACTGTCTGGGGCCCTGAATGGTGGTGAGGGGGGAGGTGTAAGGGCGTGTGTAGCACTTGTTCTGCTTACAAGGATAAGGACTGGGAGGGAGATCGGTGGGAAGGGGTGAGGGGGACAAATGGACAAGGGAGTTGCGTAGGGAGCGATCCCTGCAGAAGGGGGGGGGGGGATGTGCTAAGTGGTCGGTTCATTAACTTAGTGACTTCATTAACTTTGCCTCCATCTTTCACCCTGCCCTCAAGTTTACCTGGTCCATTTCCGACACCTCCCTCCCGTTTCTTGATCTTTCTGTCTTTACCCCTGGAGACAGCTTATCTACTGATGTCTACTATAAGCCTACGGACTCTCAAAAGACAATAGATGCAGGAGTAGGCCATTCGGCCCTTTGAGCCAGCACTGCCATTCGCTGTGTTCATGGATGATCATCCACAATCAGTATCCAGTTCCTGCCTTATCCCCATAACCTTTGATTCTGCTATCTTTAAGAGCTCTATCCATCTCTTTTTTTGAAAGCATCCAGAGATTTGGCCTCCACAGCCTTCTGGGGCAGAGCATTCCATATATCCACCACTCTCTGGGTGAAAAAGTTTTTCCTCAACTCCAGTCTAAATGGCCTACCCCTAATTCTTAAACTGTGGCCTCTGCTTCTGGACTCACCCATCAGCAGGAACGTGCTTTCTGCCTCCAGCGTGTCCAAACCCTTAATTATCTTATCTGTTTCAATAAGATCCCCTCCCAGCCTTCTAAATTCCAGAGTATATAAGCTCAGTCGCTCCAATCTTTCAACATATGACATCCCAGGAATTAACCTTGTGAACCTACGCTGCACTCCCTCAATAGCAAGAATGTCCTTCCTCAAATTTGGAGACCAAAACTGCACATAGTACTCCAGGTGTGGTCTCACCAGGGCCCTGTACAGCTGCAGAAGGACCCCTTTGCTCTTATACTCAATTCCCCTTGTTATGAAGGCCAGCATGCCATTAGCTTTCTTCACTGCCTGCTGTACTTGCATGCTTGCTTTCAGTGACTGATGTACAAGAACACGTAGATCTCGTTGTGCTTCCCCTTTTCCTAACTTGACTCCATTTAGATAATAATCTGCCTTCCCGTTCTTACCACCAACGTGGATAACCTCACATTTATCCACATTAAACTGCTTCTGCTATGCATCTGCCCATTCACCCAGCCTGTCCAAGTCACCCTGTATTCTCATAACATCCTCCTCACATTTCACACTGCCACCCAGCTTTGTCATCGGCAAATTTGCTAATGTTACTTTTAATTCCCTCATCTAAATCATTAATATATATTGTAAACAGCTGCGGTCCCAGCACTGAACCCTGCAGTACCCCACTGGTCACTGCCTGCCATTCCAAAAGGGACCCGTTAATTGCTACTCTTTGTTTTCTGTCAGCCAGCCAATTTTCAATCCATGTCAGTACTCTGCCCCCAATACTATGTGCCCTAATTTTGCCCACTAATCTCCTATGTGGG
Source organism: Mobula birostris (assembly GCF_030028105.1). NCBI lineage: Eukaryota > Metazoa > Chordata > Chondrichthyes > Myliobatiformes > Myliobatidae > Mobula > Mobula birostris. The sequence continues at coordinate 106,327,383 of NC_092370.1, read as the reverse complement.
ACTTTATCAAAGGCTTTCTGAAAGTCCAGGTACACTACATCCACTGGCTCTCCCTTGTCCATTTTCATAGTTAAATCCTCAAAAACTTCCAGAAGGTTAGTCAAGCACGATTTTCCCTTCGTAAATCCATGCTGACTCAGACCAATCCTGTTACTACTATCCAGATGTGTCGTAATTTCATCTTTTATAATTGACTCCAGCATCTTTCCCACGACCGACGTCATGCTAACCGGTCTGTAATTCCCTGTTTTCTCTCTTTCTTCCTTCTTGAAGAGAGGGACAACATTAGCCACCCTCCAATCCACAGGAACTGATCCTGAACCTATAGAACATTTGAAAATGATTACCAATGCGTCCACGATTTCTAAAGCCACCTCCTTAAGTACCCTGGGATGCAGACCATCAGGTCTTATCTATCAGGGGACTTATCAGCCTTCAGACCTAACAGCCTATCTAATACCATTTCCTGCCTAATATAAATTTCCTTCAATTCATCCATTACCCTCCTTTGGCCACTATTACATCTGGGAGATTGTTTGTGTCTTCCCTAGTGAAGACAGATCCAAAGTACCTGTTCAACTCGTCTGCCATTTCCTTGTTCCCCATAATAAATTCACCCGCTTCTGTCTTCAGGGGCCCAATTTTGGTCTTAACTATTTTTTTTCCTTTTCACGTACCTAAAGAAGCTTTTACTATCCTCTTTTATATTCTTGGCTAGTTTACCTTCGTACCTCATTTCTTCTCCGCATATTGCCTTTTTAGTTACCTTCTGTTGCTCTTTAAAAGTTTCCCAATCCTCCGGCTTCCCACTCGTCTTTGCTATGTTATACTTCTTCTCTTTTATTTTTATACTATCCATTACTTCCCTTGTCAACCACGGCCTCCCCTTACTCCCCTTAGGATCATTCTTCCTCTTTGGAATGAACTGATCCTGCACCTTCTGCATTATTCCCAGAAACACTTGCCATTGCTGTTCCACTGTCATCCCTGCTAGGGTATTGTTCCATTGAACCTTGGCCAGCTCCTCCCTCATAGTACCATAGTTTCCTTTGTTCAACTGTAATACTGACACTTCTGAGTTTCCCTTCTCCCTCTCAAATTGTAGATTAAAACTTATCATATTATGGTCACTACCTCCTAATGGCTCCTTTACCTCGAGGTCCCTGATCAAATCCGGTTCATTGCACAACACTAAATCTAGAATTGCGTTCTCTCTGGTAAGCTCCAGTATAAGCTGTTCTAAGAATCCATCTCAGAGGGACTCCACAAACTCCCTTTCCCTCACAGCTACCTGGACCATTCCTCTTGCCACCCTGTCTCTTGCAAAAATGCCATCCCCTTCTCACAATTCCTCCATCTCTGCTGCATCTGCTCTCAGGATGAGGCTTTTCATTCCAGGACGAAGGAGATGTCCTTTTTTGAAGAAAGGGGCTTCCCTTCCTCCACCATCAACTCTGCTCTCAAACGCATCTCTCCCATTTCAGGCACATCTGCTCTCACCACATCCTCCTGCCACCCCACTAGGAATAGGGTTCCCTTTGTCCTCACCTACCACCCCACCAGCCTCCCAGTCCGACATATAATTCTTCATAACTTCCACCACCTCCAACGGGATCCCACCACTGAGCACATCTTTTCCTCCTCCTCCCCCCCCCCCCCCAGCTTTCCGCAGGGATTGCTCCCTACACGACTTCCTTGTCCATTCGTCCGCCCCCATCACTTCCCACCAATCTCCCTCCCGGCACTTATCCTTGTAAGCGGAACAAGTGCTACACATGCCCTTTCACTTCCTCCCTCACCACCATTCAGGGCCCCAGACAGTCCTTCCAGGTGAGGCGACACTTCATCTGTGAGTCGGCTGGGGTAATATACTGCGTCTGGTGCTCCCAGTGTGGCCTTCTGTATATTGGCGAGACCCGACAAAGGCTGGGAGACCGTTTCGCTGAACATCTACACTCTGTCCGCCAGAGAAAGCAAGATCACCCAGTAGCCACACATTTTAATTCCACGTCCCATTCCCATTCTGACATGTCTGTCCACGGCCTCCTCTACTGTCAAGATGAAGCCACACTCAGGTTGGAGGAACAACGCCTTATATTCTGTCTGGGTAGCCTCCAACCTGATGGCACGAATATCGACTTCTCTAACTTCCATTAATGCCCCTCCTCCCCTTCACACCCCATCCCTTATTTATTTACTATATTCCCCCCCCCCACCTTTTTTTCTCTTTTTTTCTCCCTCTGTCCCTCTCATTATAACTCCTTGCCTGCTGTCCACCCTCCGGGCTCCCCTCCCCCCTTCTCTTTCTCCCCAGGCTTCCTGTCCCATGATCCTCTCCCTTCTCCAGCCTGGTATCCTTTTTGCCAATCAACTTTCCACCTCTTAGATCCACCCCTCCCATCCTGTCTTCTCCTATCATTTCATCTCCCCCTCCCCTTCCCTCTTTCAAATCTCTTACTATCTCTTTTTTCAGTTAGTCCTGACAAAGGGTCCTGGCCCGAAACATCGACTGTACTTCTTCCTATAGATGCTGCCTGGCCTGCTGCGTTCACCAGCACTTTTTGTGTGTGTTGCTTGAATTTCCAGCATCTACAGATTTCTTCGTGTCTGTATACTTAGAGATATGGATGGGTTAGTCAGGGTTAGCTGGTACAGTATCTGCAGGAGGTGCTGTCTCAAAAAGGTGGCATTAATCTTCAAGGATCCTACCATTGGTGTTAGGCCCTGTTATTGTAGCTAGCATCAGTCAATGCATATGGAAGCCTGAAGTCCCATACCACCAAGCTGGGGAACCATCAAGTTCTTGAACTGCCTTGCACAGCCCTAACTAACCAATGTAGCACTGTGGACCAACTCTAACACAACAGTGGACCAGTCTCTGATTGTGTCTTTGTTTTTTTTTTGGGTTAGGATGCTGTTTTTGCATAATTTACTCCTCTTTTCACTGTCTTATATAATTTGTTCGGTGTTATCTGTAGTTTACATACCAGTAATGCTACTGCATGCAAGTTTTCCATTGTATCTACTCGTGCATTTAACAATAAACTTGACTGGAATTGACTTGATGTAATGTATTATGAACAATCAGTTAAGACCATTAAAGAATTCTGTAGTCATTAAGCACTATTTTACCTATCAATTTCTTTGTGGGGGGGGAAGAAAATTGCTGGCACTATAATGAATTTGTTAGACATATTGTGAAAGTTGATATGATCAGTATCGGCAATAGAATTGTTGACGTTTGTTTCTGCTGCTGTGAGAATATAATGTGTCGTGTTGCCTAGCTCCTGGACAAAATGATCCTTGTGTCCAATATTCAATAATGACAACCTTGGACACTGTCTTTTTCCTCGGGTTTGGAAAGTCAAGAATTGGAGGACATAAGTTATAGTTAGCAGAATGAGATGTAATAGGAACCTGGGGGGCAACTTTTACACCCAGAGGATGGGTCAGTGTATGGAATGAGCTGCCAGAGGAAGTGGTTGAAGCAGGTACACTAACAGCATGTTAAAGACCCCTGGACGAGTTGCATGGACAGGAAAGGGTTTGGAGGTAAACAGCCCAAACTCGGGCAAATGAGACTAGCTTAGATAAGCATCTTGATCGAGGTTGACTATTCAGGCAGAACGGGTTGTTTCAATGCTCTGTGTCTCTAACCTTTGTATAGAGCACATTTCCCTGTCATCAGGAAAGCTGATTTTCCCCAACATCTTTCTGCCCCCACACATTTTTTTCTCCTTCAATTTCATAGCTCTTCTTGACACCAGTTTTGAGTGTCTAGAAGGTTGAAAGAATAGTTGACAGCAGCTGTTTCATTCAAGTAGTTTCTCTGGACAAGACTAATTGACTTGCTCAAAGGTGAGTTTTGTTTTATACTTCCCTTCTATGGAAATTCAGCTTTGTCCACTTTTGGTCCCTCAGGGACATCAAATCCAAGCCTAAAGATCCTTTATCAGTTCCTTCATGCTTTTAGTCAGAAATGACTGATTATAAAATATTGAGATTAGCCCAAAACAAACATGAGATTGAACCAAGAATTTATGGAATATTGAGTTCCACATTAGCTTTTGAGATGCTAAAGGCCTCTGAATCTTGATCTCAGTTGAAAAGGTGTTATCTCTAGTAAATAATTGACAAGCACAAATGACATTGTATTGTTTTCTATTGAAATCTACAGGGTGAGAAGGATTTGCAGAAATATGAAATTGCCCGGCGTCTGAAGGACAGAATTGACGCAATCCGACGTCAATATCGTGTAGATTGGAAATCAAGGGAAATGAAATCACGACAGAGAGCAGTGGCACTTTATTTCATTGACAAAGTATAGTATTTTATATTTCTGTTTAGCACATTGAAGTTAAATTAACTCAATGCAGGACATTTTTCCTTTTTAACATTTCCACAGACCATGAATAATTCAGTTGCAGGTATAGCCAGGGAAAAAAGTATTTGTCTTTTAGGGACCTATAGAAAATACTGCATGTAGAGGGAGAGGACACAATTACCAAAAGTACCTTCCTGTATACTTAACAAAAATTGTACAGGATTTGGACCTAGCACCAAGCTTTGGGGAGCACCACTAGGACCATGGGACTCCAGTCTGAAAAACAACCTTCCACCATGAAGACATGAGAGACAATTGATACTGGAATCTGGATTAACAAACAGTAATCTGGAGGAACACAGTATGTTGTGCAGCATCTGTGGGAGGAAAAAAGTTGATGTTTCGGGTCAAAACCTGCATCATTCCTGAGTTCCTTCAGCTCATGGTTGCTCCAACTTTACACCATCATTCTCTGTGTTTTACCATAAAGCCAATTCTGCATCCAAAAAGCTAACTCTCCCTGGGTTCCATGCAATCTCTCTCCATAGCAACCTACCATGTGAAATCTTATCAAAGGCTTTACTGTTCACCTTAGCATTGACCATCAACATGCCTCTCTCAGAACTTGCTTTCATAGAAACATAGAAAATAGGTGCAGGAGTAGGCCATTCGGCCCTTCGAGCCTGCACCGCCATTTATTACGATCATGGCTGATCATCCAACTCAGAACCCCGCCCCAGCCTTCCCTCCATACCCCCTGACCCCCGTAGCCAGAAGGGCCATATCTAACTCCCTCTTAAATATAGCCAATGAACTGGCCTCAACTGTTTCCTGTGGCAGAGAATTCCACAGATTCACCACTCTGTGTGTGAAGAAGTTTTTCCTAATCTCGGTCCTAAAAGGCTTCCCCTTTATCCTCAAACTGTGGCCCCTCGTTCTGGACTTCCCCAACATCGGGAACAATCTTCCTGCATCTAGCCTGTCCAATCCCTTTAGGATTTTATACGTTTCAATCAGATCCCCCCTCAATCTTCTAAATTCCAACGAGTGTAAGCCTAGTACATCCAGTCTTTCTTCATATGAAAGTCCTGCCATCCCAGGAATCAATCTGGTGAACCTTCTTTGTACTCCCTCTATGGCAAGGATGTCTTTCCTCAGATTAGGGGACCAAAACTGCACACAATACTCCAGGTGTGGTCTCACCAAGGCCTTGTACAACTGCAGTAGTATCTCCCTGCTCCTGTACTCGAATCCTCTCGCTATAAATGCCAGCATACCATTCGCCTTTTTCACCGCCTGCTGTACCTGCACGTCCTTGGTGAATACCAATGAGGCTTATTCATGTAGGATTTCACGTCCCATGGGTTCATACACTAATTACTGATCTCTAAGGAGAGAAAATGCAAAAAAACTGAGGTGCAAAGGGACTTGGGAACCCTTGCAACACACACAAAAATTGCTGGTGAACACAGCAGGCCAGGCAGCATCTATAGGAAGAGGTACAGTCGAAGTTTCGGGCCGAAACCCTTCGTCAGGACTTCCTGAGTCTGCTGCATTCACCAGCAATTTTTATGTGTGTTGCTTGAAATTCCAGCATCTGCAGATTTCCTGGTGTTTGCGTTGGGAATCCTTGTGCAGGATTCCCTAAAGGTTAATTGCAGGTTGAGTCTGGTAAGGAACGCAAATGCAATGTTAGCATTCAGTCCAAGAGGAGTAGAATATAAAAGCAAGGATGTAATACTGAAACTTTAAAAGTGAGGCCTCACTTGGAGTATTGTGAGCAGGTTTGGGCACCCCTTACCTTAGAAAGGATGTGCAGAAACTTGAGACAGTTCAAAGGAGTTTCATGAAAATGATTCCAGGATTGAATGACTTGTCGTATGAGGAGTATTTGATGGCTCTGGGCTGTATTCACTAGAATTCAGAAGAATGAGGGGTGACCTCGCTGAAACCTATCGAATGGTGAAAGGCCTTGATAGAGTGAATGTGGAAAGGATGTTTCCCAGATACAGCCTCAGAATTGAGGGGTGTCCCTTTGGAATGGAGATGAGGAATTTCTTTAGCCAGAGAGTGGTGAATCTGTGGAATTCTTTGCCACAGGCAGCTGTGGAAGCCAAGTCTTTATGTATATTAAAGGCAGAGTTTGATAGATTCTTGATTGGTCAGGGCATGAAGGGATGTGGGGAGAAGGCAGGAGATTAGAGCTGTGAAGAAAATTGGATCAGTCATGATGAAATAATGGAGCAGATACAATGGATCAAGTGGCCCAATTGTGCTAAAAATAAACAAACAAAATTACTACTGTTGGATACCTCTTACCCTTAATGTACTTATAGAATGTTTGAGTGCTCAATTTTACCTCCAAGGATATTTCATTGTTTGTGTTTTGCCTCCCAATTCCTTTAGTTCCTCCTTACATCCTCAGTATTCCTCAAAGACTTGCTTGGTTCCAGTTTCTGCATGCCATGTGCTATTTTCTCCCTTCCGATCAAGCCTTCAATATCCCTTATCCAAGGTTAATTTCATCTTTCCAGAACAAGCTGTCCCTAAACTCTTACTTTCAAGAGTCCCGCATGTTAGATGTAATTTCTCCCTTAAGTATCTTGTCACATCTGTGCCAGTGGTATAATTGTATCAGGACTTTGGAACAAGAGGTTCCAGGTTTGAATCCCACCGGCTCTTTGCACGCTTTCCATCCAGGCCGGTTGAGCATTGAACTGGCAGTTCAGTATTGTAAAACAGACAAATTCTAAAGAAACGGAAAGGTTGCTGCCTGATGCACCAAATAAGGTGCAGGGTGGAACTTTGCGCATCTGGTCACAATCTACTTTATCCAGATGCAATCATGCATTGATATATTGATATCAGCCTTTCCCTCTTTTAGGACTTGAGGACTGACATTATTTATTTTCATAACTACTTTGAAAGAGTAGAGGATTTGCTTACCTGTAATTCATTCTTTAAAGCTGGTTTATAGCTTGTTCATTGTTCAGCAAAGCTGACAAGACTAGTTCATAAGTGGCTGAAATGCACATCAGTTTAGTGGTTTCACTATATTTCATTCAAGAAATCCATTGAAAGGGATGAGAAGTTTTGAGCAGTGGCCAATCAGAGATCTGAAGCATGAGAAGACATGGCTCTTTCGGATCTGCCAATTGACTGCATAAGGCATCAACTCGCGGCACTTTGGTATTTTGAGCAAGCAGCCAATCGGAAATCCAAAGTGTGAGAGGACATAGCACACAGGTTTGCCAATTGATTACATAAGTTATCAACTCGCGGTAGTTTGGTGCTTTGACCAGTGGCCAATCGGCAATTTGGATTGATTGGCAAGAATGATTTAAATTAAGGCAGGGGCAAGAGGAGTGGCCAATGTTGGAATGGACAAGTTAGTGGGAATTTTGAGGCTTCAGCATGGAGATACTTGAGTGAGAGATGGCAAAAAAGCTGTTGGAGGGTTTTTTTCCTACTGTTTGTTTGTTGTTCTTTTTTGTATTTGGTCAGGACAGAAGAGATGCCAGGCATGATAGTTGGATGCTCTTCTTGAGGGATTTGGGAAGTCCCTAACGACTACACCTGCAAGAAATGCATCCATTGGCAGTATCCGGCACTCCACGTTAATGAGTTAGGGCTGAAACTCCATGTTCAGTGATGGATAGGATGTATAGAGAGCTGGTTACACCCAAGGGGCAGTACACAGGAAACAGGGTGACAGGAAGGAGAAGGGGGTTAAACTGCCAGTGCAGAGTACCCCTGTGGGCCATTCCCATCAACAACAAGTATACCACTTTAGATACTGTTGGGCAAGATAACCTAGCAGAGGAAAGTCAAAGTGGTCAGGTCTCTGGCACTGTCAGGCTCTGACTCAGAAGGGAAGGGAGACGAAGAGGTGAGTTGTGGTGATAGGGTACTCGTTAGTTCGGGATAGAGAAAGGAGGCTCTATGGACGAGAACAAATTCTTGAATGGTTTGTTCCCTCCTGGGTGCCAGTGCTCAGAATATTTCGGATTGAATCCTCAGCATTCTTGGGTGGGAGGGAGAACAGCCAGAGGTTGTGATCCATGTAGTTACTAATGACATAGGAAGGAAGAGTGATGAGGTTCTGCAAAGTGAGTTCAGGAAGTTGGGTGTTAAGTTAAAGTGCAGGACCTCCAGAGTTGTGGTCTCAGGATTGATACCATACCACGTGCTAGTGACGCCAGAAACAGGAATCATACAGTTTAATTTGTGACTAAGGTGTTGGTGTAGGAGTGAGGTCATCAGAATTTTAGATCATTGTGCTCTGTTCTGGAGAAGGTGGGAACCTGTACAGAAGGGACAGTTTGCACCTGAACTGAACAGGGACTAATACCCCAGTGGGAAAGGTTTGCTTGTGCTGCAGTGGGGGTGGGGAGATGGGTTTGTTAAACGAGTTGCATGGGGATGGGATGATGGAGACAGCAGCCAGAGAACTGGAAATGAATACCAATGAATTGATCCACTTGACCCGAAACAGGAGTGTGTGGCTCATGGCAGTCAAAGCTTAATCTGGGTATGGCACCTGCTGTTGATGATGGGGATGGGAACTAGAGTGCCAGAGCAGATAATGGAAAGGTTGTGGAGACAAATGTTGTTAAGACTTTAGACAAAGTCAGGAATCAAAAGGTTGAGCATGGTGCAACTAATGTGCTGAGCTGCATATATTTCAATGCAAGTAGTATCTTAGGAAAGGCAGATGAACTCAGAGCATGGGTCAACACATGGAATTACGATACTGTAGCCATCAGTAAGACTTGGTTGAAGGAGAGGCAAAACTGGCAGCTCAGTATTTCGAGGCTCCATTGTTTTAGAGGTGACAGAGCGGGAGGGGTTAAAGGAGGAGGGGTGGTGTTACTAGTTGGGGAAAATGTCACTGCATTGCTCAGTCAGGACGGACTGGAGGACTCATCTAGTGAGGCATTATGGGTGGAACTAAGGAATAAAGGTATGATGGCAGTAATGGGGCTGTATTACAGACCACCCAACAGTCTGCGGGACTTAGAAAAAACAAATTTGTTGGGAGATCAGACTGTTGCAGGAAACGGGGTTGTTATAGTAGGTGATTTTTAACTTTCCACATTGACTGGGACTCCCATACTGTAAAGGGACTAGATGGGATAGAGTTTGTCAAATGTGTTCAGGAAAGTTTCCTTAATAGTGCCTTTAAAGAGAGTGAACCCTTGCAAGGCAGAAGGTCCGATGGAGTACCTGGTATGGCTCTGAAAACCTGTGCCAGCCAACTAGCAGGGGTATTCAAGGACATTTTCAACCTCTCACTGCTACGAGCAGAAGTTCCACTTGCTTTAAAAAGGAAACAATTATACCAGTGCCAAAGGAGAATAATGTGGGCTGCCTTAACGACTCAAACACAAGGAAATCTGCAGATGCTGGAATTTCAAGCAACACACATAAAAGTTGCTGGTTAAAGCAGCAGACCAGGCAGCATCTCTAGGAAGAGGTACAGTCGACATTTCGGGCCGAGACTCTTCGTCAGGACTAACTGAAAGAAGAGCTAGTAAGAGATTTGAAAGTGGGAGGGGGAAGGGGAGATCCAAAATGATAGGAGAAGACAGGAGGAGAGGGATGGAGCCAAGAGCTGGTAAGTTGATTGACAAAAGGGATATGAGGGGATCATGGGACGGGAGGCCTAGGGAGAAAGAAAGGGGGAGGGGGGGAAGCCCAGAGGATGGGCAGTAACAGATGGGGTACGAGGAGGAGGTGGGGCATTAGCGGAAGTTAAAGAAGTCGATGTTCATGCCGTCAGGTTGGAGGCTACCCAGACGGAATATAAGGTGTTGTTCTCCAACCTGAGTATGGCATCATCTTTACAGTAGAGGAGGCCTTGGATTTCCCTATGCGACTCCCTTGTCTGTTTGTCCCCCCATCCCTCCCCACCGATCTCCCTCCCAGCACTTATCCTTGTAAGCGGAACAAGTGCTACACACGTTTCCTCCCTCACAACCATTCAGGGCCCCAGACAGTCCTTCCAGGTGAGGCGATACTTCACCTGTGAGTCGGCTGGGGTGATATACTGCGTCCGGTGCTCCCGATGCGGCCTTCTATATATTGGCAAGACCTGACGCAGACTGGGAGACCGCTTTGCTGAACACCTACGCTCTGTCCACCAGAGAAAGCAGGATCTCCCAGTGGCCACACATTTTAATTCCACGTCCCATTCCCATTCTGATACGTCTATCCACAGCCTCCTCTATGATACAGGCTTGCTCTGTTAACAGCAGATACCAGCTGGTCCAGTTTAAAGTTGTCCACCGTCTTCACTATTCTAAACTCAAGTTGCACGAGGTTTACTCTTTTGTCTCGCCAATGTGTGATTGATGTCAAGGGATGGAGGGCATGTTGTCACACACCTTTTGGTTTTGCCCTTCACTGATGGGATTTTGGTCCAAAATATTTGACTGGTACTCAAAAGCCTATAAAAGATCATTCCCTTTGGAAGCTGGTCTCGCCACCTTTGGCTGTTCACAATCCACTCTATGCTTCCCTACAGTCATACAGCAGTCTCTGATGCTGGGGATGACTGTCACCAAAAGACTTATCTTGAGGGAATGGAAATCACCCTCTTCCCCCTTCCTTCCAGAGATGGATGGCTGACATGATCTCAGTCATACAGATGGAGAGACTCAAGTTCTTGAGAACCAATTCAATTATAAAATTTTTGGCTAACTGGGACCCATTTCTTGTCTACCTAGAAGGAGGCTGGGGGCAGATGAATAATTTCTCCCCAGCTGATTTCTCACGGCCCTCATTCGAGACTTAATGTTTAGCATTATGTATAACGGGCATCCCTCTAATGTTATGCCCCTTTTTTTTTCCTTAGCTTATTTTATTTTTACACGTGTCTGAGCTTATATGTTCTTGTTAATTTTATTGTATTTTGAAAATAAAGTATTGCAAATTTTTTTTTAAAAATAATTTACAAGGATGTTTCCAGGACTGGGGGACCTGAGTTGTAAGGAAAAGATTGAATAGGATAGGACTTTCTTTTTTGGAACATAGAAAATTGAGAGGATATTTGATAGAGGTGTACAAAATTGAGGGGTATGGATAGGATAAATCCACACAGGCTTTTTCCACAGAGGTTGGGTGGGACCACACCTAGAGGTCATGGGTTAAATGCGAAAGGTGAAAGCTTAATGGGAACATGAGGAGAAACTACTTTACTCAGAGGGTCATGAGAGTGTGGAATGAGCTGCCAGTGCAAGTGGTGCATGTGAGCTTGAGTTCAACTTTGAGGATTTTGGATAGTCACATGAATGTTAGACCTTAAGACATAGGAGCAGAATTAGGCCATTTGACCCATTGAGTCTGCTCCGCCATTCAATCATGGCTGATCCTTCTTTCCTTTCCTCAGCCTTCTCTCAGTAACCTTTGATGCCACGGCCAATCAAGAACCTGCCTTAAATACACCCAATGACCTGGCCTCCACTGCTGCATGTGATAACAAATTCAACACTCTCTGGTTATAGAAATTTCTACACATCTGTTTTAAATGGATGCCTCTTTTTCCTGGGGCTGTGCCCTCTTGTCCTAAACTCCACCATGAGAAACATCCTTTCCATTTCAGTTCTGTTTAGGCCTTTCAACATTCGAAAAGTTTCAATGAGATCCCCATCATCCTTCTAAATTTCAGAGAGTACAGCCCCAGAGCCCTCAAATGTTCTTCATATAACCTTTTTATTCCAGGAATCATCCTTGTGAACTACCTCTGAATCCTCTCCAATGCCAACACATCTTTTCTTAGATAAGGAGCCCAGAAGTGTTCACAATACCTCAGTTGAGGCCACACCAGTGCCTTATAAAGCCTTGGCATCACATCCCTGCACATATATTCGAGACCTCTTAAAGTGAATGCTCACATTGTGTTTGCCTTCCTCACCACCGACTCAACCCACAAATTAACCTTTAGGGTGTTCTGCACAAGAGCTCCTAATCCCTTTGCATCTCAAATTTTTGGATTTTCTCCCATTTTTGGAAAATAGGCTGCACGTTTATTTTCAAAGTACATGACCATGCATTTTCCAAAATTGTATTTCATTTGCAACTTTCTTGCCCATTCTCCAAATCTACCCAAGTCCTTCTGCAGCCTTCCTATTTCTTCAACACTACCTGCCCCTTCACCAGTCTTCGTTATAATTTGCAAACTTGGCAACAAAGCATCATCTGAAGCGTTCAGGGTATGGAGAGCAGGTCAATGGAAATAGGCATTTTAAATGGTTCGGCAGAGAGCAGATGAGGGCCTCTTTCTGAGCTGTGCTTTCCTATTACTTTAATCGTATATTTAAACTTGAGACGTACAGTACACATGAACTGATGATTTACTGGAAAACCTGAAGTTCATGTCATTACTCTCACAAATTGCAGCCCGTTATTTAAAGTTTTTGAATAAAATGTGACCAATAAAAATTTCCTTACATTTTTTTCCTACTTGATTCCATGAGATTAATTAAAATTCTCACTATTCTAACAATTTATCGTTCTCTGTAGTTTTTCTATTGATCTTTTCCACCAGGTCCCTCTTACCATTTGAGTATAGTAAACATGTAGTAATCCAATAGCAATTTTCTGTGTGTTAATTTCAGACAAAATAAAAATATCCCTTTTCTCATACTGTTTCCATCTCGGGAGACAAACCATTTACCAATATCTTTTGTAAACCTACAGAATCACACAGCTATCTTGATTATACCTCTCCAACCCTTCTGCTAAAATGCTATTCCTTCTTCTCAATTCCTTTGTCTCTGCTGCATCTGTTCCTGGGATGAGGCTTTTCTTTCCAGGACATAACAGATTCCCTCTTTCAAAGAATGGGATTTCCCTTGCCCCACCATTGAGCTGCCCACACCCACATCTCCTACATTTCCCGGACGTCTGTGGTCACCCCAGCTTCCTGCTGCCTTAACAAGGATAGAGTTGCTCTTGTCCTCGCCCACCACCCCCAAGCCTCTGTGTCCAACCCATCGTTCTCCACAACTTCTGGCATCTTCAATGAACCCTACCATCAAGCATATCCTTTACTTCCTTCACCCATGCCCCCTCCCCCGTTCCGTAGGGATCGCTCCTTCCATGATTCTCTTAATCATTTGTCCCTCTCCACTAATATCCCTCCTAGCACTTATCCTTGCAAGTGGAGTAAGTGCCACACCTGCCTATTCACCTCCTCCCTCATCAGTCCTTCCAGCTGCAGCAACAATTCACCTGTGAATCTATTGGTGTCTGCTCTGTTCCATCTGCAAAATGCAGAATTTCCCTGTGCCCAAACGTTTTAATTCCTATCCCCATTTCCATTCCAATATGTCGATTCATGGCCTCTTCTGCCACAATGAGATCACTCACAGGGTGGGGGAGTAACGTCTCATATGGTGTATAGGTAGCCTCCAACCTGGTGGCATGCATATCATCTATTTCTCATTCTGGCAATTTTTTTCCCTCCCCTTCCCCTCTTCTGTTCCCCAATCTGGCTTCTTATCTCTTCTCACCTACCTATCACCTCCCCCTCATGTCGCTTCTCCTTCTTTCTCCCATAGTCCACTCTCCTCTCCCATCAGATTTCTTCTTCTCCAAACTTTACCTTTTCCACTCAGCTTCTTACTTCATCCCTCCTTCCCCCACCCACCTGGCTCCATCTATGGCTTTTTAGCTTGTCCTGTTTCCCTTTTCCCCACCTTTTCATTCCCCTTTCCTTTCCAGTGTTCATGAAGGATCTCAACCCAAAAACATTGACTGTTTATTCATTTCCGTAGATGCTGCCTGATCTGAGCTTCTCCAGCATTTTGTGTGTGTTGCAGTTAATTTGTATTCCTGCTTATATGTAAGCCTGATTTCTGTTGGTCACTATAGCATAACCCAATTTGGCAGTTTGTGCTTGCTGCTTCTCAATGTTGTTTTTTTTCATTAATTCATACACAATACAGCATTCTGGATAACTTTACGTTTCCCTCCATTTTCTTGTCTTTCTGATTTAGGAGGTTATGGATCCAGAGAATCATGCAAACAATCCAAAGCAAGCCTCAAATATAGTTCTGAGAGAGTACGCTTTTGACAGAGGTGCTGCCTTTCAGTTAATACTAAGAAACTTTACACCTTACTGTATTTTTAACCAAGACTAATTTGCAAGACTAAGGCTGGTTTTCATGGCATTTACTGTATACCCTCTGTATATGTACCTATGACAGCAATAAGCTTAAACTCAGATTACGTTTGCATTTTCAGATGAAGATCCTATTGATAAGGGAGGTATTCCTGAACTTTAAGATGCAAGCTTTAAAAGATGATGATGTTGCCATTACTGTTCCAGTATGTAGGTTCTTCTTGTAAGCATGTTAGTTGCCACTTTTTTCCCCATACATTTTTAGCTATGCTTCACAAAGTGTTTTATTTACTGTAAAGTGCATTGGAACATCTTGATATTTGCTGTGGAAATTCACAATTTTATTTTTCCTGCTTTGGTCTCGGTGTTTTTTGAATTTTATTTTCCATATGTGCACTTGCTGCTGACCTCTTTCCTCTAACAAATTAGTTTAAGTCATCATCAGAACATTTCTTCATGTAGGAACATAGGATTCATTTGATTAGGCTTGAACCAACTAGGCTTATGCGGATTCTTCCTGCTCAAGACCATGACGCAGTGTCCAGAAATACAAAGCCCTTCGACATACATCACTTCTGCAGGCATCCTGCATTATTTTCCTGTGTCTGTACCTGACATCCAGTGTTACATACTAGTAATCCATCCATCAAGGCCCATTTCTTTAATCTGTTTCCTTGCACCTTAAACTGTATCATTATGCCCTTGACCCTTTTCCTGTATTGGTTATTGTTTCCAATGTAGACCTCCGTTTCTTTCCATTGAGCATCGTGCACAAAATGCTGGAGGAACTCAGCAAATCAAACAGTTATGGTGATTTCTTTGGTATCTACTAAGTATTGGCTCAAAACTCCAAATGGGTCCCAAGCATTATATAAGCAAAACTCTGAAACAAGCTGTTTGTCCCTCGTAAGTCTTGCATCTGACCCTTCTTATGAAAACTGAAGACATTTTTGGCCGAGTCATTACGGAAATTGTCACATTCTTGTGATTAGAATAATGTCATAAGAATTGATGTTCATTCGAACTGCTGTACTTGACTAGTACGTATGTTTTTTTTAATTGGGTTTTAATTAGCACATTTTTTTCTGTGCTTTTGCAGTTGGCTTTGAGAGCTGGGAATGAGAAGGAAGAAGGGGAGACTGCTGATACAGTTGGTTGCTGCTCACTCCGTGTTGAACATATTAATTTGCATGATAACTGTGACGGACTGCAGTGTGTGGTAGAATTTGACTTCCTGGGAAAAGACTCGATCCGATACTACAATAAAGTAGCAGTGGAGAAACAGGTATAATCTTCAACTCCATCCAGTCAGAAATGCAAAGACATGACGAAGTGCCTCTAACATCTTAGCCTGCTTTAATGTTGGTAATTCAATTATTTCAGCAATCACTGCTTAGAATGAAAGAGAACACTTTAAACATTTCTACAAATTCATTTGTGAGTGCAGCAAATTGTGCAGAGACCAGTAGTGATCTATATTGAGCTTAATAGAAAGCAGCAATAATGTTGCTAAAATAGCCTCGATGGGAAAGAGAAACTGTTGTCATTTCCGAGTTGTTGCTGTTACTGAAAATGAGAATCTTGAATGAAATTAATGCTTCTTTACCAATGACATAATTTGTTTTGACTGACATTGTGAACATCAGAAAGTCATGGACCCTAGACTCTGCCACTCAGCAACACACAATTGCTGATTTACAGTAACCAATTAACCTGCTAGCTGCCACATCTTTAGGAACACAAACAAAGTGCTGGAAGAACTCAGCAGACCAGGCAGCATCTATGGAAAAGAGAAAACAGCTGGCATTCCAGACCAAGACCCTTCATCTTAGTTCCTTCTAGGTGAGGTGCTTTCCTCCCACATCCTATGTGGACACCAGGAGAACTTACAAACTCCACACAGAAAGCACTGGAGCTGAGGATCACACCTGGGCCCTAGCATATCTTCTAGATACACTAATCTGTAAATTACTTGGCTATTATGAAACACTAATTAAATTTCACATATGAATTCTCAGTAATGTTACTGAAAATCTCAATATTAGGAAGCCTTTTAGGATGTCCAAAAATATGAAGGTGCTTGGGCTAGTTGTTAGTTTATGTATTTATGATTATCCGAGTTGTGCCTCAGTTCAAACACAAGACCTTTCTGATCTGTGCAGCTTGCTACTATACCTGCTTAAATCCTGAACCCATGCTAGGTAACATGGCTGAGATAGTGAACCTGCTGTTGGGTACAATTGAAAGCACATTCTATATTGCAGCTTTCTGTCCTAATCCTCGAATGATCAAACTATTGGCATCAAACAATTTTTTTTATATTTTCTGAATAAATTGAAAGAAATTATTGAATTTTTGAATGGAAAAATTATCCTTGTATGTTAAAACACAGATTTTGCAAGGCATAAGTTCTTACTTAGTTACTCCCTGCTTTAGCCAATTGTATCAATTTGCTCCATTGTGAACTCAATTTGACACTTGTATAGTAGGATTCTGGAAGTTTTATCCCTAGTACTGCATCATCTCAAGACCATTAAGGCAAAACTCTAGATTATCTAGCCTTATTACCAGAGCAAATTGTAAGTTAATTGCCTTGGACTAGAGCAAGACGTGTGATCATGGAATGTCAAAACTAAAATTGCAAAAACTGTGAAGTAACAACAGCTGAGACCTACATTCCATCAGCTTCCAACCTGGGGTCCACGGACCCCTTACTTAATGGTATTTGTCCATGTCATTTAAAAAGGATGGGAACCCCTGGTTTAATTGTTTGGTTAAGAATCTATAAGGTTTGGTTAAGGATGAGTGCATAAACTATTATATCCAACCCCATTTCTCAGTTGTTTTGCTCACCACCTTCAATAAATGCTTCACACAAGAGCTAATTTTCAGAATAGGAGATTATAACTAACAGTGGCTAGATTCCAGAACCAGGGCAGTTGAGTCACAAAGTACAGATAATGTTTGTGTTCACATGCATTTGGAGTCCAAAACCATGCCATTGTTAGCTCACTTTCTTAAAGCATACAAAATGTATATTGCATTCAACTTCCGCAAGGCAAAGGACTTCTGCCAACCTACCCTGATTGTACATCACTGTCCTCTGTCAATAAAGCTCATGGCAAAACCCTGGAAGGTATGGACCATTGTTCATTGCATACTGAGTAAGTCACGTTTTGGTGTCTTGGATCTTCCTGGTTTGTTAATTTCATTATGCTGCTGAAATCTTCAGTCTTTAAGGTTCTATAGTTTATTACTTCTGAGTCATTCCACTCATTGGCTTCATCAACACCTCAGTGAACTTCAAGTTACCCTAAACAAAAACAAACTTTGACTACTTTTGTGTAGTTCAAGTGGTATAAAAGGAATATTTCATTTGAATAATATTGAATATTATTGAAACCCTAGTGATATATATTAGCCTATGTTTTGTATTTTAAGTGTTGATAAAAATTGAACCCTGTGCTTCTTTCTGGTCTGGAATTATGATGAAACATGGTCTTTGCTTATTTACTCAAGCTTCACGATGATATCGAACATTGTTTTTGTCCCAGTTAATTGTGGGTTCAAGCCCAGACTAAGAACTTAAATATATTATCCAGGCTGATACTTTAGGAGTACTGTAGGGAAGTACTTATAGAGCTTTAAATTAAGCTTCCATCTGTATCCTTGGATGCAGAGAATCATTTGAAAAAAGGCAAATAAGTTCTCTCCACAGTCTTGGTGCAATTTCATCTTCAATTAATTTTAACCAAAAACAGATTATTTGGTCGTCTTTTTACTTGAGGGACTTTACACAATTTGACTGCTACATTCGCTCCATTACAATAATAACTAAAAAGCAGAAGGACTTAATTTGCTGGTAAAGTGCTTTGAGATTACCTTAAATGATGAAAGAGACACATATAATATGCCAATTCTTTGTTTGGTGTTCCTATATTTGTGCATTTCTGTGCAATACACACTAATTTTGAGTAAACTATCACTTATTCTTTCCTTAGGTGTTCAAGAATCTAAAGTTATTCATGGACAATAAGGATCCTACAGATGACTTGTTTGACAGATTGAATGTATGTTTCTCTTGTGGCTCTTGCTGATACAGATTTATCTAAATTCAGGTTCTTATTACTGAAAATCTGCTTTAATACATACAAGGGGTGATTGATAAGTTTGTGGCCTAAGGTAGGAGGAGATGAGTTATTAACTTCAAACTCTCTGCATAATCACTCAGAGTTGACCTGCATGTACATGTAATGGGAGCTGTATAACTCATCTCCTTCTACCTTAGGCCATGAACTTATCGATCACCCCTGCTGTGGACACTTTCTGGAGGTCCAAGATCCGTATGCTCCACGACCACTGGACTAAGTGTGTAAATGTAGGAGGGGACTATGTTGAAAAAAGAATGTGCTAGGTTTTCTAAAATTGACTCCTCCTACCTTAGGCCACAAATTTATCAATCGACCCCAGTAGATGTATGTATCGAATTCTGCTAACTTTTGTTCACTGCAGTGAAAGCAATGTATTTCTCTGGAGCGGGGCATGCAAACAGACATTTGTTTTATTATTTTACTATAGACCTCTGACTTGAACAAGCATCTTCAAGAGTTAATGGAGGGACTCACAGCCAAAGTGTTTCGAACATACAATGCCTCCATTACACTGCAAGAGCAATTGGCAGAACTGACAAATCGTAAGTGGCTATCCTCTCATTGAATAAAAAATAGAATGTGTTCAAAATATGCAGATACAATGACTTAACATTGAGTAAATCCTTTCATGAGAAATGGAGTCAGGCGCAAGGTGTTGAAAGCGGTCAGCAGATCAGGCAGTATCTGGATTAAGATGAAATCACAGTTGCAATTTGATTTTATTTGTTATTTCCCATGTCTGTAGTTTAGATTTTCACAAAAACAAAACAGGTAATTGTTTAGACATCAGAAAACTTTGCTCTTATTTAGTAGCTCTGGTAGCATCTGTGAAGAGTTGGTGTTTCAGGTCAAGGCCTTTCTTTAACCTGAAGCATTTAATTTTCATTTTCCTCACGTGCTGCCTGATCTGCTGAATGTTTCCAGTACTTTCAGATTTTATTTCAGTTTTCCAGTATCTTAGTTTCTTTGACTTTTACCATATTTTTAGGCTTTTTTAAAGAAGAAATTCCTTGTTATGTTAAGTAAAATAATGTTTTGTTTTAGAAATTAGCTAGCAATTAAAAACCACTCAAGATTTTAGCTGGCTTTTTAGCAGCCATATTTTTTTCTTTCTTTGATCAAATTTATGTTACACTTTAGATATTCAATATAAATTATTCCCGATATAAAGATCCCAAGTAATTATTACAAATGTTTCTATTCTCTTTGCTCACGTTTGCTTTATGGCAGTGGGTGCTTGTCTGTAACTATTTTGTATAGAATGTGACAAGGGATACTTTGGGATTCTGAACAGTTTCTTGGTGTCCAAAATGATCAAAATTTAATCTAATTAGATTGGAAACCTGATTCTAAAAACAAACGGATGCAATTCTGATGTGTGCATAGCATTGAAATAGGTTCTTCAGCATCCACAGAAGAAATGCAAGCTCCCTTAAATACTTACAGTAATGGTATTGAAATGCAAGTACTCTGAGCAGGAACACTCACTCGACCCAATTCAAAAGTTCAAAGTACATTCATTATCAAATTGTGTAACTTGAGAATTGTCGTCTTGCAGGCAGCCACAAAACAAAGGAACACAATAGAATCCACATAAAACCCCACACAACAAAGACCATCAAACACCCAATGTGTGGAAAAAATTGAACAAATGCAAACTATAAAAAAAACAAATAACAGCGAACATGAACAGTGTCCCTGAAAGTGAGTCCACAGCCATGGAGCCAGTTGAGTGCTGATGGCTGCCAGCAGAGTCCGTTCACCGCTGAAGCAAGTAAAGGCTCAGAGTAGAGCTAAACACCAGTTTGTCCTTGTTCTTTGGCCTCAACACCTTGATCTTTTTAATCTGGCTTGGTGCTTAAATCGGCTAAACATTGGTTTGTTTTCTGCTCTTGGGCCCAGGCTCCACCGCTTCAATCTGGTCAAGTCCACTCCAGCAAAGGCTGCCACAGCCATACCTGCACTCTCAAGAATCCAGTTTGCCAACTTCATGATACTACCAAAACAGCAGGTTATACCAGCATTTCAAAAGCTCACCTCCCAAAGACCGTGGATTGCAGTGATTGTAGTCCAGAAAAAGTATGTTTAATAGAATAATTAGTAGTTTTGTTTGCTGCCCACTAAGTGTTGCCATGTTTTGCCAGCACCATTTTGGGATTTAGCCACAAGCAATTGTCTTGCTTGGCATCATATCACTTTCAAGAAGGCTCCTGAGCAAACTTGAGTACAGAAGCAAGTTAGCACATTAAAAAATTAAGTCGTGCCGGTACAGAAAAACTTTGAAGTGGGTCTTCCAGAACAACGTAGCTGTGAGGGTCAATCCTAAAATCAGGTTATTTGGGATTTCTATCAGGAAGCCCATAATTGCATAAAGTGAATGGATATCTGGAAGAGTCTCCTGATTGATAATGAATGCTGGACAATCGAAGCTTACAGGTCAAAAATCACATTATTGTTGAATTCAAGAAGTCAGGAATAAAGAATCTGATGGGGTTTGACATAAATTAGCCAATATGAGGTTTATGTGAATGACCGTTCCTATGATTTGTCATTTGTGACTGAAAGTTGGTGTTGAAGGGTTTTCTGTATCCTTGTGCACCTGAAATAGTTTGTAGATTTTACTGTAATACAATTATTTTTTTCAGTGACCTGGTTTGTTTACATTTTTCTTTATAGCCGAAGACAGTGTTGCAGAAAAAATATTGTCCTATAATAGAGCTAACAGAGCAGTGGCCGTTCTCTGCAACCACCAGAGGGCACCCCCGAAAACCTTCGAGAAAACTATGAAAAATATGCAGGCCAAGGTACAATGTCCTGAGAACCAAAACAGAAAATAAAACTGAAATAAGCATTTACAGAGCTCGGGTTGTAGATTGGACTAGCAATTAGTCAGTGTAGTGCTTTTTAAGAAGAATGCAACCAAGCATTTTATACAAGTGAACCCATTCCTTTTTAATGGGCAACTTGTCTATTTTGGAAGTATTTTAAATTGGGCTGCAGAACTATAGACTCCATGTGGCTTGCCAGCTTTTCCTGGATAACTTGTTCAAAAATGCCATAATAGTAAGCTGGCAGTTTACCACAGAGTTTCTCTACATTTCCCAGCATTCTTTTTGTTTTTAAGTTCTATTCAGACTTTACTACAAGGAAAGATTTCTAATCAACAATTTGGATGTTTTTAATTTGCTAACATAAATTTAACTAGGGTCACATTTTAAATCAGTCATCCATGTTTTCAGTTACCATTAGTAAAAGCCCTCTCATCATGTTTGTTATTTGCATTTATTTTCCATCATTTTAGAAGTGGAGGCTGATCTTCTGTTAATTAAAGTGAATTATTTAAAATTTATTCAGTTAAAATTATTTTCCTTCATCACACCCCATTGTATCTTGGAAGTACATTACCATTCCTATTATCCTGGGATTGAAATCCAGCTGCTCGCTATCCCAAAAGTGTAATGAGAATGTCTTTACCAGATGGATTCTGGTAGTCAGGGTACCTTTCTGAGGGATGAGCATTAATTGCCAGCTTTTCTTACAATATTCATGTCCTGAGACTGAATTAAGTTAGCCTCCATCAGTTCTACGGTGATCACCAATCCTATACGTGTAACAAAAAAAATCATACAATGCCAAAAACAATATGATGCCATCAAGGCTTTTCAAAAAAAATTTGATTTGTCTTGTTCATTATTTCCCCAAGTTTTCAGTTTCCCTGCATATCTTGTCCC
The DNA here is from genome assembly GCF_030028105.1 of Mobula birostris. Taxonomy (NCBI): domain Eukaryota; kingdom Metazoa; phylum Chordata; class Chondrichthyes; order Myliobatiformes; family Myliobatidae; genus Mobula; species Mobula birostris. The sequence continues at coordinate 106,305,051 of NC_092370.1, read as the reverse complement.
ACTGAAAAGTATTATATTGCCATCTATCCATTTTTAAGGATTAGCATTTGCAGTCATTGCAATTAGAGAAGAAAGAAAATTTAAAATTATTTTATGTCTTATCTTTGTTACAGGCATAACTTAACTTCAGAAATGTATGTTAACTTCAAATTATGAAAGGAAGTTAAACATGAGCTCAACTAATACCAAAGATGGGTTAAATTAAAAGGTTAAGTTTTACCCATTAAATATTTTCAGGTGCATTGCACAGTATATAGTGCTTAATGAGATCTGAAGGATGTGCTGTTTATCTGGATAAAATTTGCCTTGGTGATGTGAAGCTGCAGTAGAAACCTTTCCAGCTTCAACCATAATTGCTGGCACAGTTCATCTCCATGTCAGGCAATTCAGTCAGTCAGATGATAACTTCTATTGCTACTCAAAGAACCTTTTATTTTTAAACTTTAACTGAGGTCAGTGAAGTTAAGTAACTTAAGGGCCTGCTATAGAACTGTAGAAATTTATGACACAAGGATTTCATTTGACACATCGTGTCCATGTTAACAAAAATGGGAGCTTCCCTCTTCGTTCCATACTCCTATTGATTACTTTTTCATGGTCTTTTTTTTTTGCCTTCACATACTTCGATGAAAATATTATCTTCATCACCCATCTAATCCTTATTGATTACTTTTTTAACATTGGATGCCACAGTTATCTCATTAATAAGAGTGACAATTTTGTGGTTTATCCCTTGATTGGGAATCAGTAAATTTCGTAGGAACAAATCAGCTGTGATTTAGACTTCACATTTTTCTGTTGGCAGATTGAAGCAAAAATGGAGCAACTTGATGCAGCTAAGAAAGATCTGAAAAATGCTAAGGTGGATTGCAAAGTGAAAAAAGATGAAAAATCTAAACAGTAAGTCTGAAAAATCATTAAACAATCTTTTACTAAAATTAATTATTCAACAGGAAGCAATGAAATGTGTATAAATCTTTTTTCTGTTGAGCTGATAGGAAATGACTTCTACAGCATTAGTGCACTCTCGTTTCAAAGTATTTTCCTCCCAGTTTATTCTATTGATAACATGATGCTCATATCAAACTGACTCCTGCATTGATGGGCCAGGAACAGGCAGAGACCATTCAGCTCTCAACTGAATTGCCACTCAATTGGTTCATGGCTATTCTGAATCTATCTACTATGGTTGTATAACCTTTAATATTCTTCTCTGACCAGCATTAATTTTACCCATGCCAGCTATTGGAAGAAGGATATCCAGGTTTCTGCTACCCTCCTTCTGTAGCAGTATTTCTTGGTATTACCGTGAAACAGCTAGTTCTAACTTTACCCTCATCCTTCATTTCCCATCATATCATTTTGGCTTGTAGACCATTATCATCTTGTGAAAAATCTACAGTGAACCTGACGGAATTATGATTGCATTCTTTAGCCAATTGCTCTGATAATGTTCAGGCATTGACATGTTAAAAATACATTATTTGATATGGAACTAAGAAGCACCCAGAATATGGAGGAAGAGGTTGAGAGGGAAAGAGTGGAAAGACATAAGACTAAAAGTTCAGTTGTCTTGATTGGTTGGGTAGAGGAAGGGTGAGAATGGAAAATAACTTCTTGAAATGCTTTTCTAAATGAATTGACTTGAAGCTTCTCTGTGCAGGGTGGTTGAAAAGAAGAAGAAACTTGTCCAAAAGTTAGAAGAACAATTGAAAAAATTGGAGGTTCAAGCAACAGACAGAGAGGAGAACAAGCAGATTGCATTGGGCACATCTAAACTGAACTATCTTGATCCTAGAATCACAGTGGCTTGGTGAGCAAGAATAATACTGAATATATATATTTTTTAATGCTGAAATGCAAAACTGCTTCAGCCATTGCAGTGGGAAATGAGAAAGAATGGAATTTGATCTACTGAATAATCCATTCTATGAAAAAAAAAGTATTAAAGCATGGGAGTTGCATATCAAGTGACTGTTTACTGCAGAAGCAGTTTTTGAATATCAGTGTTGCTTCATTCGCACCCAACAAATTCAGATATTGAAAGACTAACTGGATGGTGCAAATAGTTCTTCCCTTAAAGACTTCAATTTTTCTTTTTCCAGATACTGTTCAATTTATAGCAGTTACAAATTTCAGATTAGCATTTATTTTCCTCTCTGTAATGCTTTCTAAAAACTGTTTCATCTTTTCTGATTTGGTCAACATAATCTTTAGTATCCTGCTGATTTATGAAATTGCAGTAGAGTAGTTCCCAGCATAAGTGTACAGTTTGGTTACTAATCCATTTTCTGTTTTTTGAAGGTGCAAGAAATGGAACATTCCCATCGAGAAGATCTACAATAAGACACAGAGAGAGAAATTTGCCTGGGCTATTGATATGACCGAGGAGGATTTTGAATTCTAAAGCCATGCTCATCTCAAAGCAATTTACTCAGTACCTCAGGGAGTTAAAATAAATGTTACATTATAAAGATTTGTACTTGAACACTTCAGTGAATGTTTCTGTTAATTTTGTATTTGTTAAATTTATATATAATACAATTTTTTGGTAAATTTGCATTGTGCATATTTGGTAGGAAATGTGGAAAAAAGTAAGATTAAAGGTAATGAGTATATAAGCCTAATGGAAATTACATTTGTCTTTGTGGATCACATTCTTCAGTATACACAGAGAATGATTTGCTTCTGAACAAAATAAGTTCATTCTCAACATCTTACTATCTCAGTCGTATTCAAAATTCTTGAGCTGTTACAAGTAGAATATGCAACCAGTGCAATTGCAGGGGAATATCATATACAACTGTAACCCTCTCACCGGGGTTTGTACACCAACATAGCTCGTTGACTAATTCTGCTAACAACTACGTGACTTAGCGGTGAGAAAGCTGTCTTTCATAAGCTATATATATCTAGGGTTGGTATGATTTGGGGTTCAACCAATCAGGAACCTTATTTTGAGTGAATGCTGTGTAAATATTGCCCATATACAGTGATTGGTGGCCCAGAAATGACAGATCATACACTAGCATAAAATTATAGAAGTATATTTACCAACTTTACAGTTACAGAAAAAAGAAAATAAAACTGAAAGAGCCCATTACAGTTAAACCAGTCCAATGTGCACATAAAACTACTTATTTCTGGAGTAGTCGAGGGTGTATCACTTTACTCACGAGCTGGACCCACAGTCTGCGTGAAAGCACCAATACAAATTTCCCTTGAACAAACTGGCTCTCTTGGGAGTATTTGCCCTTCCTCCTTGGAGCCATTCATCTGTACAAAGCACTTCTTGCAACAGAGATTCTAATTCCAATGGCATTCTGTGGCATATTCCCTTGTGTCCTGCACTTCAGCTCCCACCAGAACGACTCTAAAACCAGACTACTGTCCTTCAGAAGTCTCTCCCCACCCAGCTCTCTAGAAACTGCTGTACATCCCATGAACCTGATTGGCTGACACAACATCCCAAAGTTGGAAAACATAGCTCCTTCTCTTTAGCCCAATCCAAAACACTTACCAGCAGGACACTTTGCAGAAAACTGCTAAAATACCTCACATTATAGCAGGAGAAATCTTAGCCAGGGCATTACACAATAATCAACTGCAACTCAAATAATGGCATAGATCAAAACAAAATTAAAGTACAGGTAGACCTTCACTAATGTGGCACCGTTGGGACCTGAGGAGTGCAGGATTAGTGAAAATGCCAAATTACAGAAGAATCACATTAAGCATAATTGGTGCCGGATTATCAAAGGAACTGGATTATAGGTAGTCGGATTAGTGAAGGTGGACTTGTACTATAAAACAAGGTGATTGAAGCATAAAGCATATCAGATTGGTGCTAAAGTGGATTTATATTCAAGTAAAGCTGCAGTCTTAGAGGATATTGGTTCTACCCCCTACACCCTGTACAGGGAGCATGCCTTTGCGTAGTGTCATGAAGCCCAGCCAGTTTTGTCTGCCACAGCCAAGCTGATTAGTCGTCATCCATGTGCATCTTCTATGCTGATGTTGTAAGTGGTTGCTAGACATTTAAGTGCTGTCAGTAACTGTTTCCAGCACACTCTCATGCAGAGTATTTTGGGTATTCTCCACAATCTGGATGGATAAA